>NW_024423453.1:1724631-1788952 GCF_017311325.1 Ursus maritimus
GATGTAGGGAAAAAACTTAAACCTATTATGAATAACAACAACAAAATATCCTGTCATAGGAAGGGGAAAAGAAACTAGAAATCTCACATATTGCTGATGCCGATATAATATGGAACAACCCTTATGAAGATCTTCTTGGTCCTAAAATGTTCTTATCTGAGTACATCTTATAGAACTTATACTAAGAAAATGATCTCTAACGAAGAAAACCTGTTGGCCAGCGTACCGGACTACTGTAGAAACCGCCTCAGGGATCTTCCTGTGTCTATCCTTGCCCTACACTGCCCCCAACCCCTCACTTCCAGCAAAGTCTATGTCAACACAGCAAGCCAACTGACCCAGTCTTCTGCTTAGGACCCTTCATGGCTCCTGATTTTATCAGGGTGTGAGGCCAAGTCCTACACTGGCCTGCAAGGCCCTGTTTGCTCTCTCTCCCTATTACCTGCGGGACCTCCTCTCTGTTACTCCAGCTGTTCTCCTGCAAGCCCCCCACATTCCTGCTTAAGGGCCTTTGTTCCTGGTGTCCCCTCAGCCTCAGTGCTCCTCCCCCAGAGACCCACATGGGCCCACTCCTGCTTCTCTTCAATCCTCCACCCGCCCGTCACCTTCCCAGTGAGGCCTGTCCTGACCTACTCCATTTAAATTTCAATTCCCACTCCTACGTCTGAACACAGGCTGGATATAAATTACGTATAAAATACGATACACGTTACCTACAATGGTCACGCTCTGTCTTCCCCACACAAATGCAAGGCGCACAAGGGCAGGGACTTTTGTATGTTCTGTGCTGACATAGACGAAGAACTGGGGATAGGACCTGGCACGTATATAGGTAGTCAACAAATTACGGCTACATTTTAAAATAGCAAAATAGAGGAAGCATTTCCAGAAACAGAGGGTTGGCTAATTAAAATCATTGTAACCAGATGCATTCAGGACTGATGTCATTAAAAGCCCCTAATCTCTCTGCATGCTTCAACCCTTTGCAACCAGGTACTCAGAAAGGGGAAAGAGTCCTTGATGTATTGGGTATTCTTAACAGAGAAGAGACGCACTGACGGCTTTCCCCTCGGGGCGTACCAGGATACCTTCGGAGTCGTGGCATTGGGGTATGACTGAAAGATGCATTGTCGGTCCTGACACAGAGAGCTCAATCAAGATTTTTTGACTGAAGGAAAGAACAGCGTATGCCTTCTCTCCTGGCTGCACTGGGCTCCTGGCTCCCTTTAAGCTGGGGAATAATCTGAGAAGTGGTTTGTTCTCACAGGTCATCCAAATAGGGTAAATTCAGGCCAACGGCAGAAGCTCTAGCCTGCAGCTGGCCTCACACGTTTTACTCAGCTCTTGTGTCTTGTCGCCGCCGCGGTCTCCTGCTCCTGCCAGAGCACAGCCGACCGCTGCGACTCCTCTCTGGCTGTCACGTCAGAAGCAGAGGCTTCTCTGTCACGGTGCCTTAGGAAGACAGATGCCAGGTGCGGTGCTGCTGCGGGGACCGATTCTTCCGGGCTCAGTTACTTCATCCACCCAGTTTGATAACTTAGAAATCAAAAGTTATTCCCATTGGGTATAAATTTTTCTGATCTGAAACCAAAAACACATTGAATATTTAACACTAGACTTAGTATTCACATTGTTCCCTTTTGGTTTTTTCTTCCTACCAGGAGGTAATGATAACCTTCTGTGCATAAGCCCACTACAAAGGCACACATCTAGTTTCTGTCTCCTCTTCTTAGGGGCAGTCTCAAGCAGAACACCAACTGAGAAATTCCCAGTTTGATCTATCCCTCGATTATCTAAACCAATGGGTTTAAAACTTAAATTTGTAAGACTCGTGAGGATGAGGGGAAAACGTTTGGGGCCCTCTCCCCCAAAATTCTTATTTAACATATTTTTAGGGAAAGCTAGAAAGATTCTTAAGAAGGATTCTAAGTGATTCTGAAGCTGGTGTTTCGAAGACCCCACAGACAAACCCTGATACACTCCTTGAACAGAATGTACAAGGAGGATGAGAAAAGACACTACCCAAAATGTACAGATGTGATCCACTCCATAAAAAGATAGTACTCATAAATAATAAAGATAAATGAGCAGTCACAAGACGTCTTTATCTATGACAATGCAATAATCCCTCTTCTGGGAATAAATCGCCGAATGCTGCTAGTAATGAGTACGCAAACTGCTAAAGATACATGTAGTCCATGATGGAGAAATGGGTTTTATGAAATTCAGTGCACTCCTTCTGCACAATGGAGTGAAATTAAATGTACCATGTATGAAATGGTTGTCTGTATGTGAAAAATAACACCTCAGAAAAATTTCAGACACTTATAATAGCAGCAAGTTTGAGAAAAATGAATCCTCGATCGTCTACCCCTTTGATTTTTCACATCCAGGGGTACCGGCTGTGGGCGTTCCCTAAATCCATCCACGGGTCACTTTTGGTTTCCTAATTTGTTGTAGGCAATTTTAACAATGATTTCCTCTTCCTTTTCCAGGAACTCTCCTTTATAACCATATAGTATAAAATCTATTCAATATAATTGTTCCATGGGAAAGGGCTCAGATCTAGTCTGGAAGACACTATGGAACAATCATGAAATAGCCATTCAATTAAATATAACTGTCATCATTATAATGATGGCCATGTAGCAATGTAGAAAGATGCCTATAAAAGAAAAATCAAAATTCAAGATGTTTATTAAGATTATAACTGCAAAATTGTATACTGTGAAGACAAATTTGATTAACTGTACTGAGATCAGCAAGGCTCACTAACAGGTGGCAGCTAAGTACTACTGACGTCTAGAAGGAGAGGAGTCAAACAGGTGTGAGCTTCCCCACCAGACGTGGCCTCTCTCTTCCAACTTTCGGGAGATTGATACACCACATGCCACAAGCCCATTAATTTGTCCTTTGATAACTCAGCTTATTGTTTACAACTACTGCAAAAATAGTTCTTCCTTATTTTCCTCTATGCTTTATTATTCCCACAACATACAAAAATCAATGTACAATAAATAAGATTAAAAACAACAGACGCTCTCCTCACATTCTTAGATGTCCTCCAAAGTTCGCACATTCCCAAAGAGGTCTCCAGTGAACCCTTGTGTCACTTGGGCGCATGGCTTAAGCCCGCTGGGCCTGTGTGCTCATCCGTAAAGCAGGCCCCCTCTGAGCTTTGCCTACATCACAAGGGAAGCAGCGCGCACAGCAGGGTGGAAAAACATGGGATTTAGAGCCATACTGTCAAGAGTTCTAATTCTGGCTCTGAAACTTACCGTGTGATCTTAGGCAAGTTACAGAACTTCTCAGAGCCTCGATATGAAGGGGGCAATCTCCACCACACAGGGCATGTGCATGCATGACAGCTAAAACCTACCACACAACAGATGCTCGAGAAATGGTAGCTATTGTAACAGCGCTTTGTAAACTTCAAAACATATTATGCAAACAGAACATGCTCAGGACGGTAACAGAAAGAGAAAAGGGGAAGAAGAGGTCTGAACAGAATTGGCAGAAGCAGCACAGTAAGGGGAGTGTGAGCAGACGAGATGTGCTGGAGGAGGAGTGAGTAGCATGGCGTGGCTGGACAGTGGGGCTCCTGGAAATCAGAGGGTCTGATTCTTACTCTGCAGAACATGGAAAGCCACTGAAGGTATTTTGAGAAAAATATAACAAGGCAAGACCTTTGCTTTAGGGAAAAAACTAGCAATGAAGAGGATGGCATGAAAGGGAGAAAAGCCAGAGACCGCACAACTCACTCAGGAGACAAGAAGGCACGAAATGGAGCGAGAGCAATGGGGCTGAGGCCGGGGTCTGGATCCTGGAGGCATGGAGAGGGGCTGGGAGGCTGGCCCAAGGACCCCAGTGAAATCAGAGGGGAAACCAGCATGGTGTGGGTGGGAAGGAATGGAGAGGGCCGAGAAACATTTAGATGATCTTCATGAATGAAGACAGGAGGAAGTTCAATATGATTTCAAGGGTTTGAGTGGGGGGCTAGGAGAATGTGAATTCCACTGCTGAAGAACGAGGGAAGATAAGAGCATTCAGTTCTAGACCAGAGGGGTTGCAGGCATCCAAGAGATAGACCTCAGGTGAGAGACCTGGGCTTCTTATGAAGACCTCAGATCATCGCCAGAGAGATGAGAACTGAGACTGAGGGGACTGAATGAGAATCAGAGACGTCTAGGTCCTCTAAAATAATAAATTCGAGGAAAGAGCCTTAATAAATGTAAACACATTTACACAGGCCTAATAAGAGGACAGAGTTTGGTTAAAGAAAGTTTCCACCAGCAAGCTGAAAAAAGATAATATGGTATGAAAATGAGAATAATTATGTACAACAATCTAAGTAACTTACTAAACTTGTAATTTCTGTCTTAACCTATAGAAATAAAAGCTAACAAAACTGATGGGTTCCTTTCAGCCACAGAAATTAGAACTGGTCAAAACTCAATGCTTCTAAATTTCTGCTATGAAATTAAACAAAATCTTTTCATATCAATAAATATCCGAATAATTTAAAAATATCACTCTTTATTTATATATTGTATATCTCAAAAAAGGCTGGGGGGGAAAAAAAGAAGTTTCAACAGGAAGTCAGTAAACTCTCATAGATCGGCCTGTTGCTAGCACTTGGGGGAGAGGGAGTCGCGGGGTCCTTGGAGATTGGAATCTTGATGGCAGAACTTCAAATGTTCGAATCACTTGTCAAGGAAGTGCCACACTTGCTGTGTGTCTGAAATGGGGAAGAGGGTGTCAAGGAAGGGGTCAAGAGTGAGGGAGGGAGAGAGGAGGGAAGACAAATTTAATTTAGAACTTTAGAAGTATTTAGACAGAGAAAAGCAATCATAAGCTCGGTGCAACACATTTCCCCATTTCAAGTTACTCCCCTTTAAACTCTTGTTCTAAGTTCTCTCATTTGGCTCCAGCCTTATATAAAACTGTGCTAAAAATTCCAGAGCCTTCCATTTTATTCCCTACATCTTTCTGGGTCATTTTAGTCTCTACTGAGTAACACAGAAGTTAGTGTCCCCGCTACAGCATGAAAGGTCTAGGAAAACCTTGTACTGTAAAACTTGACTGCCTGTCAAATATCCAAAATGGGATAGTATTGCAAAGAAACAGTCTGTTAGTTTCCCATATAAGGAATATAACTTGCTTTCCCATGAAATGTCTACAGATCTGCTCTTTTCTAAACATCGTAGAACTTGACAGAGTAAATAGTTCTCATTTTTCCTCCAATTTTGCGAGTTGCATGCTCTTCTAATGTTTTATATTAAAACAAAGGGCCAAAAATCTTGCAAAGCTTCAAAGATGAATGCTTGTGCCTATGCTTATATTCTGAAATTTTTACTACACATTTTACTTGTTTCTCAAAACAGCTTCAAATAATGGTAACAAAATATAGTACTGAATATAGTTTTTTCAATCCTACTATAAATTTTGATTTTAAGATACTTATTTAAAATGAATGATTCATTAAAATGATGAGATAACAAAGAAAATCTCCCAAATTCAGATATCTGGAGTCTCATTAAATTTATCAGAACTACCTGAAACCTCTCAGTACTTCACCAAAAAAAGTCACTAACACAATCAAACTATTTTCTAGCCTGAAAGTAATATATGTACTCCTTCTCATTTTCTGAAATTAGGAAATAATTGATTTCATCTGAACATTTTAATGACTATTTTAAAAAGTATTTTACTTGGTTTATATAACTTTTAAATTGATCTATTGTACTTTTTCTGGTTTCCACCACTATAAACAAATTTATACATCTAGCTCCTCAAGAACCAAAATATACCATACCTTCTTCCTTACTTTCCTTATTCGGTGACGGTGACACCTGAAAGGTAACAACAGAGAAAAGTCCCTGTTATGAATACTTAGATGTGGAAACTACCTCCACAATTTTTTTTTCATGAAACTATAGAACTTTACCTGAATTGGTTCTTTAACCTGAAAAAAGTAAGTACTCCTCTTTGCCTTTAATTATCATTGCTGCTGCTTTTGGATAAACAAACCACAGATTTAGAGTCAAATAAAAAAAGGACGCTTGAAAATATTTTTCTCATTAACCCATGGGAAGTACTGAGAATGCAAAGAGGAGTGAGGGAGAGGTTTTCTTTCAGTTGCTTCTCTGGCTGAGGACTAGAAGACAAAAATCCCACACACACATTCCTAGACACGTCATGCACATGCACGCACACACGCACACACCACACTATATAATTTATTTAGCTGTTCTCTAGAGCATTTATATGAATTTTTCTGTTTATTTCCATGACTAGGCCAAGATTTTTAGAACAAATGCAGTATAGTCTGTGATAGACGAGTCTGAAAGAAAGGCTTTTCTGAGATATCAGACTTTTTTTTTTTTTTTTTTTTAAGATTTTATTTATTTATGTGACAGAGAGACAGCCAGCGAGAGAGGGAACACAGCAGGGGGAGTGGGAGAGGAAGAAGCAGGCTCATAGTGGAGGAGCCCGATGTGGGACTCGATCCCAGTACGCCGGGATCACGCCCTGAGCCGAAGGCAGACGCTTTAACGACTGCGCTACCCAGGCGCCCCCAGACTTTTTTTCTTAATTAGGAACAATACATTTTTTAGGTTTTTGTGTTTTGTTTTGTTTTTGAACATTTTATTGAGCGATCCCTCATCCATGGAGAGGAATGCACAAAGCCCAAGAATAAACATCTATGTAATCACCACCCAAGTCGAGAAACAGAATAGGCCAGGCCCTTCCCTAATCATAACTTTTTCTCCCCTCGGGAAAACCACTATCCTGATTTTATGACACATTTGAGATTTCCAATTTAATAATCAACTTTTAATTCTCTGATTTTGCTCATCCTCAACAGGAAAGAGATCTCCTTCTAACATTTGAGGTCTGGGGCAAAGGTACAAAGGCAAGACTGTATACCATAAGTGTGAATACTAAAAAGTTATAAATCAAGCTAACGAAGTGATGGAGTATAAAGTATGCTCCACCCTCCTATCTTGAGAAATATATTTTTGTAATGACTTGGAAGCCCTCTGTTTAGCATTCTAGACACTCCAGAGGCTGCCTGAGTACAGCAGAGTCAGGAAAAGAGGCACACATCCCTCATCCTCCCCCACTTCTCTTCCGTCCACAGGCTCCAGTCTGGATTACGGGCCTCACTTGCACAAGGGCAGAAATCCGAGCCCACACATCTATGTACTCCCCATCTCCGAAAAGCCACCCAATGGCCCCTGCAGAAGTAACAGTGAGCACACTGTTCACAAAGGAATGAGCACGGACTTGGGGAGATGCCCATGAAGACCCTGGATACAGGCTTGCAAGTATCCGGGTAAAGAATTCCAGGATTTTGAGTAGCTAGAGGGTGGTACGGAGTGTGGGTTAGCTCCTGGTGAATGCACAACTTTGGTCCCTTGGTCTTGCCTTGTGGGGAGGGATATAAGTGATGAAGGCCAGAGCAAAGCAGGGCCTTCCTTGCTTAGGTCTAAGGGCAGTACTGAATAAGAACAGGTCAGTAGGAGAAAAACTGAAATTTCAGCAACATTGAAATAGTCCCTGTGATAGTTAATGTGTCAACATGGAGGATGTTTGTAGCTGAGATTAATATTTAAATAGGTAAACTCTCAGTAAAGCAGACTGCCCTCCATAATGTGGGTGGGCCTCAACCAATCAGTTGAAGGTATGACTAGAACAAAAAGACCAACCTCCCCAAGCAAGAGAAAATTTTCCAGCAAACTACCTTTGCACCTCATCTGTCTCCAGCTTGCTGGCCTACTCACCAGATTCCGGACTCATTAAGCCTCCACAATCCCTTTTTACATATATCTACAAATCCTACTGTTTCTTTGGAGCACCCTAACACATTCCTCTGAATCATAAATACTTTATTTATGATTAAACGTTATTTTTCCTTCTACTCTTTAAGAAAAAAGCTAATCAAATATTCTTTATGTTCTGTCATAGAAAAATGATGTAACAATGTAAATAAAGAAAACCTCCGTATAAATTCTATGTAAAACATCCTAGAGATTTCCAAGTACTTCAAAAAAAAAGAAAAAAAAAGAAAACAAGGAAATATTCTGTTCAGCTTCCTAGCACAGAGAAAATGCTTAACGATGGTTAGTCTGGAGGATGATCCAACTTATGTAAACCTGGGTGTGAAAAGTACCACCACAGTATAAAAATTACACTCATTCAGAGCAGGCCTCTGAGATTTGATGGCTGTTTTACTACACAGACAATAAGACGGAGTAACTTGTTTATTCTTTGAAATTGGTATGCTCTTTCAATTGTGCAGGACATCTATTACAAAGTTTGTTGGAAAGTTAGCTGTTCAGATTTCCTGTTTAAAATGAGCAGCTGCTTCTTGCTGGAGCTGCCAAACATTTCAGAGGAAGGAAACGTGTGGAATGTAGGCATACATCAGAGAGACTGCGAGTCGGGTTCTGCCACTGCAATAATGCAAATATTGCAAAAAAGTCAATCAAATGAATTTTTGATCTCCTAGTAAAGGTTATGTATACCCTCTAGTCTATTAAGTGTGCAATAAGCAGCATTATATCTAAAATAACAATGTACATACCTTAACTTAAAAATTATTGCTAAAAAATGCTAACCATCGCCTGAGCTTTCAGTGAGTTATAATCTTTTTGCCGGTGGAGGGTCTTGCCTTGATGTTGATGGCTGCTGACTGATCAGGCTGGTGGTTCCATAGGTTTGGGTGGCTCAGCTGTTTCTTAAAATAAGACAACAATGAAGTCTGCCACATCGACTGACTCCTCCTCTCGTGAGTCATTTCTCTGCAGCATGTGATGCTGTTTGATAGCATTTTACCAACAGTAAAACTTGCTTCAAAACTGGAGTTAATACTCTCAAACCCTGCCGCTACTTTATCAACTGACTTTATGTAATATTTTAAGTCATTTGTTGTCATTTCAACAATCTTTATGGCATCTTCACCAGGAACAAATTTCATCTCAAGAAACCACTTTCTTTGCTCACCCACAATAAGCAACTCCTCATCCATTCAACTTTTACCAAGAGATCGCAGCAATTCAGGCCCATCTTCAAACTCCACGTGTCATTCCAGTTCTCGTGCTGTTCCCACCGCATCTGCAGCCACCTGCCCCACTGAAGTCCTGATCCGCAAGTCGTCCAAGAAGGCTGGAGTCAACTTCTTCCAAACGCCTGTTCACGTGCATATTTTGACCTCTTCCTTTGAATTACAAATGTTCTTAATGGCGTCTAGAATGGTGAATCCTTTCTAGGAGGTTTTCAATTTACTTTGCCCAGATCCATCAGAGGAATCACTTCTCGGTGGCAGCTACAGCTTTATGAAATGTATTTAAGTAGTAAGACTTGAAAGTCCAAATTACTCCTTTGATCCATGGGCTGCAGAATGCATGTGGTGTTAGCAGGCATGGGAACAACACGAATTTCACTGTACATTACCATCAGCTGTCTTGGCTGATCAGATGCATCGTCAAGGAGTAATAATATTGTGAAAGGAATCTTTTTTTCTAAGCAGTAGATCTCAACAGTGGGCTTAAAATATTCAGTAAACCATGTTGTAAACAGATGTGCTGTCATTCAGGCTTTGTTGCTCCATTTACAGAGCACAGAGCAAGTAGAGTTATTAGCATAATCTAAGGGTCTGAGGATTTGGGGATGGCAGTGAAGTCACCAGCCGCATTAGCCCCTGACAAGTCGGCCTGTCCTTTGAAGCTCTGGAAGCCAAGCGCTGACTTCTCCTCTCCAGCTATGAAAGTTGTAGATGGTATCGTCTTCCAATATAAGGCTGTTTCATCTACACTGAAGATCCGCTGTTCCGTGTCACCACTCTCGTTAGTTATCTTAGACTTTCTGCTGACTTGCTGTAGCTTCTCCTACATCAGCACTTGCTACTTCACCTTGAACTTCTATGTTATGGAGACGGCTTCTTTCCTAAAACCTCATGAACCAATCTCTACTAGCTTCCAACTTCTCTTCTGCAGCTTCCTCACCTCTCTCAGCCTTCACAGAATTGAGAAAAATTAGGGCCCTCCTCTAGATTAGGCTTTGGCTTAAGGGAATGTCGTAGCTGGTTTGATCTTCTGTCCAGACCGCTCCAACTTTCTCCGCAGCAGCACTAAGGCTGTTTTGCTGTCTTACCACTTGGATGCTCACTGCAGTAGTCAAGAACTTTTCCTTTGCGTTCACTATTTAGCTAATTTTATGAAGCAAGAGGCCTTGCTTTTGGCCTGTCTTGGCTTTCGACATGTGCCTTCTCCATTAAGCGTCATCGTTTTTAGCTTTTGATTTAAAAAGAAAGATGTGGTACTCTTCCCTTCACTTGAACACTCGGAGGCCATTGTAGGGTTATTAATTGGCCTAATTTCAATATTATTGTGTCTCGGGCAACAGGAAAGGCTCTCTTTGGGCCACATGGGAAACTGCCAGAGAGTGGAACAGTCAGAACACACACAACATTTATCCATTATGTTCACTGTCTTTTATGAGTGTGGTCTCTGGTGCCCGAAAACAATTACAATAGTAACATCAAAGCTCCCTCATCACAGATCACCATAACAAATATAATAAAAAAGTCTGAAATATTGTGAGAATTACCAAAACAAATAAAAAAGTCTGAAATACTGTGAGAATTACCAAAACGTGACAGAGACACAAAGCGAGCAAACGCTTTTAGAAAAGTGGCACAGAGCCAACAGACTTGCTTAACCGTTACCACAAACCTCAGTATGTAGACAATGCAGGATCTGTGAAGGACAATAAAGTGAGGTACGCCTGTATAAAAGAGAATAACTGAGCAACTTCTCATGAACCTAAAACGTATTACAGGATAGAAACAGACAAACTACTCTAGCTAAAACATTTATCATTACATTTTATTTTAAAAATAATTGCCAGGGACGCCTGGGTGGCTCAGTTGGTTAAGCATCTGCCTTTGGCTCAGGTCATGACTCCAGGGTCCTGGGATCAAGTCCTGCATCGGGCTCCCTGCTCGGTTGGGGAGCCTGCTTCTCCCTCTCCCTCTGCCTGCCCACAGTTGCCCCCACTCGTGCTCTTTTTCTCTCTCTCTCCCCCTATGCGTTCTCCCTCTCACATAAGTAAAATCTTTAAAAATAAAATGTTCTTAGTTCTTCATTCTTTTTTTAAAGATTATTTTTAAGTAATTGCCACACCCAACGTGGGGCTCAAACTCACAACCCCAAGATCAAGAGTTATGTGCTCTACCAACTGAGCCAGTCAGACACCGCCTTATTTCTTCAATCTTAAAATATATTTCTTGGTTAGTAGAATATATTCAGTATGTACAAAGCCTTATAAAAAAGAAAATAAACATCACCAATAAGTTGAACATGCAGAGATAAGAACTCCTATAGTTTGGGGCTCTTTTTTTTTTTTTTTTTAAAGATTTTTCCATATTAACATATGCCAAAAGAGAGATCAACATTTAAATTTGAAAACAAAGGGTTCATGAGACACATCTGCTCTTCAATTCTTCACCTGCAGTCAATGGCTTCCTGATTCTTAAAGTACCAACACACCACACACCTGCTTACAAAAGGTGGAAGAACTCAGAGCAGCACAGAGGAGCACCTAGAAGGGACCCAATCCCAACTCTCACTGTCAGGAGTCACCACCACATTTTCATAGTAAGAAACGAAGAAAGCATTTTCAGTTACTTACTGGGAAAAATGTGTGCACCCTCTAATCATCTAATATAAATTCTCCACAAAACAGTATTATTTATACTCTTATTCTAAAAACGCCATCTTCTTTCCTTTTCCCCACTCCAAAAATACTTCTCATGAATATTCATATCTTTCTTTCAAACTAATCTAGAGTTTGTATTACCAAAGTATTCCTCTTTCTTTTACCCACCAAAGAAAGCTTACTCTAGCTTCTGCCCAATTCATGCTTAACCTGTATTTTAAGTTGCTATGAACCATTAACACAATGCCCTGTACTTAGTGTCTCTCTTTCAAATAACTCCCCCAGGTCCCTACAAGCATCTTCAATTGCAGGTTACGTCTGTTCAACTTAATCAACTAACATGATACATTGGTTGAAACAATATAAAACTGTGCTTTCCTATATAAGAATTGATATTCTTTCACTTTATTATAAGGGTTCAAAATTAATTTAGGACAAAAAGTTCCCAGTTTTTCATTCAGGTATAGCAGGAATGTAGCTGAATTAAATTATCTTGACTATTCTCTTCCTGCATTATATTTCCATAGTTCATAAGGCAGTTGCTCTACGTTAATTTTACTTTTACATTTCTTTTCTGATTTTTGCTTTAGAAACCAAGCAAAATATGACCAATTCTTAGTTATTCATAGACAAAATGTAGAGTACTTTAGGTTATGTAAGTTTAATCTACTTCGCCTTCCTTTCAATAATGTATATAATTGGCTAGAATTGAACACAATGATTGACCTTATTTTCATTTGTTTTGTTCACCTTTGAGTGGTGATGCAGAGTGAGCTTTTAAGAAGCCAAAAGGGAACATCTTTATGGTAATTCACTATTGAAATTTTTAAAAATGTCTCTTTTGGATAAACCAGGATCTGATTCTAGTGTAGTGCTCTTTAACATTCAGCTGAGGAGTCCTGACATCAAACACAAAATCGCCGTCCCAAATTTCACACAACACTACAGATATCACTGCTCCACTAAAGAAAGTAAGTCTACCAAATGTAGCCAGAACATTTTTTAATTAAAGTAGAAATTTCCCCCTTTCTCTTCTCCTTCAATGCACTACTCATGAACCCATGAACCGTCATCATGGCCATCTCTGAGTTTTATGTGCTCCAGGTTTCCTGAGACTGCTTTTAGGGGAAACCTGGCCCAGTGAAGGCAGAAACAAAGTCACACTACGGCTGCTGAGACTTCTCTGGGCGGTACTCTCTCCTACAGTTCCAGAAGTTTCTAGGGCTTTCTACCACTCCTGTGAGCTAAAGGTTCACAGTATCATGAGAGTGGGCCCTGCAACTGAGCGGGAGTGTGCTTACTTTTTCTCTTTGCCCTGAATCCTAAATTCTAAGAATTTTAATCCCTGTGGCTACCAGGTTGTGTAGGGCCTGAGGCAGGTCTGGGAATTTCTTTAGCAATGAGTCTGGTTCCTTCTAAAGTCCTACATGCACTGAGTTTGTGTGTGCAAACTCACAAAGGTCAATTCTCTTCCCCCCCCCCCAGTAAAATGACTACAGTCACCAAAAACTAAAAAACCTTACAAATTACCTAATTCAAACTTTCCCCAACTTTGCATGATGCCTAGAGGTTTTCCATTTCCTCAGGAGAATACAAGGAAAGTGCTTAAATAGAAGCATATGGGAAAATTCTGGGGAAAAAATTCCCAGATGGGAAAAGTGGTTAAGTATTAGAGTAAGTTGTTATGTTGTGGAAACTAACTTCTTCTGTTTCCTCTTCCCTTTCTTCCTGTTTAAGCCTCTGAATATAGGACTGATTCTCATTGAATAATTTAAATTAGTCACAAAGACTTTTCCAATATCCAACAATGGGATGGGCTATCTCATGAAGGAGTCACAGCCTCATCACTGGAAGTATTCAAGAAGCTGGAATTGAAGGGATTTTTCTCTCTGAGGTCTAAAAATTTAATTCGACAACATTAATGCCAATAGTGACGTTAAAACCCAACATGTATTGAACACTTTCTAGCTGCTTCACATTTTACCTGGATTATCTCATTCGGTTCTCTGCAAGAACTCTTATAAGGAAGATACTATTTTTAGCTCCATTTTATGAATAAAGAAACCAGGCATAAATAAGTTAAATAATTTGCCTTAAGTTATGAACGAAAGACCTGGTATTTGGACCTAGACAGTCTGACTCTGGAACTTTTTTTCTCCATAAAGAAACTCACTGGACTAACACTGACATAAAATAAATGGTGCACATATCGTTTAGTCAGTTTGGACCTATACACACACTCATGAAGTCATCATCGCAATCAAGATAATAAACATATTCCCCACTACCCCCAACTTCCTCCTGTCCCTATAAAGGAAATTGTGAAATCTTTCCTTCCTGGCTCTCTCCCAAACTCTCCAACCAATGATGTTTTGTGTCACTACACACGAGCATTTGCATTTCTTAAAATTTTATATAAACAGTATGATATAATATGTATGATATGTCTGCCTTTTTTCACTCAATGTATTTTTTTTTAAGTTCAGCCACATTCCAGCATGTACCACATATTCGTTTCTTTTTATTGCTGAGCAGTACTCCTACTGCTGAACATACAGTCTGAATATGCCACAATCTATCCATTCATCTGTCGATGGACACTTGGGTTGTTTTCACTTGCTGTCTATTACAAAGAGAGCTGATATAAACATTTGTGTACAAGTCTTTGTATGGACAGATACTTCCATTTCTCTCGGGTAAATATCTAAAAGTGGAATGGCTAGATCGCATGGTAGGTATATGCTTAACTTCTCACGAAAATGCCAAATTGTTTTTTCCACAGTAGTTCTATCACTTTTCATTCCAACCAGCAGGCTATGGAACGACCAGTTCCTCCACATTCTTGCCAACAATTGGAATGGCCAATCTTTTAAACTGTTAGCTATTCTAAGAAGTGTGCGTAAGCATGTCACTGTGGTTTTTAATTTATATTTCCTTAATGACTAGTCAGGTTGAGCATCATCTCACGTGTTTTCAGTATGTCTTCTTTGGCAAAGCGACCATCCAAATATTTTGCACATTTCTTTTGGGGGTGAGGACATGTTTTATTTTCTTATTAATGAATTGTGAGAGTTCTTTATATATTCTAGTACAAGTCCCTTTATCAGGTATACGATTTTCAAATATTTTCTTACTGTATGTGGCTTTTCATTCTCTTAAGAGTATTTTTTTATAGAACAGAAATTTTTAACTTTGATGAAATTCAATTTATCATTTTAAAAATTAGGTTATGCTTTTAGTGCCATATCTAAAAAACTGCCTAACTAACCGAAGACCAAAATAGGTTTATAGCTTTACGTTTTAGATTTGGGTCTAGGATACATTTTAGACAATTATCATATATACAGTGCAAGGTATGGATTGAAGTGAGGTTTCTTTGGTACCATATGGAACAGCCAACTGTTCAAGTACTACTCGTTGAAAAGACTGTCATTTTGAAAATCAGTTGTCCACATATATGTAGGTCTATTTCTGGATTTGGTTTCATTGATTTGTCTAGTTTTACACCATTACTTAAGTCTCTGGACTACTATAGTTTTATAAAATGTCCTGAAATAAAGTTACTATTCCAACTTTCTTCTTTATAAAGTTATTTAGTTTATTCTAGGTCTCTGGTACTTATATACATGAGTTTGTTAATTTCTATAGAAAAGTGTATTAGAATTTGATTGACATTGCACTGAATCCATTTTGAGAAGAACATCATAATTTGAGTCTTCCAACCTATAAACATGATATATTTATGTTTACAAATAAATCTATGAATTTAGTTCTCTGATGTCTGTTGGCAATGCTTTATAGCTTATAGGTTCTTCACATATTTTTTTTTCTAGATTTATCCCTAGGTGTTTCATACTTTTGATGCCATTGTAAATATCATATTTATTTTTAGTTTCCAACTGTTTATTGCTAGCCTATAAAAATATACTTGTTTTTTTGTATATCGATCTTGTATCCTGCAACAAACTTGTTAAAATCACTTATTCTGGTAGCCTTCAGGTAGATTTCATTGAATATTCTACACAGACATTCATATCACCTTCCTTCATAAGCTGGATGCCCTTCCCTTCTTTTTACTGCACTGGCTAGAACCTACGATGCTGAATACAAGTAGTGGGAGCCAACTAGGCCAAGCGGTGTGTTTATGTAAAGATTTTAAGTACACATTTAATTTGTTCATGCCTATTTCTTCTTCAGCGAACTTTGGTAATTTACATATCTCAAGGAATCTGTCCATTTCATCCAAGTTGTCAAATTTACTGGTATAAAGTTTTTCACAATATTTTCCTATTGTTCTCCTAATAACTGTAGAATCAGCAGTAAAGTCACTTGTCTCATTCCTGATGCTGAAGATTTGTCTTCTTTCTCTTCTTTCCTGATCATTCTGGCTAAAGATGTAGCAATTTTATTGACCATTTCAAAAGAACTAGCTTTTGGTTTTACTAATTTTCTCTATTATTTTCCTAGGCATTCAAACTTTAAAATTTATGAATACTTCAAACATGCAGAAAATGCAGAGACAATTTTAACACATACTACTCTTAGACTTTTGAAAGAGTTAATGTTATTTCAGAAACTTTACAACTGAAGTCTTTTTTTCTCCCTACTCATCAGAAATTAAAATCATATTTATTTCCCTTCTCAGAAGTAACGTGTAACCACCACGCTAATGCTAGTGTTTACTGTTCTTATTCACGTTTCTAAAATATGAATACCGTATCTGTCTGTACCCATAAAAATATATGGTACTGCTTTGGGTGTTTTGTATACTACGCACTATGTCTTGCTGCAAAAGCTTTTTCTGCCCAGCACTGCACTTCCAGGTTTTATCCATGCAGAGTCACACAGTTCTAATTTCCTTATTTTGCCTGTGGCACAGTATTCCACCATATAAATATACTACGGTTTATTTACCCAGTTCTTATCCACAGACTTTTACTCAGTTTCCAATTTGCCATGTCTGATCACATAAACACACGTATTGGTGTCTCTGTAGAATGTGTACTTAGAAGAGCGATTTCTGAGCAGTGGATTGTAAGTATCTTCAACTTTACTTACAATTACTTAATTGCCTTCAAAGTAGTTGTACCAATTTATACTCCCAACAAACATATCAAAAGTAGGAGAGGTCTCCTTTCCCCACTTGCTTAGAAACACCTGGAAAAATCAGACTTCCACACGTTTGAAAACCTGGTAACTATGAAACTATGTTGTGTCTTAGTTTGATCTCACTGATTATTGGTGAGATACAGCAAATTCTCACATTGACTGGCCGTTTAAGTATCTTCTTTTGTGAACTGTCCATTTGTATTGTTTGCCCATTTTTTTTTCCTAGTAGATTTTTTTCTTGTTGATCTGAAGAAGTTGTTAAGTCTTCTGTCATTTATATGCAAATATCTTCTCCCAGTCAATGGCTTATGTTTTAACTCCTTTTATGGTACCTTGTAACTGTTCACAGGTTTTTTTCCTTTAAACTTCATTTAAATTTATCAATTCTTTATAAACCTATAAAGGTCCCGGCCCTTTATCACTCCATATAAATTTTAGGATCATCCTGTCAAGTTCAATTAAAAACTCTATTAGGATTCTAATTAAAAATCAATTGACTTCATTAATTAATATGGGAGAAATGGCCTCTTCATGATTATATGTTTTCCATTTTTTAAAAAAATTCTTTAAGCTGTTACTTCTCTATTTGTACTTTTCCATTTATTCCTGATTTAATATTGGTAATTTATATTTTAAACGAAATTGTCACTTCATCTGTGTCTCAAAAGGTATTGCCAAAAGCATCTGAGTATTCCCTTCTGATTATTTAAATATCTCCTATGTCCATAATTATGTCTTTAATTCTTGATATTTTTAATTTGTGCTTTCTCTTTCGTCCTTCCTATAATAGTTTTGTTTATATTATTATTCTTAAAAAAAGAAACCCAGCTTTTGTTTTATTTGATCCTTGCCATTATCTGTTTCCTTTCATTAAACATTTGCTGTAGGGGCGCGTGGGTGGCTCAGTTTGTTAAGCGTCCAACTCTTGATTTTGGCTCAGGCCATGATCTCAGTTGTGAGACTGAACCCTGTGTCAGGCTCCGTGCTGGGCGTGGAGCCCGCTTCAGATCTTCTCCCTCCCACTCCCCTCTATCCCTCCCTCCACTAAAAAAAATAAAATAAATTCCTCTACTCTTTGTAATTTTCTTTCTTAGTTAAAAGATAAGAAAAAGAACAGAGTAATTGTTGAGTTCAGCATTTGGCCTCTCAATTTTCATTTCTGCTATATGATTTTACTGCTCTCAAAAACTGTTTCTGCAGCATTGTGCAAGTTTTGACATATATTGACCAGTTGTCATTCAATTTCAAGTATTTTATGATTCCTTACAATTCATTTTTTTGAGGTATAACTTATTCAGAAGTGTTTTTAGTTTCCAAACATATGGATTTGGGGTTTTTTTCTTTTAATATTTTCATAAATGATTAGTAACTTTATTATACTATAGACAAGAGAATGTTGTCTGCATGACATCAACTCTTTGGCATTTTTTTTTTGCAACTATTTGTGGACTAATACTCAATTTTTGAAAATGTCCACACGTGCTAGAAAAAACTATGCATTCTCTAATTGTATATGTCTATTAGATTAAGCTTGTAAACTTTGTTTCAATTGACTTAACATATTTAAAAAAATATTTACATACAGTAGGATCCTAAAAGTAGCATCTTAAATCCCAGTAGTCAAATAAATTGTCATCAATAGCAACTAATATTAGATCTGGAAGGCAAAATCACATAATGTGTGCACATACATACATGAACACACATTCTCTGTGCCCTATAAATGCTCTGAATCTTGCGCCTGGAAATAAGCTCCAATTTTTAGTCACACCATCCTCAAGAATTGGGAAAGTCCCATATTTTTTGGCTATAAAGCTACATAAAGGTTAAAAAAAAAAAAAAGACACACTATCCCCCCCGAACATGTAACTGGGTGGTCCTGTGGTGGAACTACTACAGACTGTTACTGCTGTTGCCAGAGACCCACGCAGTGGCCTGGCCTTCCACGCTCTCCGCCTCTGTGCACCCCAGGCTGTGGAGAGCTCCACACCATGTCTTGCTTTGACACGGCCTTGCCTTTCATGATTGTAAGTAATTCAAACATGTACATGTATCAACAAAATCCCGTAATTCTTTTGATCATTTCAATTCTCCTTATCTTCCTCAGATCCACTAGCCTTCTTAAGACCTGACCTATGCAAGACAAATTACTGCTGTAGCTATTTTGTTTCGTTTCTCAAATGCTTCCAAATACTCCTCATCCGGTTGTTGGCTTTTATTTTTCTTGGTTATAATGACAATACTCTTCCTACTCGACCTGTACATATGATCAGGTAACTACTTAATGATTTTTTTTTTAAAGATTTTATTTATTTATTAGACAGAGATAGTGACAGCCAGCGAGAGAGGGAACACAAGCAGGGGGAGTGGGAGAGGAAGAAGCAGGCTCCTGGCAGAGGAGCCTGACGTGGGGCTCAATCCCATAACGCCGGGATCACGCCCTGAGCCGAAGGCAGATGCTTAACCGCTGTGCCACCCAGGTGCCCCTACTTAATGATTTTTAAATCTCAATGCTACTTACACTTAATTGTGCTTTGATCAATACATACTCAGGAGTAGATGCTTCCTGTAACAGTTCTATGAATCACTCAGAAGTTTAATCCATGTCTTTTCTTTTTGTATTTTAAAAGTACCCATTCAGGGTGCCTGGGTGGCATAGCGGTTAAGCGTCTGCCTTCGGCTCAGGGCGTGGTCCCGGCCTTATGGGATCGAGCCCCACATCAGGCTCCTCCGCTGGGAGCCTGCTTCTTCCTCTCCCACTCCCCCTGCTTGTGTTCCCTCTCTCGCTGGCTGTCTCTATCTCTGTTAAATAAATAAATAAAATCTTAAATAAATAAATAAATAAATAAAAAATAAAAGTACCCATTCGCCAGAGCAGTTAATTTATCCTAAAATCTCACCTAATCAACTCATCCTGAGTATTCTATCAAAATAGATCTTGTTGATTAAACTTGTTAGAATGCATTCAGTCATTCTAATAAATCCATTAAACTTTGGGGTTATAATTTGATTTCACATAATCCCAGGATGGATGTGGTCAGAATGTGAACAAGTTCGATGGATAACATCAATGTCTTTATTTTGAGCAACCAAAGGACAAACAAAAACTAATAGTAATTTGACATCAATGCAATGCTCAGTATATAGTAGAACACAGAGATCTGGGAATATATACCTGAATAATTTTGATTCAAACATCTGTGTGGTTCTGAAGAGATGAAATGCCAAGTCAAAATACTCTGACTACAAAGAATTTCGTTATTACAAGTTAATAAAATTTTCATAAGAAAGTATTATCTAATCTGGGTTCCTGAGTCACTAGATGTTCCTAATAGAGCAATTCTTCGACTTACACATTTTTAATGGTGAAATCCCATGTACGATATGCTCCATTAGAGGTAGTAAAGATGGACTGATTTCTCTGCATTTGGATTCTCAGTGAAAAGTCAGTTTAGCACTTCCTTCATTATTAGAAAGCACATCAAAGTTACCACACCATGTAATTGAAGGTGGATATTAATGTTTCTGAATTCTAATCTTGTTCCTCAGATCCAACTATCTAAATCACATCCATATCCTCCCAATTATTCTTTTTTCCAGAGGATTATTTTCCTAATAATATGATAGGAAACAAATAAAAAACAAGATGTAAGATAGAAACTTTAATCTTGTAGCTAATTTTAAGACAAGGATCTATTTTATACGTCTTATGTATAAATCCCAAACTGAAGTGGAATAGTTTTCATCTGAGATTAACGAAGAGAGAGACTACCTGGACAAAGATAAAAAGGTTTTTGTTTTCCTTTATTTTTCTTCTTAAAGAAGTAATAATAAATATTGATGAGAACTAAGTTCAGAATATAACCTACATATATACAAAACTGAAAACTTGGGGAAAATAAACTAATATTGTACCCTGTATTCGTAATAATGGCTTCCCAGATCTTCTCTACCTCCCTATAATCCATTTTCACCAATGCAGCCAGAGTGATCTTGTCAACATCTAAGACAATTCAGATTACTCCTCCACTTAAAACTAGCTAGGGGTTTCATATCTCATTCAGAAGAAGAAACAAATGTCTTAAGACAGTCTTTACAGACTATTTCACAGGGTCTTTCAAAATAATTTGTGACCACTTCCAACCCCAGATCCAAACATTTCTGATCTCACCTCCTCCTGTCTCCCCCAGACTCTCTCTACTCCACAAATCACTGCGGTTCCTTGGGTATTTCTTGAACATGTCAGGCATCCTTTCGTCTCATGGCCTTTGGGACTGTGGCCTGGGACGCTTTTCCTTCAGATGGTCACTTGGCTAATACTCTTACCTTCTACAAATCTTGACTCATATCAGTCTTCTTCTAGTTAGGCTGCCCCCGACTCCCTTTTTAGTAACTACAACTCTAATCCCACTCCTGGCACTTCATCCCCTCTGC
The DNA here is from genome assembly GCF_017311325.1 of Ursus maritimus. Classification (NCBI taxonomy): domain Eukaryota; kingdom Metazoa; phylum Chordata; class Mammalia; order Carnivora; family Ursidae; genus Ursus; species Ursus maritimus. Next base: position 1,745,899 of record NW_024423453.1, read on the forward strand.
CCTGCTCACTTTTCATAACAGCATTTATTGCATTCAGACACACTACAGTTGATCCTTGAACAACAGGGGTTTGAACTTTGCGAGACCACTTAAAAGTGGATTTTTTTCAATAAATACAGTACATATCATAAATGTATTTTCCTTATGATTTTCCCAGTACCATTTTCTTTTCTCTAATTTACTTTATTGTAATAACATAATATATAATTCATATACAAAGCATGTGTTAACTATGTTATCAGTAAGGCTTCTGGTCAATAATAGGCTGCTAGTAGTTAAGTTTTTGGGGAGTCAAAAGTTATACGTGGATTTTCAACTATGCAGGGGGTCAGCACCCCTAACCCCATGCACTGTTCAGGGTCAACTGTATATATTTTCCTTGCGTATTTATTATCCATTTCCCTAACTAGGATGTTAGCTACACAAGGGCAGAGGTTTTTCTTGTCTTAATACTGCATCCCCAGTACCTAGAATCTTACCACACACAGCAGGTACTAATTCAACAGCTGATGAATTAGTGGGGAAAAAAATTCAAAGCAGCCATAGTGAGTAAATATTTTTATTGTTCCTGAAGTAAAGACCTAAATTCACTAGTTTCGATCTCGTAATTAGTTTAAGATTAGAAAAAGCTTAATTTATAAATGGGATTTCTAGCCTACGACCACTCCTGAACACACTTTATATGGCAGTATTACCTGATTATCTGAATGTGAATTTTCTTATTTCGTGCTCTCCACATCAAGCATTAATTTCCTAAAAATTCAGTTGACTCCAGGCAGCCTCATCACTAAGATATGTAAAAATTCAAGGATATCATCTTAGCTAGAAGGAGAGCTTGCAAGACAGCCCAACTAAATGGGAGAAAAGGGAAAAATAGTGTTCTTTCATTTTTCTTGAGTCAAAACGCACATGCACCAGCAGCCAATCACAATTTAGACACAGGATGGTGGGTCACTCATGGAACAGGACAGTACAAGGAGATTAAAGCATATAAACAATAAATTGGTGATATTAAGAAAAGTAGCTTCATATGAAATTAGTTAAGTGGTTAATGTACCTTATTTTTTTAATCTTTTTTGAAAAAGAGAGAGAAAGGGAACATGAGTGGGGAAAGGGGCAGAGGGAGAGAAAGAATCCTCAAGCAGATTCCCTGCTGAGCACAGAGCCATGACCAGGAGATCATGACCTGAGCTGAAAGCAAGAGTCGGACACTTAAACCAACTCACCCACCCAGGTGCCCCAATGTGGTTAATGTACTTTAGAAAACAGAATTTTAAAATTCAACTAAAAGATTTTTAATTCTCCAGATCAAAAAAAAAAAAAAAAAAAAGATTATACTGTTATGTTTTAACTGTGCTTCCCAAAAGACTTGATACATTTCATTGCTAGATTTTTCAGAATTTCTGCTAGATTTCCCCATGAAGTTTGTAAGATTAAAGGATGCTTTGAATATTTGCCCCTTACCAGTTCAACTATTGATCTTGCCTCCTCTTGAGTGCAATGGAAAGGGCTGTCACATACCTGCACATTTGTGCTGGAGAGGAAAAGACGAAGTTATTATTAATTGGGATAAAAAAGAAGCAATTACCAAAAAGAAAACCAACTCCAATACTCCACATTGAATGCAGAATTCCAGTAATTTATTTCCAGCCAGTGAAAAAGGACCTGAATGAATATAAACTGAGATATTTATACATTCTTTCAGGCAAAGTTATAAATACAGTGCTCCACAGCACTGCACATTCTAGAGTTGTTTTTAAATTTAAATAATAGTATACAAATTTAAATAATCTCCTGGTATATAAAAGACTGTACACCACACCTACACTTCGCCTTTAGTGAGGAAAAGAAAAACCAAACCTGACCCATGGGATGATGACTATAAGGAAGAATTTTCATCTAAGTGAGGTGATAAACACTGTAGCTGGCCAGTGAAAGACGCTATGGAGTATCTCAGATAGGTATGGAAGGCTAAGATAAGAGGGTGAGAGGAAAGCACATGAATATGAACACTCGGTTTCCTTACAGGGAGGGAAGGTCAGGGAGGTGTTGACAGGAGCCCCTTCCATGGTCAAAGCCTTCCCACACGATGGGGAAGCAGAGGCATCTGCTTCCTGGATGAAAGCAGAGGCGTCATTCCTCCCAAACATATTAAGAATGATTTTTAAAAATTTCATCAAAGAAATCAGATTAAAATGGATACAGAAAGAGGCAGTAGAGGAGTTAAAACCAAAGGAAAAAGTAATTAGCAGATCCCTTGAGAAGAGGAAACACACACACACACCCAAACACGTACTTGCCCTCCAAGTGGGCCTAAGAGATATATATTATCAAATGCATTTTCATAATGGCTTTCGTGAAATATTTTGGGATATATTGATAAAAAGACCTGTCTAGTTATTTATTTATCTTTGTAATTACATCTGTCTGTAATCAGACACTGGGTATACAGCAATTACAGTTAAGCGGCTGTTGTGCTTTCTATCCAGACTCACAATGTGGGATTTATTTTCATTCTTGGCATGGATAAAATTTGATGCAAGTTGGCATGATCTTTAAGACTATTTTGTATTCTCTTCTCTACAGCCCATATTTAAGTAGGCTAAAAACTGAAAAAGGTAAGGCCTTATAAGTCAGATGTTTCCCTGAAGTATGTAAAAACTAAATTTTAAAAGAACAAGGCAAAAAATTAGACACTGCGAGGTCTTAAGTGCTAGTCCTCTGAAGAAAGCATGGTGGATGCTAAATATAATGTTTTTAACATTATAACTAAACCAAAGTAAAACATATCCTGGAAATTCTGGGAAAATGATGGTATAAGAACAGGGCAGTCTTCCTAAATAGGGTTGCCAGATAAAATACAGAATACCCAATTAAATTTGAATTTCAAATAAGATCAAACGATTTTTTAGTATAAGTATGTCTCAAATATTGCATGAGACATTTATGTTAAAAAGATGTATTGCTCTGAAATTTAGATTTAACTGGCTATCCAGTATTTTATGTTAAATCTGATAACCTATTTCTAAAGTAACCCTCTGCTCCTACAACAAAGCAAACCATCAACAGATATGGTAGAGAAGAGTCAATATTAAAGCCAACAATGTAAATTTTTAAACTTCTGAACAACTTTTTAACTATCTCCAGTAAAATATCTTGACAAGTGGTAGAAAAGAGTCAATATTAAAGCCAACAATGTAAATTTTTAAAGTTCTGAACAACTTTTTAACTACCTCCAGTAAAATATCTTGACAAGTAACCAATGGAACTGAGGAAAGCCAAGAGGCTCTGCTGTTTTCACCTTGGACAAATTATTAGTATGGCTGTTTCAAGAATGAAACGGAAGGTATATACAAATACACTTAAGAGATTCTTGCAAGACACACCAATATAAAGATGAGAGATCACAAAGCCTCTTGTTTACTTTTTCTCCAATAGGCTCTTCTACTAGCATTAGCTAAAAACAGTGCCAACTTCCTCAATGACATCCTTTTAGTTAATAAAGTATACAGTCTGGGTTGTAATTTATTTCCCTCAGGATTTAATGTACTTTGAATGTTTGAAGACATGTTATCAGGAAACATTTTTATTTTCTGTAAATCGGCCCTAAAAAGTTAATACTGATTCATATTTATTGATTCAAAAAATTATTCTTATACTAAATATTAGGGACATGTCTAGATGCTGAGGATACAATATTGAACCATGGAGCCCCTGTGGAGTTTATAATACTTAGGGCTCTTTTTAGTCTTAAACTATGACTACGGTCTGCAAGAGGACAGGCAGTGTAATCATTTAAAGGATGACTAAGGTGAAGGTGTCTATCATAAATGATATTTAAAATAAGGACTAAGGAGAATGTGCTGCTTTCCTTTTTATGATAAGATACCAAATATTTTGTTCTACATTTATAAACATTATATACACAATCTTGCTGACCAAAATAAGCTGACATGACATTAGACAATCAGCAACACTGAAAACGCTGTGGATGACAAACCAAACTCCATTTAAAAATAATAAAAAGGTGCATTAATAGATACATAATAGTGCAAAATAACTGACTAAATAAAAAGACACAGAAATAGAAAATTACCTGCAAATGATAAACAGACACAAGATGAAATTTACAAGGTGAGCAATATGGAACGTTTTAGTAAAGAGAAAAGTATTTTCTTCGAGACAATCTCAAATTAGACAAAGGCTCACACTCATGAGACTCCTCAAAGACAGTGTCCAGGATACAGATTTGCCAAGGCTTTTCATTCTAAAGCAAAGTAGTCAAGAAAAAAGGAGAGAAAAAATGTAAAGAGATAAGAATGACAATGATTTTGGACCACAACCTCCAGAGTTGACAGAAAAAAACTGACATTGAAGTAAATCTATAGAAAGCTAAGAAGTGGAGCTCTCCATACACAGATCAAGTATGCCTTCTTCTAGAAAGGTTAAAAAGAAACAATTTTAAGACCTACACAATTTGGAAGAACATATTTATATATATGTAATATTTATAGTTACTCAGTAAGCATGTGTAAACTACCTACTACGTGTCAAGTCAAGACAATGAGATAGGAGGGGACAGAACATGAGGCTGGAAAAGTAGGTCTGGACATACTGTTCAATATACAGAAGACTTGGGTTATATTCCAAGATCAAAGGGAGCCACAAGAAGTTTTTAAGCAAAAAAATGACATCACATTTTTATCTGTCAAAGATAATTCTGACAGTACTATCTAGAGTAAATTAAACAAGAAAGTGGTTACAATATAAAACAACTTATGAGTATATAAATGACAAGTAACTGAATTAAATAAAGTAAAACTGAATTAAAATTGAATTAAAAATTAAATTAAAAAAACTCAGACGTTCTAGAAGTGCATCTGGGAATCAATCAAAACTTGAAAAATTTGGAAAACAGATGGGTCAGAATAATGTTCAGTGAAATAAAATAACCTGGCAAAATGAACCGTACATTTTGATTTCTTAAAAATAAGGTAGATAAATAAGCCATGGTGGAAGAACGAACAAGAGGAGCTGAACAGTAAAACTCAAATGGCAAAAACTCTATTTCTCTTACAACACAGTGGAAAGTTACTTTAGGGAAGAATAGAAATAATAAAATTCTCTCTGTTAAAAGAATATGTAGCTTTCAGAGTAAACACTAAGCAATGGGAAAAAAAGAATAAAAATAACAACATAAAGAAGAGTACTCAAAGTATCAATTACAGAATTTAATAAATGCAGGGATCCTGGAAGCAGAAGAGTCATACTACGTTTGAAAACCAACAAATATCTGTTGGTTTTAAAATATTAGTCAACAATTTACTTCAACAGGTATTTACTGAGTGGCTACCACATGTCAGGAATAAGGAATATAAAGATGAATAAGGTATCTTTATCTATCTGCTTTTGAGGAACTTAGGTGCCAGAAGAGGAGAAAAATTCACAAACCAAGCAGTTAGTAACTGGTAAATGCAATGACAGAAGTTCACAGGGAGCAAGCAACGCCGTGACCTGGCATGCTGGCTAGCACGAGGCTAGTCTGAGGGAAAGCTTCCTAGAGAAAGTAAAGTAAAAACTAAGTCTCAAAAAGAGGAGCAAGTTAGCTAGTTCAAGAAATGAGAAGACAATCATGGCAAAGGAAATAGCATGCATGGCCTGCAGGTCAATCAGAGCATGGTGTTTGTGGAGTGACAAGTGTACCTAAGTTGTGGGAGCATGAAGTAAGAGGCAAGAAGTGATGGAAAATGAGGCCAGCCAGGGAGCAGGGACCAAATCCTAGAAGGCCTTGTTTGCTCTTCTATGAGAAGTTGGGACTTCATAGTCCTTAAGCAGAGAGGCTTATCAGAAGCACCTACGTAGGAAACTGTAAAACATACAGATGCTTAGACCCTACTCCTCAGAGATCCTAACTCACTAGGTTTAAAGAAGGAGACAACGCACTTGAATTTTCCAGGTTTTCCTAGGTAATTATAACACACTCTACATGACTTGAGAGAAATGCTGTGATAAAAAAAATGTGGACCTAAACTCCACTGAGTAGGGAAAATAGGCTAAAAAGGAAGGGGGGAGGTTGCTGATCAGTTACAGTGTATATTTTTAAGGAATTAAGAGAAAGAAGCAATTTATTAAGACTTTAAAGGAAATAAAAACTTTACTACTACGAATATATTTTTACAAATCAAGTAGTGACAAAAATAAGAAAATAATGGACAAAACGAGCTAAAATCTGAAGATCCTGACTTTAAAGTATCCAGATGCATAAAATTTATACCCAGAAATTTATATCCTGAAAAATTTTAAGCTAGTATTTAGTTGTATTTCTTTGAAAAGACAGGTAGAATATAGCTGGTAAGAGAGTAAGTTTGGAATCTGGCTTAAATCCTGGCTCTACCACTGGGTGTGACTTTAGATCACTTAATCTCTAGGTGGTCTCAATTTCCTCAGGTGTAAAATGGAGACAATGATAAGTATCTTACAGCATTCTTGTGAGTATTAATTAGATAACACATATTAAACACTTTGAACCCAAAAGATAGTACAAAGTTCAATAAATGTCAATTCTTACTATTAACATAATCCTTATCATCACCTAGGAGGCTACAAAAATGACTCCAGAGCGTACAAATAAAGTTACCCTCAGAGTAAAGATAATTAGACTCAGCATGGAAGGAATGACATCAAGCTACAGAAAAACTAATCAAAGCAATAGTCTCTAGCTGAGGAACCTGGAAAACATACAAACCCTTCACGGACTGCAAAAGCTTTTCAGAAAGTACCATAAGGAAGGAGGTGAAAGTAAACAGCAAGCAAATACTTGTTTGGACACCAAGCGACCCCTTCTTTTTAGAGGAGCTCACCACATGAATATCTCATTTATAACATCTCAGAATATCATAAAGAATACCTAGGTCTACTAATTACTAGGATAGTCAGGACTTGAAAGCATTCAGTTATGCCCAGGTTTGTTAATAAACTGTACTACTTAAATTAGAAACAATCACCTAAATTTAAGACTATGCTGAAAAAAAGAGTGGTCTGTGTAAGAGGTAAGAAGAAAGGAGAAGATCAATGAACCGACAGTGTCACATGAGCTTACATGAGAACAGAATCTGAAGGTATAATGTCCAAGCAAGCACTTGTGTCGTAGGCAAGATAAGCCTCTCGATGACTGGATAAAATATTTCTTCAGACTAATTATTTACTCCACCTGATTACTCTAACAATTTCGTGTGTGTGTGTGTGTGTGTGTGTGTGTGTGTGTATATATATATATATATATATTTTTTTTTTTTTTTTTAGAGAAAGAGATAGAGCGTGGGAGTGGAAGGTACAGGGAGAGAGAGAATCTCAAGCAGGCTCCATGCTCAGCGCAGAGCCTGACACGGGGCTTGATCTCACAATGCTAAGATCATGACCCGAACTAAAATCAAGAGTTGTATGCGTAACTGACTAAGCTACCCAGGCACCCCTATTGTAATGATTTCTTTAATGTCTCTCTTGACTCCCAGAGTTCATGCTCCAAAAGGCCAGGGACTCTATGTATTATAGTCCCAGCAACAATCCTCGTATCAGCACAGTCCCTGGCAGAAGACCCTCAAATCACTATTTGCTGGAGTGAATAGCTTCCCGATTTCTTCTGATTCAGAGAAGGGGACAATGAAGCTGGGTAGTACTCAAACACTATAGAATGACTATCTGTGTTTGCTTCCTACAGTTAGGCTTATCAAGAGTCCGTTGTTTTTGTTTCTGAACCTGTTGATGTGAGTGGCCCTTGTAACTATTTCATAATTAAAGCCGTAATTATGCTCATCAGAGAAGGGAATGTGGAAAGAGAACAGATGCTATGAACACTACATAGGCTCTGAAACTACTAAGGCTAAAAAGCCTCAATAAAGGCGACTCACTATAATAACTTGGTCTCAAAGTAGGTGTGGGTAAGAAAACTGTAAAGAAGGTTTAGAAAAAAGAACCTAATAATCTATGAGTTTTTAACTGTAAGGAGTTTAAGGATTAGAGGATCTTATCTTGGTTTTCTATTCTATGTTGGAATATATATAATTTATTTGGAACCTATATAGAAAAGGTCTTAGCCCTATATCCAAAGAAGAGTAAATAAATGTACATTTTAAATGTTTTAAAATAGAATACAGGGGCGCCTGGGTGGCACAGCGGTTAAGCATCTGCCTTTGGCTCAGGGCGTGATCCCGGCATTATGGGACTGAGACCCACATCAGGCTCCTCCGCTATGAGCCTGCTTCTTCCTCTCCCACTCCCCCTGCTTGTGTTCCCTCTCTCGCTGGCTGTCTCTATCTCTGTCAAATAAATAAATAAAATCTTTAAAAAAAAAAAAAAAAGAAATCTCACTGAATAACCAATGTGAGGGTTTAAAAAAATAAATAAATAAAATAGAATACAATGTTTGAGTTATGTATGTTACTATTGTTTGATTCCCTTTCATCAATCAGCTAGTGACCCAGACCATGCTGGATAAAAAGGCTTATTACTATTTCATCAAGAAATGATGTGGTAGTTATACATAAACAAAATAACCATTTGCATATTGAAAAATCCCTAATTTTTTTCTACCCCATTTTGGCACATGTCACACAATGTATTATAATTAAAATTCCTGTTTACTCAACAGTATCCCCCCACTAAACTATAAATCCCTTGGGAAAAGGGACCATGTCATTTCCTAGTTTCACAGTGTCTAGCACTTGGTATTGCTTTCCATAAGCACTTTTTAAATGAAAAAAAATTGCAACTCTTTAAAAAAAACATCAGATCTGACTAGTATGGCTGTTTAGTACCAATAATAATAAAATAACATTACATAGAAAAGACAAATTCTTACCAATTTATAGCCCCTCCATCACACTTCTTCATAAGCAATGTTTTCCAACATTCATGAGTAGATCTAATAACTTCAAGAGCAAAAGCCTAATTCCAAACCAAAAACAGACATAAAGATCACATCATTATACTTACATGGAACTATTCTCATGATGACAGCTTATTTTTAAGAATACGAGCTCTGGACTCAGGCAAACCTGAGTATAAATTCTGGCATCCTTATTTATCAGCTGTGTGACTTCTGAGCAAGTGACTTAACCTCACTAAGTCTTAACTGCTTCATCTGTAAGTAGAAGGTAATGGAGATAATGTGATTTGGGGTTGGCAAACTTGGGCCAATAGGCCAAATCGAGCTCACCACCAATATTTGTAAACAGAGTTTTACTGAACACAGTCATGCCCATTTTTTGTGCACGGCCTATGACTGCTTTAGCACTACAATGGCGGAGGTGAGTAGTTGTGACAGAGACCATATGGCCTACAAAGTCTAAAATATTTGCTATTCGGTACTTTACAGAAAAAGTTGCCAACACCTGATTTAAATTATCCAGCTGTTGAAACGATAAATAAGTTGTACGCAAAGTGCTTCGTCTAGTCCCTTGCCTCTAAGTAAGCGTACACCTATTAATTTCATCATCATCAAAACTGTAGTCTAACTGTATGATCATTTTAGAATATCCACTGTCTAAGTAAACCTCCTAAACATTCTCTAAATTTTTTTTAGTATAAATTCATACTGTGTCCCAAAATGCAAAACCAACAATATATACCTCTTGCTAGATATCTAGCAAGACTATCTAAAGGAACATTTACTTTGTTATTCCAAAGCAGCAAATTCTTTTGATTCCCCCCCCTCCAAATGTTGCTCATTTTCCTTAAGGAGACTCCTTATATATTAACTAATTCGCACTACCTCCTTTCTCCTTCAATTACAACTAAACACATTATGATACGAAATGAAGAAAATATAGACTCTTGGGAACCAAGATGTAATAATAATGAGAAATTTACTTCTGAAAAACGAAAGTTCTCTCAGCTCTATTGTTGCATGAGATGAAGGAGTATGGCTCAGTGAGGTGATGCTGGGGACTTCCACTTAAGATATGGGACAAAAAGCCAATTTATTGTCCGGATAATATAAGGAAAGATTTTTAACCAAATCATTCAGATAATTATGATTATCTAGAATCACTTTTCCACTTGCTTAAAAGGGGTTGGCAGGAAAAATCTAGATAGCACAGGAGTTATCTTTTCAAACATGGTGAACAGATACGACTTAATTTTCCTGAGTTAGGCACTGTATTTTAACAGAAGTGGTAAAAAGCAATGCATAAGACGATTATGGTCCAAAACTAGGTTGTATAAATGATCTTGTCTTCATTCAGAAAAAAATCAATGTTTATCAAAATCAAGCAAAACAAAGCAAAATAAGACAAAACAAAAAAACCACCCCCCCCAAACCACCTCACTCTATAAATTCATGATTTGGCAATCTTACCCTGAGGCAATAAGGAGCCACAAAAGTTCAAACATAAAATATAAAATTTTTTTTTACAGGAAAAAAGATAAAAAATAATTTACCTTATAAATTTTCAATATTTTTAAGAGTATCTATTTGACAATAATAGTTTTGTATCTACATTTAATAAATCTTGAACAAAGCCCTCAAGATCTTAAGAATTCTTTGTGCCTTTTCAAAAATACTAGGTCAAGTAATAAATTCTCATAAAACAAGATATTTATCATAATTTTTAAGTTTCCATTAACGTGGCTTATTTTACTATAAAACATACCTTACTTATTTGTACCCACTTAAGTGCTGGTGTGTAATGTGTAATTTATATAGTGGTGATAACTTTAAAAAAATATTCCATGACTTAGACTTGATGTCTTTGGCCCATTTTCTCCATTTGTGTCATATTACAGACACTTCATGGTAACTCTGTGGTATTCTAACAGAAAAATCATATGACAGTAAGATAATTCAAGTGATATCTTATTTGTTAAGCAGCTTGAGTCAGTCATGGTAGAATGAACTCTTAAGGAGCCCCTTGGATTCACATTAAGTAAAGTAAGTAACTTTCTCCTCTCCAGAAATGGAAGGTTTTTATTCATACACAATTTGCAGAGTTAGACTAATCATGGAAATCCTTCGTTTTCTGAGATGAGGGAGATGTCTACTAATAAAGCTTGATATATATACGTATCAAGATTTATTAGTTCACTTAAATCTCCTGGGAAAAAAATCCTTTTAAATATGTATGATCAAATAATGTCCTTAAATATTAAAGTCAGTATAAAGCACTTTTGTTACCATGTTATACATAAATATTCACATAAGAAACCCCCCAAACTGAAAGAACTATCCTACAAGTATCACAAGGTATGTTTTAAAATAAAGATGACCATCTTCACCTTGTTTCTGAATTCTCCATTAAAAGCAAACTGGTTTTCCTGTTTTCCTTCTGGCACCTTATACAATCTAAACCAATTAAGCGTAGCTTCCAAGTAACCTGGTTTGTATTTCTTAACATCATCAATATCTGCAAGTGAAGAAACAAAATATTTTGTTAAAAACGGAAATTCATTCTTATTAATGGTAGAGCACTGGACTGACGGGAGTCCACCTCTGCAGCCCAATTGCTGCAAAATCACCAACATGCGATGTGGTAAGATTAAGAGAGATATACTTAAGGACTGATGTTGTTCTGTGAGCAATGAAGGGCTTAGAGTAAGGTAAGTTACATCAGGATCTGCGTTTTAGAAATATTAAGCTAAAAGACCACTGAAGATAAAAAGGAGAGCACAGTCCCCAGAAAAGAATATGCTAAAGTCAGACGACAGGGTTTTACACACTTACGCACCCAATACTTAGTAACCTTCTCATTCTGTTAAGACATTGTTCTAAGCAGTGAAGCAGAACAGTAAACAGAAATAAGCCCCTACTCTCATGGTTTATATAGTAGGGGATAGAAAACAAATAGACAAACAAATATACGATGTTAAGTGGTAGAAGTCTGATGAAGAAAAATAAAGCAGAGTATGAAAGAGAATGCAAACACGGCAATTTTAAACAGAGTGATATCTGGATGGCTCAGTGTTTCACTTCGAGTTCTGTAATGAATTCCAGGATTTATTTTTAAGTTCTAGTACCATAAAAACAGCTCAACCATCACATTTTGAGGGCATTCATTTAAATATAATTGGAAATATTACTGTGTTAATAACAAACTCTTCCCCAGAAGAGGTCTCCAAAGAATGTATCCTTTCCAATAAATATCAATTCAAAAAAAGTATGAGGAATAACTACATTAAAACTAGAAATCTTTACTTTCCACCAGACTATGACTTATTCACACACAAAAAACCAACCAACCAAAAAATTCAAAATACACAACTTAAACATTTTAAAAACCTCAACAGCAAATGCCTCAAGCCGAAAATCTTATATCAAAACCAACTGCCAGTTCAATTAATTACTCTTCTGAAAACATGAAAAATTACACCTACAATCTATAAACTGGATTTACGGTTTAAAAAAGACCTCATTTGTTCTTCATAAAACTGAGAACTGAGAAGAAGTACATTCATATTAAACATTAAGAAAATGCAAAAGAATTGCCAAACTTTAGCCAATACATTCATGACATAATTAGTATTATATAAATACAAGTCTTCTAGTTCCACAAATTCTGCTTTTTTCTCTATGCTGTACAGTTACACTGTCACGGGTTTTATGTTAAAAGAATATAAGTGTAGATGTACTTTTTAGTTTTCTTTATTGCGGTAAAACATATACAACATAAAATTTACTGTAAGAGTACAATTTGCTGGCATTAAGTACACCCACAATATTGTAAAACCATCACTTTCATCCACTTCCAGATTTTTTCATTAGATGTATTTTTTTTTACAATATATGTTAAGAAAAGCAGTTCTCTAGGAGTCATTTATTTCCAAACTTGGAGTTAACTTCACATAGAAGTTTCTATTATAACAATTACACAATGTATTTTCAAGATGAACGAACCCAACAATAAAAATCAGAATAATCTAATCAGAATAATCAGAGTTCTATTATATAATCAAGCTAAATTTATTTCAGTTTGTTTTTAGTTACCAATCAAACTCTTTTAACTGAGATCTACTTGATCAACTCCCTGGATGCCTGACCAAGATGTTCCACTTCTGTAAAATATTTTTTTTTTTTAAAGATTTTATTTATTTATCTGACAGAGATAGAGACAGCCAGCGAGAGAGGGAACACAAGCAGGGGGAGTGGGAGAGGAAGAAGCAGGCTCATAGCAGAAGAGCCTGATGTGGGGCTCGATCCCGTAACGCCGGGACCACGCCCTGAGCCAAAGGCAGACGCTTAACCGCTATGCCACCCAGGCGCCCCCACTTCTGTAAAATATTCTGATGTCCGCAGTGGTATGTACGTTGAGTCTGGCAGACAATCTGGAATCAAGTCCACACGTTGCTTGTACCAGCTAAGTGTTAGCTTTATCACGCATCAGGTGTGTTTATTCCCAAAACATTTATGCCAACTGTATCAGTAGTTATAATCATCAGAATTACTAAAATATTATATAAGGCAATGATTTTACCAGTACAAAAAAGATTGTGTTTCTGCAAAAGTAATTTGAGTATTTTGAAAGAATTCAATAAAACATGTTGCTAAAAATATCTGTTGTCAAATTAGGCCTGAGTAAAAATACAGTTAAAGATGAGAAAAAGACATAAAAATCTACAATTATGTATCTAGCTTTGCAAGCGAGGAAAGAGGATTTTAAATATGAAAGGTCAGGGACAGCCTCTGATAAAATGTATCTGAGCAAATTCTTGGATGAAGTGTAGGAATAACTCATTCAAATATCTAGAAGAGGAGGAGTCCTGAGAGGAGGATAGGAAGTGCCAATATTCTGAAGTAGGAGTGTGCTTAAAATGTTTAAGGAAGACAGTAAGAAAGCCCTGTGTTTAGAGCAGAGTGAAGAAAGAGTATTAGGAGATGAAATGAGAAAAGCAGCCACAGGCCGGTCACCAAGGATTCTGAGGGCCGTCCTTTTACTGTGAGATGCGAAGCCATTAGAGGGTTCTGGGCTGAGGAGTACGGGTTTTAGGAAGACTGCTTTTTTTGCTGTGTAGATAAAAGACTGTGTAGAGGAAGAAGCAGAAGAAGGAAATCAAGCAACAAGCTACAGAGAAAATCCCTACAGATAAAATATGATGAGGGCCTAGATAAATGGTAGTCGCATGCGGTGGTAACAAATGGTCAATTTGGGGTATTTTTAGAAAACAGAACTGAGAGGAATTACCAATGAAAGAAAAAAATTAAAAACAAAACCAGTAAAGATCAGACTTACATAAAATTTACAGTATCAAAGAACTAAAAATAACTGGCAACATTAAGTAACAATTTAAATTATAATACAATTAAAAGCAGTCACCTAAATATTTATCACCCTAGTTTTTTCCTAAAGCTTCATAAAAGGTGTCATCTTTCTACAAGTAGTATACAGCCATTATTTACTTTATAACAAAGCTGTTTCCAAACTTCAAAGCTTAATTAACAAAGATTATATGGAGTTTCCTTAAGAGAACTTTTATATTAAAACTAAACATACATAATTTATAAATAATCACAGTTCTACGTAAATCCATTGGAATATTTATAATTTTCTTTATTAAATGCTAGCTATAAGGCAAAACAGAAAATGATGATGCACCATAATAATAAATTTTAAAGCTCAATTTGGCTTTTCCAAGTTCAGCCCTCTCCAGTTTAATTTAGTTTTTCTTAACTAATTTTGATTTAGGAATTTATAAGAGCAAAGAAAGTAATCTAAAATATCTTAGTCAAAACCCATCATTCTCTCTCTATAGACATTAGAGGATCATAACACTTCACATTTTTTTAAAAGCAATTTTTGTGACTTATTGTTTTCCTTCATCAGAGACACTGGTATACGTTTCATGTAATTCGGTTTCTTTTCAGTATAGACCAATTCACTTGTTTCTAAAACCTAGAAGAATGTCTCAAATTGTGATCTACTAAGCAAAAAGGAAAAAAAAGTGATTTGTGAATTGAAGTTTCTCCTGTTTTTTTTTTTAATTAAAAATACACTCTCACACAAAGGGGAGTTTCTAGTCACACGTCCTTGCCTAGACTTCAATTTTATCCAGATTTCAGAAATAAGATATAAAAGAGGTAAAAAAAACTGAGCTGATAAGCTTCATTTCATAAAGACAGCTCATCAAGAATGAGAAATACCTGAAGTATGAGATCTTTTTAATCTAGAGAAATATTAAAGCAATAATGAACTTTAAAAATGATGATGTATTAAATTATGTATTAAAAGCAGAACATAAAGAAATTTGAAGCATTAGAAAATGAGGACTACACACTAAGTAAGCAAATACAATAAATCTAAAGACCAACAATAAAAAATTTTAAATAACTCTCTTGCCTGCCAGAAAAGAACCACATCCAGTCCCCTCAACTTTTTGTATAATTAAAAATTGGATACTGAAAACAAAAAAAGAAAAATATACCCTTTGTTATTTACTTAATGAAAACCTTTTTTGGTCCAAAAGGAAATAAAAACTCTTAAAAATATCCAGAAAATAATGAAAATAAGAAGACTCAAAGTTTATAAGAAGAAATAAGGTAAATTAGGAAAAACATCCCATTTGGAATCAGACGGCACTAAGTTCAAACTCCAGTTCCGGCATTCACAGAGTGCGTCATCTTCAGAAAATACATTAGTTCATGAGTTTCCCCAAACAGAAAATGGAGAAAATCAAGGTTGTTGTGAGGATTAAATAAGATAACATATTAAAAATCATTTAATAAAAAAATAAGGGATAATTCTTAAGAACTATTAATTATCATCCTTCCAATCCCCTAAAGTCTTTTTCACAGAATGTAGACACAGTTAGATTCACAGGCAAACCTAGAGCCTTACATGCTCAAAAATAAATAAATAAATATGAATTAATAACTCAGAAAATTATTGAACATATTTTCATTAATACTGGCAGTTATTTTATGTCTAACATGTATGACTCTGAGAAATCGAAGAAGCTAGGCATTGATATAAACACTGTAAATAAGCACTAAAAATAACATAAAAGGCATCTGAACATACATACACATACACGCAGGCATACTTAATCCTAACATTTTTCTATAAACATACTTCTTATGATAAAGGTGAGGCCTCAAATGAATTTGTAATTAATTTCTTATCACATTTACCTTTATTTCTAGTATTACTGCAGTTTAGTTCCTATAAAGTTTTCTCATTTCTATCATGTTTACGTTAAATCTATACAACCATTTTTTAAAACATCTGGAACAGAGAGGAAATATATAAATAAAATTCCTTTATTTCTAAAGTGAGACTCACTCAGTTCAAGTACATTAACCAAATCATCAATTAAAAACAATGCCCAACTATCTGAAGCATTTCTCATTACAGAAAACACAAACCTCTGACAAAGATGAGGCAGTGAATTCATGTTTCAACAAACTCCCTCAGGTTAACCTACACCAAGACAGAAAACATAAAAATAGAAAACCAAAACAAAAGAAGCACCCTGAAGACTCAATATAAAACAAAAATACCTGTCAGGTAAAAGCAAAATGACCATATGATTTATTGCACATACTAGAATATTTCTGGGACTCCTAATCAAGAGAAAAAACAGCCAACAGAAACCAATCCTGAGATAACCCATGCAAATGAGGATTTTAAAGTACTTATTACAAATATGGTCAAGGACTTTCAAAAAAATATGATTATGAAGCATTGAACATGTGGAAATTTCAGTTAAGGAGGAAAAACTACAAAACTAACAGAAAAAAGAACCAAATGCGGGAGTATATGAAATGAAAAATCAGATGGGTTTAATAGCAAAACTTTGGTGTGGCAAAAAACAAAAACAAAACACAGAAGTAGAAGACAAAAACAACAGAAAGTATCCTGTCTGAAGAACAGTAAGGAATAAAGACTGTAAAGATGTAAAGAGCGCTTTAGTGACCCATGAGACAATAAAAAGTAGTCTGAAATATGCGTTATTAGAAGTCTCAGAATGAAGGTGAGAGAATGGGGTAAAAACATGAACTTGCAGATCTGCAAAGTTCAATATACCCTAAACAGGATAAATAGAAAGGAAAGGACACTTTAGCACACCACAGAAAAACTGCCGAAATCCAAACATAGGAAAAAATCTTTAAAATAGTCTGAGAAAAACATTATATTATATACTGGGTAACAATCCATTAACTGTTGATTTCTCATCAGAAACAGTGGTGACCAAAAGAAAATGGAACATCTTTATAAAAATCCCTTTAACTCAAAATTCTACATCCAGTGAAACTACACTTCCAAAACAAAGGCAAGAAAAGACAATATCAGATCACTGAAATGGAGAGAATGCATCACTGGCAGAACTGCACTACAAAAAAACGCTGAAGTCTTCAAGCTGAAGGTAAATGACACCCAACGGAAACTACAGATCTTCAGCTTCTTTTTATTTTCTGTAACAAAATATATGGGTGTGGACAAGGCAAATATGTGGGTAAATGTAAAAACATACGTGTGTGTGTGTTTCTTCTAGTTTCTTTAAAAGATATTTTATTATCTAAGACAAAGAATGGACAGAGGTTCTGGGAGAAATGACCTCTCATACAACTGCTGGTAGAAGTGCAAAATGATACAGCCACTTGGGTAAACAATTTAACAGTTTCTCACCATGTTAAACATATAATTATCATCTGACCCAGTAACCCTATTCCTAGGTATTTCCCTAAGAGAAGTGAAAACATATGCTCACACGAAGACTTGTATTTAAATGTTCATAGCAACTTTATTCGTATTAGCCCAAAACCGGCACCCAAATTTCCATCAAGGAGATGAATAAACTGTTGTATATCTGTACAATGGAACACTACTCAGCAATCAAACGGAATAAACTGTACTGATATAGACAAAACACGTGAGTCTCCAAAGCAGTAAGCAAAGACTACATATGTACATGTATAGAAATGTACACATGACTTTAAAGAAATAAAACTGTACCTGCTAAAAATGCCAGAAATTTAAGAATAAATATTTTCTCCCTTTAAAATAAGTGAAAATTCACCTATTTTGGAGTTATTTTCAGACTTTGCTCAATACACTCATCTTTTTATTTATAAATAACTACATGCATTCATTCACTTATTCATCAATTTTAAAAAATTATTGAGCACCTATAACATGCCAGGCGCTGTACCAAGCTTTGTAATGGAAATGTTAGTATTAAACACTTAGACTCAAACCTAACATAAAATATAACAAGATCTTCACAGTAATCTACAACTACTTTACTAAAAGAAATATCAGAAAGCCTGAATAAATGGCACAATATAAATATATTCATTGATGCAAACATTTAATATTTTAATGATAGCAGAAATCCTTGACAATTTGATCCCAAAATTTGCACAGAAGAATAAAGTGTAAGAAAAACCAAAACAAACAAGTTTGAAAAAGTAGAACAAAAGGAGAAAGTCTGTCTTATAAATGTTTTATTATGAGGCTACAGTAATTAAAATAATACGGCACTAGCTCAGGAATAGATCACCGACACTAAACAGAATTCAGAAACAGACTCTTTGTATAAATAAGAACACAACACATGATAAAGGAGACATTTCAAAACAATGGGAAGAGAACAGATTTTTCTGTTAAGTGATGATGGGAAAATTGTACATATGGAAAAAATAAGATATATTCCACATACATTAAAGATCCAATTGCAAAAAAATTAAAATACAAAAGAACAAAAAGGAAATAAAAAGAAAAACATCTTTCTGCCTACGGAGTAAGAAATTCTTAAACAAGAATCAAAATGTTAAAGTTATGTATAAAAATGATGGATACAATGGAATACATCAAAACTGAAATATCTAAAGGCAGAGGCCAAAAGGCAACTGTTTCTCTGCAGATGGGAAGGAAATATTTGCAACCTAAATAATAAAGCATTAACTTCCAAAATATCCAAGCAATCTCCGTATATCAAAAGAATATATCAACTCAATAGAAAAATGGTGACCAATGCATAGGCAATTCACAGAAAGGAAGATACAAAAAGCCAATAAATATGAGAAAGACACTATCCCAGCTTTAAGTAGAATAATGCAAAATTAAATCAAGATACCATTTTTCATCTATCAGATTGGCAAAGCAAATTTTTTAAATGCTCGGTAATAATATGTCATTGAAACTTCAAAATTTGTAAATTAGGTATTATTTATTTCCTTCATATAAAGTAGGATATTGGGGTTACAAAATTTGCTCAGGATTTCAAAGGATACAGAGTAACTGCAATATAATAGCTTTAAATATGGGGTGACACCTGTAGGTGAGTGTGTGGTGGGGGAGGGATATCCTCAAATTTGATTAGGTGATTACATCTCCTACTTAAATGTATATCAACCTATTATCAATTATTCTAGATTCAAGACTTAAATATCCAACCAGCAGAGGATAAGCTAATAGAATGATTCTCAACTTGGATAAATCTATCACAATCGCCCACGGAACTTTATCAGACTATACAGATGCACATTTCTTTCTTCCTATCCACATCCCCAAACTGAGAACCACCTGTACTTCCATGAAAAACATCTGGGAAAAAAAATTAAAATGCTGTTTTTATCTGGATTACCTCCACCAAACCATAACATGAAGGGAGAGAAGCACATAATCAGCTGAGGATTTTTTGTTTTTATTTTTAGATAAAAACCAGTAACATAAATGTAATGCCATTATCTCTTTGCTTCACATTATTTAAAAGAAAAAACACTAGGAAATGGTCACATGCTTGAAATTTTGTCCAGAGCGGATTTTAAAAAATTTAAAAAAGGAGGGGAAAAACAGTTTCCAATTCTATGGGACTTTACCAAAGGAAATGTTGCAAAGGCACAAAGCTCTCACTCCAATACTAGAGCTAAATATGTGCACAACTGGCCTCTAAACAAAATTTGGGAAGCAAGAACATATGTTTCTAATGATATCTTATAAACATTCACAAGAAACAACGGTTCCGTTCCATAACACGCACTGTATTTTCTGCATCACAAATAGAGGCTCTAACTCAGTGAATTAATAGTTGGAATAGTTTCTGGTTACTCAGATTCCTAGAAGATTTTGCTTCTCACGCTGCTCTACACATCTATGCTTAATAGTACACAGACAGGGGCAGTAACCCTCACTTTGTTGACCTTTCCTTCTCCATTACCCTTTTCTATCAATTCGACTCTTACCAACACCTGTATTAGAATATATATATATATTAATATCATGAAAAACAACAGAAATTAACACACATCAAAATAAGTAATACCAAACAAGGCAATTCTACACAGAGGCCTATTTGCATTGTATCAAAAAAACCTCTTGGAAAAGAACTGGTAGATTTTTTTCCCCGAAAATATATTCATTGCCATTTCACAAGAAACTTTATATGAGCAGTAAAATAAAAACCATCCAGGTGCCTTGTACATAGGAGAAATTAAAATATTTTTCTAATCTAATTTTAATTTGAAGCATATAACAAAGTGGCCAAATACTCAGGCTTTGGGTTGGCAAGACCTCCAATGAAGTTCCAGCTCCATCGTCTAAAATCTACTCTCGAGTAAGATGTGCCAGGCACCTGGGTGGCCCAGTGGGTTAAGTGTCTGCCTCTGGCTCAGGTCCTGATCTCAGGGTCCTGGGATTAAAGCTCCCTGCTCAGTGGGGAGTCTGCTTCTCCCTCTCCCTCTGCCCCCCACCCTTGCTTGTGCATGCATGCTCTTTCTCTCAAACGAACAAATAAAATCTTCAAAAAAAAAAAGTGCCAACGTCCCCAAGAAATCTAGCTGTAATCCTTTAATTTAAATGGTTTCCTTCAGCATTATCTTTGAAAATAATTTATTTAGGTGTCTGTACTTTAAAAAGAAGGCTGAAGGGGCGCCTGGGTGGCTCAGTCGGTTAAGCGTCTGTGTTCAGCTCAGGTCATGATCCCAGGGTCCTGGGATCGAGCCCCACATCGGGCTCCCTGCTCAGGAGGGAGTCTGCTTCTCCCTTTGCCTGCTGCGCCCCCATTTGTGTGGTCTCTCTCTGTCAAATAAATAAAATCTTTAAAAAAACAAAACAAAAGAAGGCTGAAAATAATGAACTAAAAATATTTCCTAGAACCAAAATTTAGAGATTGGTGAATGATCCCTAGGGTGTTTCCCATTAGAGGACCAACCCTGCACCTTTAGAGATGAAGAGACTAAAGCTTCCAGAAGTCACATGATGTTTCCAAGGTCAGTAACTCACACGAGAGGATTTTAGAATTTAGGGCTCCCCTATTCTTCACCACATCACAGGAATATGACTGAAACCTAAAAAGCACTGGAAGAGATCAAGGTTTCAAAAAGAAGTAAGAGATTCCTAGTAACTTAATCTATTCTTAATTATAGTACTTTTCACTCAAATCCTCCCTGTTCCTCAAACTGCCTCCTCCCACACCCCATTCTTACACACCCAAGCCTATTAAGGTATACCAATTAATGAAATCAAAGGAATGAAGATCAAAAAAGCCATCTTTTTATTGGGACCACTAATCATAAGTATCCCACTGATGCCGAACTTATTTAAGAGCAACTGGTCAGTACTCCCAGAAAGCAACACTGTCCAAAGGCCACAGATACATTCGACTACCCCAGTACTTTTCAGAGGGGTGGTGGGATGCAGTGAACAGCATGAGCTCTGGAGCCCAACTGGATTCCAGTGGCTCCCTATATGACTTTAGACAAGTTACTAACCAACCCCCCACATTCCACCGCAGTGACTCAGTTTCTATATCTGAAAAAAAGGGGGGGGGGGAGGACACTAACACATTTTGCTTGAGCCTGTGTAAACATTAAACAGATATTCCAAAAGAAGCACGCAGCATAGTTACTACACGTGCAGGAATTGTTGCAGAAATATTAGAGCTTTTGGGATGACAGTGGTAACATGCCAGCCCCTTTCTGTGCCAGAGAGTACATGCACAGAAAAGCAAGCTGAACTCTATTCTATCTGGTTATAAAGGTTAACACAAATATTTTGCTTTAAGATTTCTATGCTATTTTCTATTTTTCCCCCCTAAATAACAGTATTAAGTTGTGTTTTAGGAAGTAAGGAAATCAAACACCATGTTAATTTGCTTATTTTTAAAATAATAATTGCAGGGACACTAGATGTTCATTTAGCCAATGAAAATTTGAGCCAAACAGATTTGGTTTTCACATGTTTATTACTCTCTTGAAAGACATAAAGAGAACTATGTTGTTTTATTTGACTTTTAAATTTCTCTAAATTTAAGTTGAAACTCTACGTATATCAAATACATATAAATTATGATAATTCTAAGTACAATGCCAGCCTTTGAAAAATTCCCAACCACCTCATTTTCAATAATCCCTTTTTTACTCATGCAATTTATTCATTCCAGAATGTATCTACATCAATACACTTGTTCTGATTTCAATTTTTGTTTTCCAATTTTTCATTTTATAAAACTGCAATATCACTGCATAAGCAACATTTAAAAAGAGGACAACAGACAATAGTTTTCATTTATTTAACACTCCAAAAGTTGAAGTGGCTTCTAGGCCTAAATTACCTCCTATTATGTTACTTCACCTGACATAAGGTCCTTAGGCATCACTCGCAGGTCTGAAGAGGTTCAAACATCTGTTTGGAGAATATGTAAAGCTCTACATTATAGAAGGTGGTTAATTTAACCAAAGGAGAAATTACACATGTCCTAGCATTTCAATCTTCTTAAAAAGCTCTGAACTTGTTTATTTCATAACCAAGCTCTATTATCCCTAATGGCCAAGGCATTCTCTAATAACAATTTAGGAGCCCTGGGAGTCTTATTAACTCTTTCAGGCAATTAAGAGCATTAAAGCCTGGAACCTAATTAGTGTATTAAATGATCTTAGCACTCTTCAGGTGTTAATGGACCAGCCAAAGTGACTGATTTTTTATCAGGGAGTATAAAGAATTAGTTTTTAAATGTTATTTAGACTATTTTTAGATTTGTAAGTGGCTACTCCAGTTTCAGAAGGCAAAACTTGGAAGATTTAAATAATAAGATTAAACTTACAGAAATACAGCCAGCAACCACAGCTTCTTTCTAACTGACACATGTTCTCTGATGCAATGGCTAGTTTTGGTTAGTCATGTCAGAGTTAAAAACTATAAATATTAAAACAGGATATTACAGTCTACCAAGTCTGTACATATATTCATTTGGATCAAAAAGTTATTTCATAATTAACCCTAAAACGAGCTTGCAGAATCATAATTAAATGAATTAATATAGCAAAAAACAAATTAATTTTAAAAATACATATGAAAATATAGATGGACATATTGTCTATAAATTAAAACAGACTTCTCTGTTTTCAAAAAGAAAAAATAGGTACTGATCATGTCAAAAACAGCTTCTTTTTCTTAAGGTAGTGGAAATTAGCAAGAGGGATTGATTTTTTTAAATGTCTAACAATGAAAATGTGTAAAAGTAATAAAAAATTCTCTATAAATTTCTGTATTACACACGTCCTCAGAAAACTACAGAATTAAAAAAAATTCCAGATAGCTACTCATTCCTACATGATTTTAACCTTTCCTTCTGTTGATCCATCTAATAAAATGCCAAGTGTAGATAACAAATGTTTAAACTGTTATAAAATCACTTACTCCTTGGTGATTAAAAATATCAATTCATACACACTAATTTATATTTCAAGTTACTGCATTATATATCTTAAAGTTATTTAAGGAGAAGGTGACCAAAAAAAAAAAAAAAAAGAAAGAAAGAAAGAAAGACATTTCCGACATGTATGGACTCCAACTCATTCTCCCATGCGTTTTCTGTAAAAAATTTTGGGAAACGTATACCAGCCAACAATGAAAATGGAAAACAAAAGAGGACATGAAAGAATCTAAGAAAAAACAGAACTATTAACCCAGGGCAGTGACAAGAAACCCCATAATGATCGCTGTGCAGCAAGCTGTTCTCTTGTGTCCATAACTGGTCTTTCAATAAAAAGTATGATAAAGGAGGAAACTAATATTCACATAAAGACTGTAAATGCTAGTTGTTATTTTTCAATTTTCAGATTCAAGAGATCAAACATAAAAAAGAGTTAAAGAACAGAGTTTAAACATTATAAATTTAGACATACATAGCCAACGTACAGTTCAGAGAAGCTGGTCTGCAAAGCACATAGAAGTAACACAGAAACCTCGATGCCCTAGTTGTATACTGGCAACCACAAGTTACTGTTCCAAACTGATGAAGCAATAAATACAGCTCTAAGGGTAAAACTTAGAGTTACTAAGATAATCGAAGACGAAACACAGTACAAGATTTAAATGTTTAAGCAGTTAAATTCCTTTGGGTTTCAAAGCAGCAACCTGAGTCAAAAGGGGAAAAACATAAATTAAGAAAGCGAGGTGTAAGCACAATGCTTCGAGTAGAGAAGCAACCACTCAGGAGAACTAAAAACACAGGGAAGAAGTGGATGAGAAGTGGAAAGGAGAATTTTACTTTTTATTTCATATACCTTTCTTTTATACTTCTGAGTTTTTATTTTCAAGTATATGATTATTTTTATAATTAAAAATAGCATCCATAATCCTTTTTGTGATTTTAAAAGGGACACATAATAAAATTTTTAAATGTTGCCAAATTTAAGATTAAATATTGTTAATTTTCAAAGATGTACAGTAGAGACAGAACAGCAATAAGTTTTTAATATCTGTTAGCAAATATTGTTAGCTAACATTTATTTAATCATACAAATCCAAATATACATTTTCATCTTACTGTAATAAAATCATAGGTTGTTACAATAGGCATGTCATCTAATCTCAAAATCAAGAAATGATTCCTTTATTTCTAAGGTCCCCTCTCCCCTGCCAAGCTTCTATTTTTAACCTGCAACATCATATAAAATAAGGTACGTGCTTATAATACTTAAGCTCCTACTGAATTATAAGTTAGGTACCTTGAGAAGATAACTAATTATTATAAGAGAAAGCCATTCAATAGTATAATCAAATCATATAAACTGATCTTCTAAAAAATTTCTTCACAAAATCTTTCAACCACTGCGATTCCTGAGCATCTCTCCATTCTCATCCCCTCCAACCTCCCCTGCCTTTAGTAGGTGCTAATGAAAACGCAGACACCACCAGGCTAAGCAGTGAAGAAAAAAGCTAAGATTAAGAATGACTTCTGTCCATTAACATTTGTTTAAGCAACAGGACAACAAAAACTCTGTCTTTTGTCTGAAATCGTTGCGAGAACAGCTGGACGATGCTCGAGACAGTAAACATAAATCAAAACTCGAATTTAAATTAAAAATAAAGGCTCCGATGTAGGGTCATCCGGTATTCCATGATTCATGATTTTAAAAAAAATACTTATTATAATTTTTTCAGCCCTTTACTTTGTACCTACATCCATTTTTTCCTTGGGTCACTGTAAAATAAGAGAAAAGAAAATTCAATAAAGATATGTAGAATATATTACAATAATGTGAAGGTAAAAGGCATGAGAAGTAAGAAAACACTTACAACTCTTAAAAAACTTACTTTACAAAATCTAGATATATGAGAGTTATTACTCCAGGTACTACCCAGAGTGAACAATATACAAATATCCTTAAAGTAAATAATATCCATTTTCCCTCTAAATACCTTACTCATTCAGGAAATAAATACAAAACAAATGTCAGCATACCATTTCAGAGCAAAATATGTCAATAGCACTCATCTAATCTTTTAATTTTAGGTATCCTGAAGAAGCACTGTTGTTATTTTTCATGATAAAGATACACGTTCCTTCTAGTGGAATGGGAAAAAAGTCCCTTTTTTCTTTCAAAACAAGTTCTTGTTGTAATTATTCTAGTCTGATGTCACCTCAACCTAAGTTTCAGTATTTCCGCGTGTCTTTTTGTACAAGCGTACACCAAAAGAATTTAGAAGATGCCAAAGTGCAAAGTCATCTCCTCAGGATACGAGCAGAATTAAAGTCAAAAGAGAGTTAAAATTTTTCATTCTAACCCTTAGAAGACTAAGAAGGAGTTAAGGTACTTAGCCTTATGTAATGTGGTTTCAATCCTGCTAGTTACAAAAAGCACTATTACTATAATCAGGTATGAATTGCTCAGTACAGTACTCTAGGTGGACAAACGACTTTATGATCAGACAGAAATGAGTTCGAATCATAGTTCTACTATTTAATGGACGTGCAAACTTGCACAAGTTATTTAAATCCTTGCAGCACCTTTCAGATTAAGAAGAATAATATGCACTAGAACAGGTACCAATGCTTCGCATACGGGGAGAGTTTAAAACATTAAATCACATCTCCAACAGGACTGGGCTAAAGAATAGTGTATCCCACCTAAGAAACAGTTTCATCCAGGCTTTCGGCCTTTCCGGTTTAAAGGGGGAATCCCTTAGCAGAGTTCCATGATTTCAGTGTGTCACATCACAAATCAACTAGTTAGCGGATTTGCTTCGGCTGGCTGTTGCACCTTTATATTATCAGTTCTCATCTGAGGAGCAGTTAACACATTAAAAAAATTTTAACTGTGTATTTTACTCTTCTTACATATGTATATATGAGAAATATGATAATAAAGAAACCAAGGGTAAAATAATAAGACAAAAGAAATATATATGGTTATGGACTCAAGTCTCATATTTTAATTGTAGTTTTTAGCTTTAGTTTTGCCCCTGAGGTTACTTGTACTTCACCTTATCAGACCCTTTCTTTTCTCAATTACATGCAAGAATGCCATAAAATCTCTGGCTGTCCCATGTGCAAGAAGAGGTTTTAAATGCACATAAATTAAGAGAGGTTAACACATAAGTGTGAGTCTCAGTCAATTCAGAAATGATATATTTTCCAGATAAGAACTGAGGTCTAGAGGGAACCAGGAACCTGAAAAAGAATGAAACTGAAAGAAAAAAGGTTAAATAGGGGGGAAAATAGTCAAAGAATAATCATAGTGGCCATATGTATGTGACAGATGCTTTAAGTAAATCATCTCTTACTGTCAACAAGCTCACAAGCAGGTGTAACTGTCTCCCTTTACAGGTGACCAAACTGAAACTGAGAAAGGTTAAATGATCTACCCAAAGTCACTCAGGTAGGAGGTAGCACAGAACTCAAACTGAGGCCTGTCCAATTTCAAAGAAAGTCAACTCTTTATCATACCAAGCTATTTCTGGGACATCAGAATTTTGTCAAAGAGCAGTTATGTTTCCCCCCATTTTTGCAACACAGAACAAAAACTAGGTATAGAAACAGCTATGTCCCTGACAAACATTTCTCCCTTAGTTTTCCTCCTGTTACCCAAATGAACAAAAGAGAGATTTAAGGAAAAAAAAAAAAAAAAAAAAAAAAGGAGGGGATAGAGGGAAGGAGAAAGGCAACCCGTAGTATGTACTTTCTTAGTCTGAAGTACCACCTGTCTGCCTATACCTTTTTCTCTCTTTTGTTCTTCCTAGCAATATGACACAACTCAGACACAATCATAATAGACTGCCCTTTATATTCTGTGGCTGGAGAGAGAATAAAAAAATAAAACACATAAATTTAACTCCCAAATACACACATTGTCTTTTAGATGAGCCCTCTTTAAATTCTAAGAATTCTAATGACACACTGATTTTCTTCTATTTCTGGAAAGTTACAGACTTACCATGAAACTTTGAGGCTTCGGGATCATTCACATTGATAGCAATTATTTTCCAATCTGTTTCACCCTGATCAATAAGAGCCAAAATTCCAAGGATCTTCACATGAATAACCTCTCCACAAGAAAGAACCTTTAAAGAGAAGAGAAATTCAGCATTTGCAAGGTTTTGGAGAAATTTACTCATACATCATAAAAACCCATGTGAAAGATTAAAGGCACTATAGACTGAAATCTAATAAAGCTTTAATAATTAAAGATGATGTAAAAACAGTCATAAAGCTTTTTATGATATCCCTTTTAGAATTAAATTTCTTGATCCCTTTTTGGAAACTGAAGTTATTTATAGGTCTTGCAATTTAATGTACTAGGCCTAGAAATTCATACTAAACAGAAAATAAACCCATGTATATCATTACACAGTATAAACCTCACTTTTGCTACTTGAGAATAAAAAAGAAACCTGAGAATCCTTCTAAATTGCTTTTTTGCAAATCACATTTACCAGTTACTAGTGAAAAGTAAATTTTTAACATATTAGAATACAGGCTTAAGAAGATAATGAATGACAGTGAAAGAATTAACATGTTAAAAATACAGATAACACAGGTTTCACAAAATGCTTTAAAAAGATTTTGAAGGAAACCAAGAAATTGCATGATGTGGAGGCAGATGTTCCACGTGTTAAAGTTATTTCAGTGGTTCCCTCAAGCTGCCAATGACAAGTTTATATGCATGCATTCTTTTTTTTTTTTTCAACAATTTTATTTATTTATGTGACAGAGAGACAGCCAGCGAGAGAGGGAACACAAGCAGGGGGAGTGGGAGAGGAAGAAGCAGGCTCATAGCGGAGGAGCCTGATGTGGGGCTCGATCCCATAACACCAGGATCACGCCCTGAGCCGAAGGCAGACGCTTAAGGACTGCGCTACCCAGGCGCCCGTACATGCATTCTTTCTATATCCTTTTATTTTTAAAGGTTTGGTTTGCTCTACAGAATTTCACTGCAAGCTAAAATTTGAACACATGCTTCAGAACAAATTCCTTCATGCCTCAAAATGCAGCTTTACATTTGGAAAGCAAGGTATGCAAAAGAAAGTCACTTTTGTGTCTTGAAATTTGAGAGGAAAAAAACCGGATCTGAAACCTTAAAGTCAAATAAATCCTTTCAGAACATTTGCAAAATGAATCTAAAATCTTAATATAAGTCTACATGAATTTATAACTAGTTACAACTAATGGCACAAAAGATTAGTGTGACTTTATAAAGTAAACCAAAATCTCACTTTTAGGGAAATATGCACAATTATATTAACCAGACTCACATGTTTAAGCTCTATTAAATACCCATCACTATATTAAACACTATGTGTATAAAAAGAAAGAATCCCTGTTCTCAAAGGTTTCCAGTCTTACTGGGGAAACTTACACCTCATGCCAGGAGATCTTTTATAAAACAAAAATGCTCAAATCTGAAGTTATCACATAATTACCAGTGTAAGGCTGGCCACACTGGTTGACTCAATGATAAACGAGATCAGTGGCTCTCCACCGGAGGCAATTTTGCCCTCTAGAGACTATGTGGCAATGTCTGGAGACATTTCTGATTGTCAAAAATGGGGAGGTAATACTAGCCTCTAGTGGGAAGAGCCCAGGGATATTGAACAGGACAGTCCCCTATAACAGAATTATCCATACAAAATGTCAACAGTTCCAACTGAGGACCCTGCAGAAGACTGGTGGCAGGGGTGTCTTATCAGAATTCTTAGGAATCATGTATAGTTTTAAAAAGCACATTGTAAATTGTTTTATTTTTATTCACAAAAATTAATAATTTACTTTGAAATTTCATACAACGGAATAGCAGATTTGAGATGTTTACGGTTACAAGGGCAACCAGGAAGCATGTCTGGGGATTATCAAGTTTCATCAGAATGATACATGCTCTGTGATCTCACAAGCAACAGAAGGCGATTAGACAAACCACTGTCTTGCTATAATACCTTTAAAGACTGGAAAGGAAACTCTCAGGCAAACCAGAAACTTAGAATAAGATACTGAAGAACAAATGGTAGAATTCCTATGAACTTCTACAATTCAATTTATTCTAAATCACTTCAACAAATGTACGCAGAACACATAGTGTTAGACACCAAGTGAATAATACCTAATCCCTCAAGGAATTTCAACAACCTTAAAGATTTCTATATATGTGGTTCTAACTCTATTATCCAACTTCCAGGACTCTGCTCCCTCCCCTTCGTTCATTTACAACACAGTGCTCAAAGATGCTTTCTACTATTATGTATGCTTTCTACTATTATGTTCCTTACAGGTGACGTAAGGACTCTCCGCACAGCCAGACACAAAGAAAGGAGCGCTACACCAACAACTACCAACCTGTTCTTGAAGGTGATTAACACTCACTTCCTATTACTAATTGTTACCTCAGGTCTCATCAAAGGAATAAACTGCACTGGCTACAAGACGAAACCTATTTTCCCAGTTTCATTATAAAACTATCAATCTACCTTCCAAGGAAATTGTATGTCCAGCAGAGTCTGTCACTGAAAAATGAGTTGGGATTCTGAAACAATGTAGGTGTGCCTCAAAGGTTTTAGGCAGAATCAGACTAGGGTTATTACCAACTCTTCTAGCTGGTATGGAAAGATTTCAAAAGACAGGACTTTTAGTCATAAATATTATGAAGCTGAAATCTTTCTCCACCATTCCTAAAGGTGACATCAGGCAACTTATTTCACACAGTATTTTAGAACTTGGTTTCTCAACAGTGAAATGGAGATTATATCACTTATTCCTTGAAGTAAAGAGCAAAGGCTATGACACATACATGAACTAGAACACAAGAGGTCTTCCATACATACAATATTTTTTTCTCTCTGGGCTCTACATGTGTTTATCAGCTTGTACTTGTCAACTGCTAACTTCTCCGGGGTCTGGTACGAGCAGACTGTAACAGTGGTCCTACAACAAAAGTTCTACATTGATTCTGAATTTTAATGAGGTAAAACTTCGGCGGGATCCAATCAATACAAGAAAACCATGGAACGTAAAACTGCTTAAAGCCTGTTATCCCGTGTTTCTACTGTAGTGTAATGAACTATGACAAACCTAAAGGCTTAAAATAGTGTAAATTTATTATCTCACAGTTTCCATGGGTTAGAAGTCCAAGCACAACATGGCTAGATTCTCTGCTTACTACCTGACAAGGCCAAAATCAAGGTGTTGCACAGGCTGGGATCTGATCTGAAGGGTCTAAAAATAAATCCACTTAAATTCAGTTCCTTGTAGTTGTAGAACTGAGGTCCCCATTAACTTGCTGGATGTCAATTAGGGACTGCGATCCGCAACTAGAAGCCAAATGCATTCCTTTTCATATGCCCCCTTCTCCATCTTCAAACCAGCAATGGCATATCAGTACTTCTCACACTTGGAACCTCTGAGTTCCTCTTCTGCCAATAGCAAGAGAAAGCTCCTTACTTTTAAGGGCTCATTTAATTACACCAGATCTGCACAGAAAATCCAGGATAATTCTACTTTAAAGTAAGCTAATATACTAAAAAATAATAACCAAGGCAGTGACATATTACCATATTCACAGATTCCAGGGATTAGGGCAGACACCTTCGAGAGGCCGTTCTAGAAACTCTGCCTCCCATATCCAGTTCTCCCAAAAGAAATTAAAAAAGAAAAGCTATATGCAGGAAAACCTTTAACTATATTAACTGTATAACAGAAAATAAACTGGAAAAAATGTCCAACAAAATAAAAATGTTTATATATTTACCCCAAGAAGAAGGAAACATAGAAAGATAAAAACTATACGATTTATTGGGATAGGACAATTGTGAGGGAAGGTTTATGCTTGATTTTATTTCTATAATATAATTACGATTTTCTTGAACAATAAATATTACTGAAAGAAAAAAAAAGTCCTAAATGTTGAAGGAATTTGGGTCAAAGACAAAAACAAAACTGGGAAAAAATTTTAAAAAACCTGTTCCCAGGGAAGAAAAATCAAGGTAGATCCAATTAGAGAAGAGCTGGACAAAGGTACAAGCCTCAAGCCAAACAATACTGAAGAATTAGAGAGAAGGAGCTTGAAAAGAAACCAAGAAGGCAGCAGAATTAGAGCACAACCAAGACAGTTATGATACAATCAAAGTCAAGTGAAGAGACTGTTCCAACAGTAGAAAATGCCACGGTGAGTTCAAGTTAGACAAAGCCAGGAAACAAGCATGTGAGATCTGGCTAAGAGAAAGTTAGCAGGGACATCTGTGAGAGTAGTTTCACGGAAACACTGGGGGCATGGAAACAATTTTGAAATAGGTTGAAGATTAAGTGGAAAAGTGGGAGATGCAGATGAGTGTTGAAAACTCTTTTTATGAGTCTTCATGTGAAGGGAAAGAAGGCACAGGGGAGGAGGCCAATAAAGAAAGAAGCTGTGAATAGAGAAGAGGGAAGGGATGACACAATACAGTCACTCATGAGGCAGGAAGAGACAGGACCCACAGCACATGTGGAAACCCAGGTCTTACATAAGACAGTTCTCACACTAAGACAAGAAAGGGAAGAAATAACGTTTGCAAACCCAGGTAGTTTGGTAGTCCAAAAAGAAAAGATGAGGCAACTCTTATCTGCGGGTTCCTATGGGTTCTACAAAATTTAAAGACAAAATGTTCTGCTGTTAAGTGAGAACAAAGTGTAAGGAGTTGAATGTCTGCAGGGAACAACAAATATTAGCAATAAATGCAACAGAAAATAGAAAAGTGGATCAAAAACACAAAGAATTCTGTAAGTAGCAGCACCCTATGAAATCACAGGTTTTGTTCTTCCCCAGTAGGTCTTGGCAACCTGGAAGCAGACACAAAGACAAGAGTACAAGTTGGCTTTACTCAGTATTGAATTTCTTGTCTGGATAATGGGCAAGGAAGCTGAAGACAGGACTCAGCAAACTTTTTCTGTAAGAAGTCAGACAGTGGTTACTTTAGACTTTGTGGATGGTACGGTCTCTGCTGCCACTCCTCAACTTCAGCACAAAAGCAGCCACAGACAATACACAAGTGAACAGGCATAACTGTGTTACTGATACAAACGGGTGGTGCACTATATTTCGCTTGCTGTGGGCTGCAGTTTACCAACCCCTAGCATAAGAGAAGGAAAGAGAGATACAAAAAGGCACTCGAATCAGAGGGAGCAATAGGCCAGACTCCGGGGGAGCTGAAGAACTGGAGCCTTTTGAAGAGAACTGGAATTTCATGGCATGAACAGACTTGAACACATATTAGAATGTCTAGAAAACAAACCTTTGAGCCTATTTCACAAACATCAATAGGATCATTATCTCCACAGCAGTCTGTACTCTTATCTTTTCGATGGGGATCTTCCCAAGTCTAAAAAAAAAAAAAAGGGAGGGGGAGGCAGAAATGTAGGTTAATACCCGCTATAATGTATCTTAATCTTTCCACATGATCATGAAGTTTTATAGATAGTCATAATCCAAAAGGAAAATTCTCAGAAATTATACAGGCTCCACGCCAACATGCCAGTACAACCCTAAACATCATAATAATTGAGACAGATTTATAGTATTTCCTCCCTCTGGTCTCTCATTTTTCTGTATAATCATATCTGAAAGTGGGCAGTATTTCCAAACATACTCTTCTTCCGAGTTGAGTCAGCATGTAAATTCATGCTCTCATTTCAAGCTTTCAGTTCAGAGGTTTCCACTGTCTGCACCTCTTCCAGCCGCTGCCTGAACTGTCCCTTCAGTCATTCGTTGCTTCCTTCGACACGGTAACAGCGTCGGGCCTGGCTCTCTGCATTTGAAAATAAACTTCCTATTCTTTAAATGACTTCTACTAGAAGAAACCTAGTCTTCCCTTCATAAACTAAAGAACAAGACAGAATTGACACCAAATAAAAGAAAAATCTTTTTTTGTCTCATTTCATTCCATTTAAAAAAATCCTCTACTTTGGGGCGCCTGAGTGGCACAGCGGTTAAGCGTCTGCCTTCGGCTCAGGGCGTGATCCCGGCGTTATGGGATCGAGCCCCACATCAGGCTCTTCTGCTATGAGCCTGCTTCTTCCTCTCCCACTCCCCCTGCTTGTGTTCCCTCTCTCACTGGCTGTCTCTCTCTGTCAAATGAATAAATAAAATCTTAAAAAAAAAAAAAATCCTCTACTTTGCCATCAAATCTCAAGACCTTGATAAAAGCATGAAAAGATGTCAACTCTTAAGTTTACTGAAAAGATTATATCCTGCTGGTTACAAATTATACACATGAGCATTTCTATAAATGAAGAGCATAACAGAAATTTGTTATCAAATTTAAATATCCCTTAGGCACCATCCTTCCCAAAAAGCCTCATAATTACCTGATTCTAAATGGAACTGTAAAAGTTCCTTAAAATTATTTTCCTCAGATATACAAGATGCGCAGAGACCGCATCACTTCAAGACAGTTATCTAGAGACAATTTCAGATTATCCAAGCTTGGTTCCTCTAATTTTATATTGACAATTTTAAAACTATACTCTTACTTACAGCTAAACCCTAGATAAACTCCATTATTTTCCTTCTGGTCCAAATTATAATATATTTAGAAATAAACTGAACCTCACCTTGCAAAAAAATCAGCAAATCAACATTTCACTACCTCAAATACTAATATTAATAATAAAATATAATAAGAATAAACATAATTGTTAACCTTACATACTGATTATAGGGGACACTTTCTAAGCGATACACACATACACACACATACGCATACCCCATGAAGAAGGTACCATTGTTGATCCCATTTTACAGACAAATAAACTGAAGCACACAGAATTTAAATCTGCCCAATGCTCACATTTTCTAAATGGCAGCAATGGAATGAGAACGCAAGGTATTAATCGTTATGCTATGATGCTCAAGGTTTGGTAATGACAGCAACTGAATGGCAATTACTTCCAGATATAACCTTATTCTACTTCATGGTTCTCTTCTTTTAAATACCTTCTTTACTCACAGAATCTCCTAAGTAGGCATCCATTCACACAGCAAATATTTATTGAGTACCTACTCTGGGCTGGAAGTTAGGAACAGAGATGAACAGAACATAGTCAATACCCTGAAGAATGTCAAGTTAATAAACGGTGCAGCATTTGTAACAAATGCTACAAAATTAATCTTGATGTGCTGAAGAAACCAAGATGGGATTGAGAAAGACTGAAATCAGAAAACCTAGAAGCAAAACCAGAAAATATCTGAGAGGTTCTTCCTTCCTGATATAAGAACCCTCTCTTGAACTTCCTGTAACTTTACTCCCACCCTCAGAAGGGGACAAATGTGATAAAGTCATTCTGACCTAAAGGAAGATGCCTAGACTCCAGTTCTACTACTGTCACAAACTACCCTGGCCAAAACATCCAGATCTCAGTTTCTTCACCTATTAAAAAAAACGGCCTACATAAGACAATTGCTAGATATGTCCCAGCCCTGAGTTCTAGGACTGTTGGTCATTCATCATCCCCATGAATAGTACCGTGAATAGGAAGCTTACAAATTCATGAGATAACTTAGTCCATTTTGATCAGCATTAATTTTAAGAAATTCCTTCCTTGAACTGAGACAAAAACAGTCTTCATATAAGCTATACTTCATTTGGTTTTGGTGGGTGTTTCCCATTTATTAATTGGTCTGTATTCCTCTCAGAGCTCCACTTTCAATATTATCTATCCATTTATTCCTCCTGTCAAGGAAGTAAGTACGTAAGTGCAAAATTCTTAAGCTATACAATCTTGATACTTTTAAGGCAAGTTCTTCATAATTTCCCTTCTAGCAAAAACACCAGACTGGTTCTAGTTCCAGTCCTGCCTCTAATACTTTTATGCACAGGCCTCCACTGTGATTACAAAAGAGATTCACACTAAATGACTTCTAACTTAACTTGAAAATATAGTATAATTGTAAGCAAGCACCAGGAGAGGAAATCCGGACAAATTTAAAACTTAGATTACGCCCCCTTGTGGAGCTTTAGCTGTATAGCTAGGCAAAGAAACAACTAAAAAAGCTCAATATCCACAAGAGGAAATTCCGAATCCTAATATTTGCTTCACAAAAGTAAGAAAAAGATTACCATCCAAAATTTAGAAATAACTTCTACAACTAAATAAGAAAAAGGGCAACCCAATACAAAATGGGCCAAAGACAGGAACAGGTAATTCAAAGAGGAAACATGAATAACTTACATGCAAAGATACCTAGTGTGATCAGAAAAATAAAAATTAAAACTATAATGAGACCCTATGTCAAAAACCTAAAAACCTCATAATGTCAAATACAGCTAACCCTTGAACAACTCAGGGGTAAGGGATGCTGAACCCCTGTACAGTTGAAAATCTAAGTATAACTTTTGACTCCCCCAAAAACTTAAGTACTAACAGCCTGCTGTTGACAGGAAGCCTTATCAATTACGTAAACAGCACATATTTTGTACGTTACATGCGTTATATACTGTATTCTTAAAGCCACAGAAAAGAAAATGTTATCAAGAAAATCTTAAGGAAGAGAAAATACATTTACAGTACTGTATCATAAAAATTTATATATAAGAAGATTCAAACCCATGCAGTTCAAACTCATGTTCAAGGGTCAACTGTACTGGTAAGGATGTAAGGCACCTGGAACACTATATACTGCTGGTAGGAGTGTATATTGTTACAATTTCTTTTGTAAGCAATTTGGAAATACCTAGCAGAGTAAAAAAAGTGTGTAGCTCACAATTAAGCAATCTGACTCATAGGTATATGCCTACCAGTACATACCTATACATGCTACGTGTATAGAAAAATTTTAGCATGGACCCAAGGAAAAGCATTAAAAAAAAGGGAAATTATCAACAGAAATATAAATAATGTTAATCTCATACAAAGAATAGATAAAGCTATGAAAATAAATAAATCAAAATACACAGATCACTGATCTAGCCTGTAACAAATCTTTCTCATCCTGGGCAGGTGTTTGAGATCATTACCTTATAATCTACAAATATTAATCAATATATTTGTAATCACCATGCTCTGGTCCTTAGGTCAAAAAATCATTGAACTGTACAGAGCTGTACATACAGGTGCTTCTCGAGAACTACCTCCTGATTAATCAGAATTCCTATAACCCAGTCAAAGGAAGTAGGATCCACCTAGCCACTACCTGTACTTTAACATTCAATTTGGAGCAAAAGCCACTGCCAGTTGTCTCACTATTAGCAGCTAGTATCAGTGGCAACAGTGTCATCATTGAGAAAATATTACTGAGAACTCACTTCGGGGCTAAACACTTTGCTTTGATTATCTCATTCAATATTGAAAATAACCTTGTGGGTAAGTGGTATGATAATATAGATGTACAAACAGGCCTAGAGAAATTTAGTCACTGGTCCCAGGTTATAAAGCTAATAAGTGGTACTAAATGCTACTTGGGGTCAATGAACCAAATTTATAATGAAGTTCAAAATAAAAATACATCAGTATTACATTAAGACTGAAGAAATCTTGGGGGCGGCAGAGGGTTGGCAAAATGGGTGAAGGGGAGTGGGAAGGACAGGCTTCCAGTTATGCAATGAGTAAGCCACAGGGATAAAAGTACAGCACAGGAAATACAGTCAATGGTACTGTAATAGTGCTGTATGGTGACAGACGGTAGCTACACTTGGGGTGAGTGTAGCATAAACTACAGAGTTGTCCAATCACTATGTCGTACAGCGGCAAGTAATGTAACATTGTGTGTCAATATACTTCAATTAAAAAAAAAATGCTGCACTACTAAAAAAATTGAAGATTACAGAAATCTTAAATTTCGTGATCCTAGTCCTTTAACATTATCCAGTCCATTAACATTAATGGGTCTTCTAAATATTCACTCAGAAGATGTAACACTGAGTAATCTGTTATATATGGAAATACAACTGCAGGAAAGCAAACAAAGAAAAATTTTGCTCAGGCCAAACCCAAATTTTGGGGAAGGTATTACTGCTAGTGAGGGAGAAGTTATTAAGGTTCAACGGTCTAGACAGCTAAAGGTCTGAAATAATGACAGCACACTGACGAATCACGAGCCGAGGAAGAGAGACTGCTACTTAAGCAATACTCTGCTGCTTAATGTTCTTCCAAACACGGCTGACTTGGTAACTGCTCTGAACAAATTTCCTTCTGTTACAGGGAAAATCATAAGAAAACAGCAAAATCTAAACCCACACACACGTATGAAACAAATGTAATACACACAATGCATTCATTATTCATTCCCCAGGCATTTATTAATCACCTATGCCATGCCAGGTACTAAGCTAGGCAGTTAGCTGGAAGATGTCAATGAACAATAAAGACAGAATCCCTGTCCTCCTGGAGTCTGCATTCTACCTGGAAGAAATTAACAATAAACATAATAAATAACTAAATTATAGAACATGTTAGAAGCTGTTCTATAGAAGGTTCTATAGAAAAGGGAAAAAAGTAAAGTAGGGAAGCAGGAGGCAAGGTTAAAATTCAAAAGGATTTTCCGTCAGACATCATGAAAGTGATTTATGACCAAACATTTAAGGAGGTAAGCCATGTGCATTCCTTGCAAAAACTGTCCCAAGCTGGAGGACACGATAAAGATGAAGACCGGTGGCATGAGTGTGCCTGGAGAACAAGAGGAATCGTGAGAAGGCCAGTGCGGGAGTGAGGGAGCAAAACGAGGATGAGAAGCTGAAGATGAAAAAAAATATATAAATGGGACCAGGAGCTGGCTATCATCTTAACAGATTCATTCTGTCTTGATACTGACAATGAAGTGAAAAGATATTAGGTACAATTATCCTTTCCCTTAAACAACTGGCCTAACTTCAATTTTTCTTAAACAGTAATCAGTTCACTTATTGTTTGGTAAATAACTTCTACGCAATCTAGTGTATTCTTTTGCTAAAGACTAACACACACACTTCTGGATACAGGTTTAAAAACATGGTAAAGATCTCTGGTTAAAAATGGCAGAGAGACTACGGTCGGTCCATTTTCTCCTCCTCCCGTCCATTCTAGCCACACTAGTCTTCTTTCTGTTACTCAAACGCACTAGGCCTACTTCCACCTCGGGACCTTTACACTTCCCGTTTCTTGCTGGACTCCCCGAGACGTGTATGTTACTTGTCCCCTCACTTCCTGGAGGTCTTCACTCAAATAACCCCTTCTCACGGAGGCCTTCTCCTTATCAAAACTGCAACATTCCCAATATATCCTAGTCCCATTCCCTGCTTTATTGTTCTCCAACACACCACCATTTGACACACTATACATTTTATTACTCTTTTTTTTGTTGGTCACTCTGTCCAGAATAAGAGACCTGGAAGGATTTTTGTCATTCTTATCATGACTTTACCTCCAGTACTTACAACATGGCCTGGCAAACATCAGACACTGATATAGTATGTACCAAAGGAACAGCTCTGTGAAGCCTTGGTATAGAAACAAGGGAAATTAGAAACACTAAAGAAGTCACTGTGGTGGAATGGAAGCGAGGAAAGACAAATGCTGTAAAAGGAGGCTGGAGCAGGAAGCAGAGGCCAGATTAGGCAGGGTTAAGGAGCCATGCTAAGAATATTATATTTTGGGGCACCTGGGTGGCTCAGTCAGTTAAGCATCTGCCTTCAGCTCAGGTCATGATCCCAGGGTCCTGGGATCAAGCTACACATTAGTCTCCCTGCTCAGCAGGAGGCTGTTTCTCCCTCTCCCCAACCCCCCGCTTGTACTCTCTCTCTCAAATAAATAAATAAAAATCTTAAAAAAAAAAAAGAATATTGTATTTTATCCTTTTGGCAGTAGGAAACCACTAAAAAGGTTCTCATATGAGCAAAACATTAGTAGATTTAAGTTTTTAAAATGCTATTTGGATGCTAGATGGAGTATTAAACTTCGGTAGGCAATAGTTCAGGATGCATTAAGAGACTGCTAGAGTCTACAGTAAAGCTACCGTAGCTAACAGACTACATAAAAGTAGGTCGGGGCATCCTGAAAATTCAAACACACTCAGAGGAGTACAAAAATTTGTCAGGACTTTAGACAGAAAAACTACAAAAGCTCAGAATTAGTAGATGAATTAGTAGCACTTATTATGTTCCAAGGTAACCAGTGGTTTAGTTGTTCATCACCCCCGTAAACTCCTTTACAGGGAAGACCATATAATAGAAGTACCAGTAGCTATAATAATGGGATCACTATCCTCTTGGCACTCTTCTAAGGTCACTGCGCAGCAATTCATTTAACTGCAACATGACCATACGCACTAGGTACTTTATCACCTCTATTTAAAAGATGAAGAAAGTGAGGCACAGAAGGACAAAGTAACTTACCCAAGGTCACATTACTAGTAAGTGCAATCTGCTCCAAAACCCCCATTCTCAGTCACTTACTGTGCTGCCTTGATCTTATGTGTGTATATCATTTTTCTTTGTATACCCAATACCCATACGCTGCCTGGCACAAAAACCTTTAATGAATGTTTCATGAAATAAACAGATATATGAACTTTAGTTTATATCCTGCCTACTCTACTTTATACGTCTCTATTTTTGTCTTTCTCCAATCCAACTGCTTCTTTGGCCTCCCCCTCATCCATACATCCTCTCCAACAAACAGTATCCCCCAAGCTTAAAAAAATTTTTGTTTACCCTTTTACTGCTAGGTCAAACAGAATGTCTAGTTAGGCACCTGGGGAGTCAGAACACCCGCCTTCATTATTTCAACAGACATTCTCATTCTTAGTACATCATTTTAGAAGTGCTTGTTTTAACCAAGAATGTATCTATGTGGGTGGTCTAAACGCATCAAAGGCAGGCTGACCCCTTAGAAAACAGTTTTCTTTCTTCTTTTCCTGTAAATATTTATTCTACATGGGCAGCTGTTTTTTTGAGTGGGATAAAGCCAGACTCTTTTTTTCTCAGTTATTTCCCCAAAAGCATTTTGGAATCTCATGCAAAATATTAAAATTAATAAATAAAATAAAATACAGAACTTAAATATCCAGATAGATGATCTAATATAGATGGCTTTTATAATCATAAAGACAGATGCTTCTCTATGTCTCTTAAACCTAGACTTTTGATTCTGCATACTCTGAGTTTTACTCACTAAATAATCTGGAAGGAGATACTATTTCCCAGATACCATGAGGAAATGTCTCATGTGAGAAGAAAACAAAAAGGGATAATATAGGATGCTATCATATATGAATGTATATAAAAGCATAACTTGTCACATTCAAAGAAATGACTGAAGACAAAGCAGGTAAAACATTTTTCACTGACTCTTAACAGCCAAGCCCAGAAATGCCAAATGTAAGGGCTCTATACGCCTAACTCCAAGAACATGAGTACAGACATACATATAGTTTGAAAAAAAATTTACTGATACAATAAAACTCCACATTAAAAAATTTTAAATTTACAAATCTCTCAAACTGACATGCCCTCAGAACCAATTTAAATTCAAGTAGTTCACAGGATTTACAAGGCAATTTTTTCAGAAGACAGAGAAGTTTTACCATTATAACAAAAATGTTACCTGTGGGAGGGCACCATAATTCCAGATATAACCCTTGTGAGGAAAGATATTCGCCACATAGCGTAGCTTGCCATCCTTTATGTCTTGTTTAATGGGATTCAATGGCTCCTCTGTGGCAATCTAAGTAGATCATGGAAAAAGGGGAGAGGAGGATGAGAAACGATTAATTCTATATTCAAATTGTATATTTTAAATCTGTCTGCTATTATCAGGCTAAATATTTATATTTCAACTTACTGATCAAAGATACTTTAAAATAAATTAAGCTAACTCTTATTTCTACTTTACAGTTTTGTGTAAGAAAAATGTCTGAAAAGGAAACATCGGATTATATATTTAGGCACTCTATTATATATGCACTTGTTTCTAACACAAATAACAGAATGACTGAAATGGCAAAATGATAAGACTAACCTACTTGTTTTCTGATACTCATTTTGGATGTCCTACCATCAGTCTTATGATAATAAGGTTAACTTCAATATTTTCACCAACTAATTTCATTTCAGTTACCTTTCTATCAAATATACTCAAACTGCCTTGCAAAAAAAAAAATCTATAAAGAATAACTGAAGCCATTTTTGAATGAATAAACACTGCTTAAATTAGGTAGAATCTCACAGATTCCTGATTTTATACCTACCTGAGATAGAAAGTAGACAGAATGCTGAAATATTCTGAAGGAAGACCTAAAAAAGAATCTATTTTTTAACTCTTCCCTATTAAAATATTAACCTAAAACAATGCTACTAGGACCTGGTGAAATTACTGGCAATTCTCTAAATATAAATTCTGGAAAACACACATCTACATAACAATCCTTAATTAAAATACTTGAGGGGTGTCTGCGCGGCTCAGTCAGTTAAGTGCCCAACTCTTGATTTCGGCTCAGTATCCTGAGACTAAGCCCCGCACGGAGTCTGCTTGAGATTCTCTCCTCTCTCTCTCTGCCCCTCATTCCGCTTGCGTGTGCTCCCTTGCACCCATGTACATGTGTGCGCCCACATTCTCCCTCAAATAAATACATAACTGAGATCTTTTTAATAAAATAAAATATTTGAAATAATACTGGCCACCACATCCAAAGCTATAGGACAAGACTTAAGTAACTAAGGAAATTAAGTGCCATAAATTAAATCTTACCTAACTGAAGATGGAACAATAAAATTCTGAAGGGCAAAAGGGAAGTTCTTTTGTCTCAAGGAAAAGATAAAAAAAAGGGAAAGAAAAGGTAACCAGGCGAATAGGAAATGCCCTTAAAATAGCACTTATAAATCAAGAGTTGGCCAGGAAAATGCTTTCATTTCTGGTAGAGTAAAATCAAAAGGACAGTTTAGTCCTTAGAAACTAAACTTGCCATCAGTCCCAAATAAATATGTTTCAATTGTATCTATGAACACAATACATCTCAGAATCTGTTTAGATAAACCTTGAAAATGTTTGTTATTTCAAAGACAGAAAAGTCAAAGAAAATTAAATAAATATGTGTATAAAAAACCAGAGAGACAAAAATGGAAAACACACTCTTTAAAGTGTAAATTCAGTTTTGAATAATATTTTGCTATTTGAAAATTAGATTCAAAGTTCACAAAAATGTTTTCAATTGTTTTTATCATAAAGAAGTTTGTCAACCATCCCAAATTCAAACTATTGTCAAACAACTTGAAACAAAGTTTTTACATCATTAATTATAATTTCCACTTGATACTGAAAGAATATACCCATACCTCCATTTTAGCATTTGTCCACCGAGGTACTTCTACAACCATATGAAACAAATTCTGCAGTTTAAAAAAAAAAAAAAAAA
>NW_024423453.1:1788962-1812674 GCF_017311325.1 Ursus maritimus
AAAAAAAAAAAAAAAAAGATAATTTTTAAAATTTTACCTATCTTTTATCACTTATCTCGTGTGCAAGAATGCTATAGTTTCTTTCCCTATAAAAATGTGTGGAGACTACACCATACATCTGCATATGCCTTAAGTTTCTTCTGAAAAATTAGAGAAGTTGTCTAAAACACAGCAGGACTTAAGCCATCACGTCACACGAACACTACTACTACACTACTAACACTACAGTGTTAGAAGTTACTGTATTTCTGGTTGCTGCATTTCACCTTCGCGGTGCAGGGACAGAACTAGAATGGAGTCAGGAAACTTGTTTCAATTTTTTATTTTCCAACTAAAATAGAAGTGAGACACAGGGTCCATCATGTAAGCTAAAGTCTCACTTTTCCATCTATAAAGTGTAATAACCTCTGTCCTACTCACCACACAAGGTTGTGATAAAGATCAATTATATAATTTAAATGAAAATACACAAAAAATTATGAAGTAAAATATTTTGAAAGTCACAAAGCATTATTTGAAGACAAGTTATAACGATCATAATGTAAAATTAAGGCTACTGGCATAGGTTAAGTATCAAGTTTAAAAACAGTTAGACTGATGCCTTTCTACACTTAGCTTGCTTACCTAAGATTTCTGATTCCCTAAAGTTACAAAGGACCACTGCTTCTTTTAATCATTTTTGAACTTTGCAGAGTGTTTAAAGCAAAAGAGACTCTAGGTCAATGGTGAGTAAAAATGAGTGCCTACAGGACTTAGGAACATAAGTCTATAATTTCCTACAGTTTGGGCCTTACAAAGAGAAATCTCAAGGTTAAAGTTGACTTGCATGCCATTTCGGTATCAGTGACTAACAACCTACCATAGGAAAGCAACAGTGCGACACCAAGTGTGGCCAAGAACCAGAGCTAATCTGCAAGCTGATTGTTACTGGTTCACTTACAACATTTATAGCAATTTGATGGAGTCATT
The DNA here is from genome assembly GCF_017311325.1 of Ursus maritimus. Lineage (NCBI taxonomy): Eukaryota > Metazoa > Chordata > Mammalia > Carnivora > Ursidae > Ursus > Ursus maritimus. The sequence goes on from NW_024423453.1 coordinate 1,789,932, forward strand.
TTTAGGTCTGTTGAACTTTAAATTACACTTTCCTAATAATTCATTTTTACTGTATTTTTTTAAAGTAGCAATTCACAACAGAGCAGAAATAAACCAAAAAACTAATCCTTTAGCACAGATCATTTGAGAAAGCAGTGATTAAAAATACTTATTCTCAATTGTGACACGTGTCAAAATCACCAGAAAAGCTTTGATCAATTAAGGAAAAAAAAAGATTTCCTAGAACGCACCTCCCACATATTTGAATTCAATAGTTTCGGTATGGAGCCAGGGCACTGCTTATTTTTAAAAGCTCTGCAAGCAATTTTAATACGCAGCCAGAGTTGCAAACCTGTGGCTTACAGCACTGCTAACCAGTATCTGGGGGCTTAGTGATCCATGTATGCTATTAATTCAAAGAATGCCATTTACACAATTAAATACAAATATAAAGTGAGCCACAAAAGTAATGACGGTTAAGTTTTTCTAGTTAAGACTGACGTTTACCAATGACAGAAATGCGCATCCATGATGAGATAAAGAACAAAGCCAAGCATGAATTCCCAACAACTGCTCCATAGAAGTATGTCTCATACCTATCTTAGCAACCTTATACACAGCCTTGCTGTTATGTTTCATCTTCTATGCTCTTTTATGAGGTACCCCAGCACCTGTTTAAATATGTCTCAAATAGCTGTTAAAAAGAAAAACCTAAGTAAATGGCAGATGTTCACATAATTTATTCATCCCTGAAAGCCTGGCTATAAGAGAACAAATGCATACAGATGAATCCTCAGAGGTGACAGAGAAGACCAAGCTAGTCACAACTGTTTTACACGATGACACCTACCAAAACCACTCACACAGACTTGAAATAGGCCAAAAGAACAAAAGATAAGGTTTGAATTTTAAGCCTGCAAACCATCTCTCCTTCATCACTTGTTCCTGATCTCTGAAGAGCAAATCTCCAGCCTGCTTTTCTTCTCTCCAGCTAAAACGCATATTACCTGTAATTTTTTAAAGCCAATGTTAGTCTGGTTATCCTACGACTACTGTTAATTATAAACCAGTAATGGTCTGTTGAAATTTACGGGAAAATCAGAAAGATTCGAGGGGACACATTTCAAGTGAGAAAGCCGGATACGAGCAAGAACCATTTACCTCCTCCTTTAGGTGTTCTCTCTCTCTCCATTTTTCCCTTCTATTTTTATTGCAAAAGACAAAAAGAAAAACTCTTAAGATATGAAAAAAGTCAGTAAATTTGATATACTTTGGGAAAACATGGGAGGAAATCAACCTTCTTTCCTCTAACTCTTAAAAGATCAAATAAACTTTGGATTTGATACTATTAGCAAAGGCAACAAAAGCAAAAATAAACAAGTGAGAACATCAGACTAAAATCCTTCTGCACAGCAAAGGAAACAATTAACATAAAAAGGTAACCTATAAATGGGAAAAAATATTTGTAAGTCATATATCTGATAAGGATTAATATCCAAAACACAAAGAACTCATGCAACTCAATAGAAGAAAAAATCTGATTAAGAAATAGGCAGAGGTGGCCCCTGGGTGGCTCAGTCAGTTAAGGGACTGACTTGGTTTCTGCTGAGGTCATGATCTCAGGGTCCTGAGACAGCCCAGTGAGCGGGCTCCACGCTCAGCAGGGAGTCTGCTTGCAACTCTCCCTCTGCCCCTCCCACCACGTGAGCTCATGCATACATGCTCTCTCTCTCAAATAAATAATCTTTAAAAAAAATGGGTAGAAGAATTGGACAGTTTTCCAAGAGACACACAGTCAAAAGATACATGAAAAGGTGCTCAACACCACAAATCAGAGAAATGCAAATCAAAACCACAATGAGATATCACCTCACATCTGCTGGAATAGCTGTCATCATCAAAAGACATGAAATAAAAGTGTTGGTGAGAATGTGAAAAAAAGGGAAAAAGGGAATGCTTGTGCATAGTTGGTGGGAATGTAAACTGCTACAGTCACTACAGAAAACAATATGACAGTTTTTCAAAAAAATAAAAACAAAGCTATCACATGATCCAGCAATCCCACTTCTGGATATTTATCCAAAGTAAATGAGGGGTGCCTGGGTGGCTCAGTAGGTTAAGTATCTGCCTTCAGCTCAGGTCATGATCCCAGGGTCCTGGGATTGAGCTCAACATGGGGCTCCCTGCTCAGTGGGGAGTCTGCTTCTCCCTCTCCCTCTGCCTGCTACTCCCCCTGCTTTTGCTCTCTCTCTACTCTCTCTGACAAATAAATAAAATAAAATAAAATAAAATAAAATAAAATAAAATAAAATAAAATAAAATAAAAAAAACAATGAATATCTGCACTCTCATGCTCATTGCAGCATTATTCGCAATTGCCAAGATACAGAAACAATCTAAACGTCCATCAATGGATGAAAAGATAAAGATACAATGGAATATTATTCAGCCATGAGAAAGGAGGAAACCTGCCATTTGTGACAACATGGGTGGACTGTTAGGGCATTATTCTCATTGAAATAAGCCAAAAAGAGAAAGACAAATACTGCACTGTACCACTTATATCTGGAATTCTAGGAAGGAAGGAAGGAAGGAAGGAAGGAAGGAAGGAAGGAAGGAAGGAAGGAAGGAAGAGGGAGGGGCCAAACTCATAGAAACAGAGAGTAGAAAAGTTGTTGCCAAGGGCTTGGGGTTAGAAAAAATGGGAGAGAATTATAAATAAATAAACACACAAACTACAGACTCAATCAGGCAGTCTCTGACATATGAACCATGTTCTAAGAATTAAAATTTTAAGTTGGCTCTATGGACTCAGAATACATTTTTCCCGCTGGGAAAAAAAAAAACCAAAGAACTATTTCCAGGTTAATACACAAAGTCTCCAGGAACCTATAAAGCCTCGAAGCCCTCAGTACCTATTCACCCCCATCGAGGGCAGCGGTTCTCAAACTTCAATGTGTATAGAATGCCCTGAAACACTTGTTAAATATGTGGACTAACCAGTCCCCATCAAGCAGTAAGCCCTGGCATCTGAAATTTTAACAAGTGTTCTACGTTATTCCAACATAGATGGTTTAAAGACTATTTTAACAGACACCGATTTAAGAAAATACAATATGGATGGCAGGCAAAGGTGGCAGGGATTAAACGGTGCTCACAGCTATTTTTGGAGGTAGATTCAAAGGCTGGGGTCATAAGCTTCAGTTGGAGTAGAGAAAAAATGGAAATAAGGTTGAAGGGAAAAGAAGGCTGAGGAAGGTGGCAGGAAAAACTGTCTGGCATCAGCAAGATAAAAAGGCATCAACAGCATGAGATGGGATGACAGGCATCAATCAAATGTTCTGGTCCTAAGTCAAGGACTATTAAAGGTTTGACAGTCACATATTTAAAAGATATATTTAGAACACATTTATTTTAGCGTATAGTTGGTTTAACTTTTTTTTCTCCTCTATCCCCAAAAGACTTGTTTCTGAATTCTAAAACAGCCTCTCAAACCACCTTTTCCCTTAGAATAAAAAAATGATAAACTGACCAATTTTCATAAAGTACCTTTACTTTAGACTATCTACCATGATAAATAACTCACTACTAAAATCTGGGTTCATTTCCTGATTCTCTCTGGTTCTTCACGTATAAAACGAAATGGTAAGGAGGTTCCTAGAATAGTCAGACTCATAAACAGAAAGTAGAATAGTAGTTAGCAGGGGCTGGGCGGAGCAGGGCATGGAGAGTTAGTGTTTACTGGGTGGAGTTTCAGTTTGGGAAGATGAAGAAGTTCTGGCGATGAATGGTGGTGATGGCTGCACATGTGAAAGTACTTAATTACACTGAATTGTACACTTTAAAAATCGCGCAATAAATGGTTAATTTTATGTATATTTTATCACAAGAAAAAAAAGTGAAACAGTAAGATCATCCCTAGCTGCCTAAAACAGATACTAGAAGAAAAAAACCATCAGAACGCACACAAAAATCTTGTAGGGGGGGAAGCTTTAGAAGCACTTTACAAACACAAACTATCATCAAGGTCTTTAATGGACAACAGAAGTGACTCACAAAAATAAAAACCTTTAGAGATATACCTCATATTCATCATTTCGTGCTCTCTTTGTAGGAATGCCATTTTCCTATAAAAGAAAAGATGGTATTTATAATTGTAATATTTCAGCAAAGAACACAGCTGCATCGCAAAGCAATGAAAGTAAGCCTGCTACGGAAACACCCACTGCGGAGGCTGTCCGGAAACCTGAGGCCACAGAGCACCTACCAAACGCCCGTGCCTTTGCTCTCAGCATTTGCACCCCCAGTGCATGAGCATTAAACTGTTTCATAAAATAAATTATCAGAAAAGCTAAATCTCTTTCAAGTATATTTTCCTAGTTTTTACAAAATGAACAAAGGCTCTGTTCGGTCTTTAAGGAAAGACTGTCAGTTTCCAGTGATTACACTTAAAACAGTCATTTCATTATTGAAATGAAACTCTCGGGAGCGTGACTAACAAGCCATGAAAGCACTCACTGCACCTCCTGCCTGTACATTCCACCAAGGTGTGATTACTCTGCCTCCATCAAGCACCTTCAAATTCAAACAGAGTATGTGATCGGTCGGGAAGAAAAATTACGCCATTCACAAATGCTCACACTTATATGTAACTTTTACACACCAAAAAAACCACTAATGAAGGAAACAAAACAGAAAAATGATTATTCCAAGTAGGCCTTGAAACATTTTTCTGTTCCTAAAATACCACATCCCAAAGTATAAGGTGCAACCGTTATGGCTGAGGATGGGGGAAACCTATCCACACAACCACTGTGTGTGCCAATCTCCACATGCCCAGAATTCACTGGCTTAGCCTGTTATATTTTGCCTTGCCCCAGTCTCAACTTTGCCTAAGCCCAGTCTCACATTCCCCAAACCACATTCTCCTTAGGCAGAATATCATTCCCACTGGGATGTGTCTAGTCCACTTTGTTCCAGCTCCACCCCTACTTACTCCATGATTCCCCAAAATATTAATATTATTATTTTGCTAAGTAAACAGTTTTGTCATGGTATACTCCCACATGAAGAAGCACCGACCAACCCCTCCTTTCATTACCCTATTTTAAGGTTTATAGCACTTAACATTATTGATTGACTTGTTTTCTGTCTGTCTGTCTCCTCCAGTCGAGCACAAACTAGATCTCGTACCTACCCTGCTCACCACTGCGACCCTAGTGCCTGGAATGCTGTCTAGCTCATAACGCTGCAATGATTGTTTACCGAAAGAAAAAATTAATAAATGAATAAATGAATGCATCCACTTTTGGCCAAAAGCAAGGAGAGGTGTTGGGAGACATGAGATATTTGGGTTGGACGGTTCTTTGGCAAAAACAAAACAAAACAAAACACATGCGTGCGTGGGCACGCGCACACACACACACAGTAAAAAGGTAGGTCTTTCTGCCCTATCTTTGGCTTTCTTCTGTCTCCAGGTTATATGACCTCCTGTCCTGTAGCTGAATACTACTTAGAAGTAAGAGCTGGAAGGATTACACAACAGCAATTAAGAATGCAACCTCTGGAGTTAGAGCACCTAAATTCATATCCCACCTCCTCCAACAGACAGATTTGTGATCATGGGCGAAGCACTGAACCTCATTAACAAAATAAGGGTAATAACAGTAGCCCTAGCCGTACCCAGATAATGCAAGTCAAGCTCTGAGGACAGTGTCTGGATAAGCGCTATGGGCATTCAATAAACCTTCACTGTTATTCTCCCTGGTGCCATCATATTGACAGTCCAGGCCTCTGAAGGGCTGGGAGGCAGCACAAATCCCACATCAGTGGTCCATAATCTTCGTCCTGGAAGGATCCTACTCTCATACTAATTCTAATTCATGAAGGAGGCTTACAACTCTGTTGTCCTTCTTGACTTCTAACTGCATTCTTTCCTTTCGAGATGCTTCCAAAAAAACATTTTGTTATATTAGAAGTATGTATTTTCACCCCCAAAGCAAGTTAAAACAATACCTCTGTTGAGTCCACCTTCAGAGGAATATCATGAAAGGGGGAAATGTAGTGACCAGCTACATTCTCTGCAAAGGGAAAAAACAAAAACAAAAATAAAAATACAGAATTAAAGCAATTGACTATCCTGTCCTCTTCAGAACAATTATACCCTTATCCACTTTTAAACTTTTTAAAAAAGTGTTTAAAGATTTTTCAAATTAACCTTTTTAACTCCAAATTTAAAGTTTAATTCAACTTTTAAAATTTGCCCCAATATGATGACCAAAGAGGATATATACCAAATAAACTATATTTTGGTTTGCCAAAATAATTTACAGCTGACTCCTGAACAGCATTAAATTTGAACTGCGTGGATCCACTTATAATTTTTTTTAGATACAATGTAGTACAGTAAATGTATTTTCTCTCCCTTATGATTTTCTTAATAACATATCTTTTCTCTAGCTTACTTTACTGTAAGAACACAGTACATGATACATATAACATATAAAAATGTGTGTTAATCGACTGTTTTGCTATTGGTAAGGCTCCTGGTCAACATAAGCTATTAGTAGTTAAGGTTTTAAGGAGTCAGTTGTGCACAGATCTTCCACTATATGGTGGGCAGGTGCCCCTAACCCTGTCTTGTTCAAGGGTCAACTGTACTTATCTCTGTAGCTTAAAACATCCAAAGCAGAAAATATCTAAAATTGACTAACATCCAAATATGAAAAATCTCACTTCTGAAAAGAGATTCGTTAATAAGTGACTGGATTAAAACTGATATCAATTTCCCCAGGAGAAACCTCACAACAGAATTCCCAATTTCTGTCTATAATTCACACGAACAAAGATGTAAAGGTCCTACCCAAATAGAAGAAAAGAAACAAATCACTGGTTTCCACTCAGTGATAAGGATGTTTATATTAAGGTAAGCTTAAAATAAAAATGAATTTTGATAACAGAAACTACCTTATCTTCATTGTATACTGAAATGCGTATTTTAAATACTTTTAAAAGCATATATCATTTAAATAAAATACAACAACTTAATATGCACTTTATTGGAACATATCTGTTTCCAAAAGCTGGGCTTAATACAGCCATAAATTTTTTTCAGTTTATAATTTCCTAAGTCAGGGTATGTTTCATTTCTGGCCTGCTACCTCTTTGGCATACTTTTCAAATTTAGACTTTAAAAATATTTTAACAAAATAAAACATGGACTGGCTGACAGCCCAATAGCAATGAGTACACTCAGCACCCAAATGTTGGTTTCCAAGTACCATTCTCCAACAAAAAAGAACTAGGGCTTCTTAAAGAAGGGGCTGATTCTAAGGCTGGGACAAAATATACCAGCTCAACCTGACGGATCCTGTAATACCAACAACCGACCAAGTGCTGAAGGAAACAAAAGGCTGGCGGTACGTGAAAAGGAAATGGAGCCAACCTGTATGAGCTCCCAAAGGCCAAAGCTGGAACAAACTGAGCAACAGATAACAGACTATTTGATTATAAGCCAAGGCATAAAATAAATATACATGAGACCACACTGATACAAATGATTGTATAAATAAATAAATGAGGGAGAAGAGACAAACCTTCCTTACAGAAAAATTCCAAGCAATATTTATAGATATCTCCCCTCCAAGAAGTAAAGCTTCTACCCTCTCCCCGAGTGTAGACTGGACTTAATGCTCACTTCCAAGGAATAGAACATAAAGGGAAAACAGTAACATTACAGTAGAGAATCTTGGCAAACAGTACCCTTAGCCAAGTGATCAAGGTTAACATCACCAGCGAAGAGTCATGCCGACATCATGTACCCCCTGATATGCTGTGATGAGAAGGGTACTGCAGTTCTGTCGTATTTTTCCCCCAAACCCATAACCCCAGTCTCATCACAAGAAAGACAACCGATACATCCAAACTGAGGGACATTCTACACAATACCTACCCAATACTCTTCAAGAAAAGTCTCAAGCTCATAAAACAAACTAGGAAATACTGAGAAATTGTGGGACTGGAGGAGAGTAAGGAAATATAATGATTAAGTGCAATGTGGTACCTTGAACTGGATCCTAGAACAGAAAAATGACATTAGTGGACAAACTAGTGATCCCCAAATAAAATCTGGAGTTAATAGTAGGTACCAATGTTGGCTTCTTAGTTCTAACAAATGTACATTGGTAATGAGAGATGTTAACATTAGGGGAAGTTTGGTAAGAAAAATATCGGAATTCTGTACTATCTTTGCAACTTCACCAAATCTAAAATTATTTTTGAAAAAAGTTTATTTAAACAAACAAAAACAAGCCATGCTTCAGCCCGCTAAAATTAGAAGCATATAACTTAATAATGGCCCTCACTCCACCAAAATTGTATTTCTTCTTCTCATGCTGTGTAGGTTTTCCTTAGCACCTATTACTGAAGTTCTTGAAGGAAGGAGTTTTTGTTGTTTGCTTGTTTGTTCTGCTATACTCCCCACTGGGTCCCCAGCATCCAGGAAGTCCCTAGCACTCAGTACGCATTCGATAAATATATCTCTAATACTATTTCATTTTTCCCTCCAAACAGTTCACGCAATTTTTCTTTTCCCACTTTAGCCAAGGTAACTCCTAAAGGACCCACTCACAGGGTAGGATAAAGAAGAGAAAGAGCACATAAATGGCAAAGTATATACAATCTTGCTATGATCTACAAAGTTCTTTTTCATTAGTTAAAACAATTCGCCTTAAAAAAATAACCTTTTGCATACTAGATCAAACTTGAAATTCTCTGCCTGAATTTAAAATCATCTAGGAGCAACACAAGAACAAAATTATCAGTTTGTTGCATGATTATTTACTTTTCTATAACTAATACAGATAATTAAGAGGGTAACATTTATTTTCTATTAAGATAAGGCAGTGGGAATTGAAAATGATACAGCACTTTGGAAAATAGTTGGGATTTTCTTATAAAGTTAAACATCTGACCCAGGAATCCTATTAAGTATTTGACCAAGAGAAACGAAAACTAATGTTTACAGGAAAATTTCTAAGTGAATGTTGATAGGTGGCTTTATTCAAAATCATCAAAAACTGGAAGCAAACTAAATATACAAACAGTAAATGGATAAATGAATTCTGCTACACCCATATACTGGTATTTTGCTCAATGATATATTAGTACCCAATAAAAAAGAATGAACTATTGATACACACAACAAAATGGATAAATCTAAAATGTATCATGCCAAGTGAAAAAAGCTAGACTCAAACAATTCCATTTGGATGACATCCTGGAAAAGGCAAGACAACAGGCACAAAGAGCAGATCAGTGACTGCCAGGAGTTAAGGACAGAGGGTAAAGGTGACTCAGGACAGACCCCAAGGAAACTGTTCAGGAGCGATGGATTGTTGTCTTGATCGTGATGGTGTTTAAATGAATCTATATTCTATCAAAACTCCCAACTGCTCACAAAAAAAGACTCAATTTTACTGTATATAATTTTAAAAATAAATATGAAGCAAAAATATAGGTTAAGAAAAACAGGCATTAAAGTATAAATGTAAGCTCTTGTCCCAATGAACAGTCACAAATCTGTGATTATTTTCTCAGCTTTAAGTCACAAAGATAAGGTAGTTCTGAGAAAAATACAATCCTTTGGAAGATTATGTCAATTATTACATTTGGAACCTATCACCATGATGGGAATTAACAATAATCTCAGCTCTAAGAATTCAGGCAACTGCACAAACCAGGGAACTTCGTTATTAAAATTAAGGAAGTAAGAAAATTTAATAGAATAGTTGGGCTGCCTTTGTAATTAAGAATAAATGATACCTCTAGCACATTGATTTGGTATTAAATTTCTCCAAAGCTCCAACACTTTTGTTAACTGGGGACAAGCCCCAACCAACTTACTAAGATTTAGGATGAAAGCATGTTACTCAAGCCTGAGGAAAAAAATAAGGCCAGCCTAAGCTGTGATTACTAAAACCTAAAGATCTATGAAGTGTGCTGAGGTATCTATCTCTTTAAATCAGGATCTAAACATGATATTCAAAGATTATGGTAATGCCAACATATGGGTTTAAGTTGTTATCTAATTGGCATCTTGGAAAGTAAAAAGGGTATTAGTGAGTGAGTGCTCTGATTCAGATGACCAATACCTACTAGAAGCCATCTGGATCACCAAATAGTATAGATAAAAATGTACTGATGAAAAAAGAATAGAAAGAATTATATCTGCAACAATAAAAATAAAAGACGGCTTTAGATGTCAGATAATGATAATGCTTTGATGGGCAATATACCTAAAACTCATACAGAGGAATGAATACAGAGACCAAGAGCCTGACTTCTAGTTACTGAGCTAGATAAAGTCACTCAATTTCTCTGAAACTTGATTTTCTCAATTTTTTTCCAATTAGCAATATGTAATTTAGTTTGTAAAAGGTAATGTATTAGATGCCAGAATACAAAAGTGCTAAAAAGCGAGCTATGCCCACAGCCAAGACAGGGCAAGTACTACATCCCCCACAGCAGCAGCATCCAGTAAGTGCAAAGACAAAGGAGTCCTCCTGGCAGATCAGAAAGCTCATCCTTGACCTAATGCAGAAAGGGAGGAGGAGAACCCATGAAGCCTTCTAGGGTCAGTGCTATTATCATGCTAGCATGCTCCGTATGAACAGTGTTGAGCCTCTCTACACGTAGAGGTAAAGACAGGTGCTATCTATCGTGATGCTTGTATTTTACAGACGAGCCACGGACAGATGTGGTCCATGCAGCAAGCACTGCAGCCAGCCACGCGTGCCACTGTCAAGATGACAGAACTGAAGCACAGCGGCATACACAGCCCTTTCTCAGAGCCTCAGAATAAACCAGGGACAAATCCTGAGTTAGAACATTAATTGAAGCTGAGACTGGTTGTGTCTTTAGATTTGAAACCAAGTTGTTGCTGCCAATTTGCTTTTTAAAATACCTATTTTGCTGTTTAAACAAAGCAATGTATGTACATGGTTCAAAGTCTCCACCTCTCTGCAATCCAGATCCACTGTCAGAGAAAAATTTTTCACCTTTAACGTACTTGAGGTCTAATGATTATCTACATCTCTCCAAATAATGTATTTGTATGTTTAGTTTTTACCTTATCAATTTTAGAAATTATCTACTGATTCCAATTCTAAGAGATAAGTTTAGTTCATTTGCCCGCCAACCTATTCCTCTTAAATTCTCTACTGACCAATCTTAACACTTTATAGCTTTACTCCTTGTTCCACCAAACACATATAGTATTTGACCATACTAACTGGCTTCTTACTTCAGTCCCCTCATCCTTCTCTCCCCTAATTTTTATCTTCTGCACTTTTATTTTTACATTTCAAGACTGGTAAGTGTTCTATAATCATACTGAATTTTCTATGCTCTATTAGTATATTTCCAAAATTTTTCTAAGGATAGGAAAAACTTGGGAGTGTTTGTTAAAACAGGTCTCTGGACCTCCCATACCTAGGGAATCAGAATCTTAAGAGAAATCTGGATATCTAGATTTTTAGCAAGCACTCACAAACACTTCTTACACTGAAGTAAGTTTGAGAAGCATTGTCTACGTACTGATTTTTGGCCAAGTATAATGTTATAATTAAATTCCCTCTCCTGTTCAGCTTCTGTTTTGACTTGTGCTTCTAATTATGTTTCTTCCATTGTCAGTCATAATCATATCTATAAATTATTCAAATGCCTCACAGATTCCACAAAGACTATGGAATTCTCTCTATACACAAACAGCTCCCTTTGGAAATCCCTAACCTCTTGCTGCAATATGGACTGGATGATTTTTTTGGCATCCTAAGACTTTGCTTCTTTGGTCTCCAGCTCAGATCTGTTTTCTGGATCCCATGCATTCATCTTTTTTGGTTTACTTACTTATTTTGCGGGAGCATATCCCTAACTTGTGTTCTGTAAGAAAGGATGCGTATGAGGTAAATCTCCCAAGTCCTTCAAGGTCTGAAACGTCCTTATTTGGTCTTCACCCTACATTGATAGTTGCCTGGGTAAATTCTAGGAGGAAAGTTATTTTTTCTCAGAATTCTAAAGGCTTTACGCATTCATTTGTGCTCAGGAGTCAAATACGAGTTTGATTCTTATTCCTTCTCAGGTGACCTGGTCTCCCTCCCTCCCCTGCCCCATGCTCCAGGACTTTCAGGATCTTCTTTATAAAAGCCTCAGTTTTCTGAGATTTTGCAATATGTCTGAGACTCAGAACACTAGGGTCCTTAAATTCTTAGTTCTCTTCTACTATCTCTTTGATGATTACCTCTCCGTTCTTCCTGGCACTCCTATTAGTCAAATACTGGACTTCCTAGATTAAATCTCCATGTCTCCTCTACCTCATTTTTCTGTCTTTGACATTTTGTTCTACTTTCTGATAGATTTCTTTACCTTATATTCCAACTTCTCCGGTAGATTTCTCTACCTTATAGTCTACCTTATATTCTAACTTTTCTGTATTAGTTTTCCAGGACTGACATAACAAATGATCACAAACTTGGTGGTTTAAAACAAAAGAACACCATTTGTCCACTACACCTTCTACTCAGTTCTTTGTCTTTACAATTACAATATTTTAATATGTCTGTAATTATGTTTTCTTCATTGCCTCCTCTTCCCTTGGATAGAGAGTTTCTAAAATCTCAGAGGACACTCATCGGACTTTTTAAAAGTCAAATTCTCTTCTTTTTTTTGTATTTAATTTATAAGATTTCCTTAAATTCATTCACTCGATATTTATTGAATACCTAAGTCCTGGGTATACAAATTCCCTGTTCTTATGGAATTTATATTCTAGTGGGGGGGCAGGTATAGAAGCAATGAGTATGAAGATGTTCTTACTATACTGGGTACAGTAAGCACCATAAAGGAAAAGAAATGAGAGCAAGAAAGGAATATGAATAAGGGAAAGGATAAAATTTAAATGGAAAGGACAGGGAAGATCTCACTGATGGGTAACACCTTCAGCACAGACCTAAATAAAGTGAGGAAGCAGGTCAAGCAGATATCTAGGGAGGAACACTGCAAGGAGGCCAGGATGGCTGGAACACACTGATCAAAAGGAAGAGTGGCAGGCGACGAATTCACACAGGAAGTCCAGTATTAGTCACACAGGACCTTGTATACTGTGGTGAATATTGGAAATTTATCTTGAGCGAAATGAAAAGCCACTGAGGTTTGGAGCAGAGCCTAGACATGATGACTTACATTTAAAAGGACCAAGGTGGGGCGCCTGGGTGGCTCAGTCATTTTTGGCCCAGGGTGTGATCCCAGGGTCCTGGGATCAAGCACCACACTGGGCTCCCTGCTCTGCTGGGAGCCTGCTTCTTCCTCTCCCACTCCCCCTGCCTGTGTTCCCTCTCTCACTGGCTGTCTCTATCTCTGTCGAATAAATAAATAAAATCTTTTTAAAAAATAAATAAATAAAAGGACCGAGGTGACTTCTGTGTGGAAAGCAGACTACAGGGGGACCAGGGTGGCAGCGGGGGGAAGAATCAGGAAGCTACTACAATTGGTCAGGTGGAAAATAGATCAAGCGGCAAGAGTGGGAGTGGAGGGAAATAACTGTCTTTTGGATACATTTCAAAAACACAGCTGAAGGGAGAAACTACTGAATTAGAAGTGGGGCTAGGAGTAAGAAAGGCACCAAGAACATCTGCTGAGTTATTGGTTACCGACGTGAGGACAGAAAGAAACAACCCAATGGGCAGAGGAATCTGGAGTTCTGTACATGGTAACCTTGAGATGTGTCTGAGATATCTAGGTGGGAAGACAGAATATGTTTATTGGATGTGTCAATCTCGAGTTCAAGAGATTCAGGCTGCTGCAAATGTGGGAGGCACAGATGATTACCTAAAGCTATGGGACTGAAAAAGGTCACTTAGAGCAACAGCTACAGTCAGCAAACTTTGGCCCATGGCCTGTTTTTATTTGTGTAAATAAACTTTTCTTACTGTCTCTGGTTGCTTTCGTGCTACAAAGGTGGAGTTAAGTAGTTGTGCCAGAGACGCTATGGCCTGCAAAGCCTGCTATTTACTCATCGGGGCCCTTTATGGAAAGCATCAGTCAACCCCTGCCCTAGAGAGAGAACAGATAGAGAAGGCTAAGTACTGAGCCCTGGGGCATTTCAAAAGTCCCGCAGAACAGACTGCTGGAGAAGCCATCCAAATAAGAGTGCTGTCCCAGACACAAAAAGAAAATGTTTTGAGAAGACAAAGTGATCGACTGAAAAGCTGTTATTTCACGTGAGACGAGAACTTAAAACTGATCACTGTATTTGTCCCATGCAAGTCGCCTTTCGACAAAAGCAGTCTGGTAGAGGAGTAGCGATGGTAGTAGGAGGGAAAGCCTGACTGAAGGTGATCCTTGACAATTTGGCTGGTACGTAAGGATAAGAGACTACAAAGACTCACGTGTACACGGGAAAGCCTTGTTGAAGGGTCAACTTCCCGTGGAGACACAGGGTAAGAAGTTGGTAGTACACTGGGGGCTTCCTAAGTGAAAATGCAGAGGGCTCTGCTAGGGCACCATCAGGCTGTTCTTTGTCCCTCCACTTTCTTCAATTTCTGTAGATGACACCAGCCCATTCCACAAGCCCCAAGACTCCATGATAAAGATCTGCGTGCTATTCCATAATAAAACTTACATCAACCCCCCAGTGTTAAGCTCCACATCCCGCTCTCACGCTCTCTCCTATCGGACTTCAACACACCCACAACCGCTGTGAGGTTCTGCACAGCAGTCTGGCTTCTTCGTATACCACAGACCCCTCAGCACATATAATACGCTGGGGCATCCTTCACGCTGTTTCATCAATAACCACACCTCTAACTGTGTTTCATGTTCTATAAATATTTTTGAAATCTCCAGCTCTGATGGGTCCTTCTTATTTGTTGTTTTAGGATTATCCTTTTTTATTCACTTAATACCACTGTAATAGGGCATTCACTAGGAGGAAGATCAGACAAAGAACGGTAATCACCCTGCCATCTTGTCTCGGTACTTCACTCTGTCGAAAAAAATAAACTAACGAATTCTTTCAGGCCCATCAATACATACGGACATGACCAAACAGTGTCAAAACCTTCCCTTCAACTAGACTGAAATGAGATTTTTATTCTACTATTTTGTAAAGTACCTATGTTTTTCTCTCATAACAGCAAGTTGTATTAGGACGAAAGTTTAGTAATGGTATTAGCAAGTGAGAAAACCGAATGGAGTAGAAAACTGTATTTGATAACATGTGTATACACCAAATAGCTACATGTATGCCAAGTACCATCACACTACCACATACTATTACCAAAACCATTTATAGAGATTCTTACTGGACACTTCAGCAATGATAAACACCAAATAAATACAAGTAATTTTTTAATATTCACACAATAACCATTATGTCCTATATGTTCTCTATATAATTCAAACTCTATGATATGAGCCAACTTAAAAAAAGGTTACAAGAACTCATATATTTAAGACTCAAACACATATTGTGTGGATTATTCACAGGAAATTTTATTAAGTCCAAATATATGGTATGGTCACTGGCAGATTCCATCACCTACTCCTCAAATGATGTACTTGAAAGAATAAAACCTACAGTAATTTCAACTTAAGCATATGCTATGAATGATAAAACAAATTCATTGTTAAAGAACTGTATGATTCATTCTTATTCTAAATAAAAGCAACCTGAAGTACCTACAGCACAGTGACTCTAACTGAATTAGTCACCCACCCCACAGTAACAAAAATGCAAACTATGAAAAGCATAGCTTCTACTCATCTTTCATAAAATGTAAAAAAAAACAAAAAAAGTGATTTTGTGTGTGTGTGTGAGAGAGAGAGAGAGAGAGTAGGGGAAGGGCAGAGGGACAGAGAGACAATCTTAAGCAGGGCTCCATCTCAAGACCAGGACCTGAGCCAGTATCAATGTTATCAAGAGTCAGAGGCTCAACGGACTGAGCTACCCAGGTGCCCCATGAATTTTCAAGTTATTAACAAAATAAATGCATGCAGGCTATCAAAGGAATACTGACATGCAGTGCTGTCTTTGGTCCACATAAACAAGTCTAACTTCATTATGATTTCACAATTCAAAGGACTGCAGGGCTGCACAGTGACCCAGTCAGCTGAGCCTCTGACTCTTAATTTGGGCTCAGTCATGACCTCAGGGTTGTAAGACTGAGTCCTGCCTGGGGCTCCACACTCAGCAGGGAATCTGTTTGTCCCCCGTTATTTTCACCCTTCACGGAATATGACAAGAATTTTGGTCTTATATCTTGAAGCAAAAGGAAAAAAGAAATTACATATAACAAATATTTACCATGCACCATGTGTGAGACACTGATAATCTTACACATCTGATCTCATTTAACTGCCACAGCAATTCCATTATATCGTTAGTACAATCCCTATTTTGCAGATGGAGAAATTGAGCTGAGGAATGTCAACTGATGCCCAAGAGAGTCAAGCGAGGCCTACAATCTAAGTGTTTTGACTACTAGTCTAGAACTGTTTCTTTGACACACTTGCTTTTGGAAGTTTCAGAAATCACCTCACCCAGCGCCTCCCCAACTGAATTCCATGAAAGTCTAGAGGCACTAAGATGTGAACAAATGTTCTGAGAAATAAGGGCTCTGAGGATCAGAAGTTTAAGACAAGTTAGTTTATATCAGCACTTCCCAGAACCTGAATATGCACACTGTGACCCCAAGAAGGTGATATAATGGGAGGTGTTCTGCTCATTTATTAAACCATGAGGCGCTTTGTTCAAAGAAAACCTAATAATATACTATGATATGCTTGTGTTCAACTCAGTACAGTTTGGAAAATGACCATCCAGTCCAATCTCCTCTTTCCATGGTTCGATAAACTGAGATACTGGTAAGTTAAATGCCTCAGTCAAGGCCACACAGAAAGTTAATAAAGGGCCAGGGCTGGTACCAAGGGGACCTGATGACTCCTGCCAGGATGCTCCTTCCCCTATATCATTCCATCTCACTTCAGTACTGTTTCTACAAAGTTCAACACTAATTAAAAGGGAAAAAAAGTATTAAACCTATCATTTATTCTGATTCTTCTGAATGGCAGTACAGAGAACCATTTACAGAAACGAAGCTCAAAAATGGTCTACCTCCCAGTGCAGAAGTATTTTAGAGAATTGGGATATATTTGGAAATGTGGGAAATGATTCCACTGTAATAATGCTGAACAACATTTTTCAGCCAAGTAGTGCTACACTCATGTTTTTCTTTGAAGTACAACTACACGCTAGCACTGCATGTAGACACCGCCAACGCTCAAAATATCTAATTTGAGACCATCTTTATAAGAAGCAGTTTGTTCACTGTTTTCCTCTTCCTCCCTTACCCTAAAGGGGCTTCCTTTCACTCTGTCCTACCCTTGCCAGCAAGCAGTCAACAGTCCTGGACCAAGGACGCCACCTGGCGTTTGAGACCAGGAACTGTTTAAACTGACAGACCCCTCAGCATCTTACTACCTGGTCCCTCCCCCAACCACACTCTTCCAATTCTTGCCCATTTACCTCAGGAAAACCTTTTCTTTTCTATCATTTACCCTAACGCAGTGAAAAAAGCCACTTTTGGCATTCTAGTTACAGACAAATCCTGAGTCTGAATACACTTGTAGCTAAAGAAACAAACCACAGTGTAAGGCCAAGATAGCCTTGGAAATGCCCTAACAGAGAATGCTACTCGTGCAGCGCCTTCAAGGAAGGTCAGCACCAAGGAGGACCCTGAAGATCGCTGCTGGGTCAACTGCATTATTTCACAGCCAAAAACACCCTGTAAGAAATGGAGGAATCCCCTGCCCAAGTAACAGAGAGAGCTTACGGCAGACACAGGGTGAAGGCCTAGGAGTCGCCACCTCAAAGCCAATGCTCTGCCAACTACCCCCCACAGCCCAGGCTCCTCCAGACTTTTTTTCTCAGTTAACATTCAAGTAAAATATTTTTCAGTGTTTTTATATTTTCCCTTAATTGCCTATATTGACATTATGACTCTCTTGAGAGCAGGGCCCATAACTAAAATCTCCTCAGTGCCACGTCTAACTGTGTCTAGCACATTTCATAAATATTGATTGACTTCCTTGGTCTATTATTACCGTACTTGTTGCAAATCTAGAATATTTTCACCATGTTATGCATTAAGACAAGCTTGTATCGACTCAAAAACCTAACTGCCACTTCATAACACTCTTTCTATAGAAAACTGTGCCCCAAATCATCCCATCATACATAACCTTTTGGAACACAATCCACTCAGAACTTTGGAACGTCTTCCTCTCCACCTGGTGAGTCTTGACGAAACAAGGATGCATCATAATACAAAAACTATACTAACTCAGTTTTCTCTCCCCTAAAATAGTCTTCGACCCTCAGTTCATGGAAGACACGTGTCAACGTCTCCTACATTCCAGGTATCAGTAACGGGTCTTACTGATAATCACTTATATTGTAGACGCTCTAATCACTCTGTACACACTGTACCCCGAAATGCTTACGGCCCTGTTGAACACGTAAGAAAACCCACGGCGTAGCCGGCTGAGAACTCCCGCGGCTCACGAAGCTCGGAGCCCACAAAAGCCGGACTGGAGCTGAGCGCCGCAAGCCTCCCGGGCTGGCGCTCCTGAGAGACGCGCGGTAGGCCGAGGCCGAAGGTGCTACTCGCCTCCGCAGTCCGTGAGGCACGAGGGCAGCGCAACCAAGCCCCCTGGTCTCACCTCACAGTGAAATACGTGGTGCAAAGAAAAATGAGGCTAAATCACGGGCAGCGGGGTCGTTTCCGACCCAGCCGGGTGCCCAGCAACCCGCTCGCCCGCGGGGGCCTGCTCCACGTGAGGACGGGAGACCGGCGCCTGCAGCCAGCAGGCTCCTGACCGAACACCGCCTTCAAGGCGCAAACTCGTGAATACAAATTCACGCTTCTGGGAGATCCTCCGCCGGAGGCCCCCAGCCCACCCCCAAAACACCCGCTGGACTGGGCGTCTCCAAACTTCTCCGCCTTTCCAACGGCGGGCGTCCCTCCCTGGGGGGAGCCGGGAGAGCCGGCCGGCTGCGGACTCTGCCCTTCCCGGCACAGCTCCGTCCCGGGAACCCCGGGCCGCCGCAGGGCCTCGCCGAAGGCCGCCGGCGGGGGAGGGCGGTTGGCCGCACCCGGGCCGCCGCCTGCTGCCCGTCCCCCTGCGTCTCTGCGCTCGGCGCGGGGGCGCTCAGTCCGCCGCCCCCTCGCCGGCAGCTCCGGTGGCTCGGCGCGGGCCCCGCGGCTGCTCGGCCACCACCGCAAAGCCGAAGGGCGGAGGCAGGAGGCCGCGCGGACAGCACAGGCCCCACCGCGACCTTCCCCGGTGCGCCGCCCGCCGGGGGCCCCTCGAGCTACTTACTGAAGAAGAGGCGGTAACTGGGGGAGTACGGCTGGCCGCGCTCCTCGGTGCGGTAGAAGGCCATGGCGCGGTGCGGCCCAGGCCCTGCACCCCTTCCCCGGGACAGGAACGCGGCAGCGGGGGGCGCCGTGCGCCAGCCCCAGCCGGTGCGCAGGAGCGGCAGCAGCGCGCGCATGGCGGCCACGGCTGTCGGGCTCGGCGCGGGGCGGTGCTGGGGACCCTGGCCCAGCCGCGCGCGGGTGCCCCCTGCTGGCCGGAGCCAAGAGTCCCGCCGGGGCTCGGATTCAGATCTCCGGCCGGCCGTCTCTGGCCAGCCCTGGGGACTTGGATCCGCGGAAACAGAGCGCCCAGCAAATCGCCAGGGACGCGCGCGGAGTGGACGCTGTGTCCAAAGCGAGGCAAGGGTTCAAAGATGAACAAGAGAACATCCACCACCCCTGGCTCACGGCCACTTATTAATGCATATATACATTAATTCCTTCACTTATCCAGTCGATATTTACTATCATATTATTTTTATTATAATGATATAAAATTGAGTGTTATTCTGCGCCAGGCACTGCTCTAGATCCTGTCCAAAGTAGAAGACAAGCATTACACACACAGAAACATCATGATAAGGCATGATCAGACGTCCTTGTTAAGATTTGACCTTGACACTGACTTAGAGAACAACAACAACAACAACAAAAATAGGTAACTTCTTCAAATGCCATCTCCTCCGTGAGGCCTTTCCTATTTAACCCAACTAGAGATGATTTACCCTTTCTTTTTCTTAAATTTTCACTTCTACAATGGCACTTGGTACCATACCTATATGTTTGCGTACCTATCATGTTCTCTATTTCACCCCGACCAACCCACTGGGTTGTTAATGAGCCAAACGCCCAGGAATTATCCTTGCAGTATGTAGCAGCATGCCCAGCATATAATAATGGAGTTTGTTGTGGAGTTAAATTACTCCTGGAAATCCCTTTTACCAGATCTTTCTATTAGCGTATGAAATTCTGGTTATTCACTTTCCGGAAAAACCCGTAGAAACAGTTTTCCATAGGCAGTATCTCCACTTCATATTCTTTCCCCATCTCAATTCAAATGAGTTTCTTCCATCTTCTCGAGATCACCAATCACCTCCAGTCGGTATGAAGTTCAATTCTCACAATAAATCAGATTGAGAGAATGCAGAAAAAAGCAGTAAAAAAAAAAGATTTTTTTCATTAGAACTTAAAACTTTAAAAGAAAATTAAATACCTGTTATTCAGTCTAAAACTGAAAGCAAAAATAGTAACAATTTTACAGAAAGAGGCAAAAAAAGCGCACTATGCCTGCAAAAACTAAGTGAAATCGTTTTAATTAAAAGAGAAGACATTTTAAAAATAATCTCTTAAAGTACTGTAATAAAAATTGGCTTCTAAGTGAAATGTTAATATGCACAATGAATACTTAAATTCATGAAAAATATAATTCTAACTTAAAATCCGGGCTCTTACAACATAAGACAAACATCTTTGCAAAGATTAGTTAATTAATTTATATTAATTAAGTCATGGCTATGGATCTGATTCTAGTCTAAACTAGTTTCTCTCTCTGTTCCATAGCTACAAATTACATCCTCTGATTCTTAATGTTAACAAGATAGACAAGATTTTTAAAAATTGGTTGAAACAAACCTTTACTTACAAAAATCTGCAAGCAGAAATCTCACCAATATGGCTCTATAACCATCATATAACTTTATATAGAGAGAACAGTACTTATATCTAGATGGTGGTCAGGATTTTGATCAACATAAATGTCTGGAGGTAGATGATACAGGGCTCTCACATGTGAGAGAACCAAGTTATTTCTGTCTTGTTGCTCTTATGTGTTTGATTTCCATTGCTAAGGTCACCCTCATAGTTCAAAATGGCTGCTAGAGCTCCAACCACCACATCCTCATTTCACCCAGCAAGAAAGAAAGAAAGAAAGAAAGAAAGAAAGAAAGAAAGAAAGAAAGAAAGAAAGAAAGAAAAGGGTGTGCCCCTTCCCTTAAGAACACATCCCAGAAACTGTAACACTACTTCTATTTGCATTGCATTGAGCAGCACTTAGTCTACTGGGCACAACTAACTATAAACTAGCAGCCTGTTTTTCTGGGTCAACAGAGGCCCAGATAGAAACTAGATGCCATACTACTACAGAAGAAGAAGAAATGAATATTCGAGGACAACCAGCAGTCTGCCACAAATGCCATTTTCTTTCCCTATATAGTCGAACTTCCTTGGAAAGGTGTGTGAGTATTCTGCATATTTCTACTCCAACTATGAACTGGGTTCACATTCTTCCCAACTAGGCACCTGGGTTCTTTCAATTTTGCCAATTATTTCATGACAGTTAAAATTAAGAGACTGGTCTACCCAATTTCCAGAAAGGATCTGTAGGAGATATTGTTAGTAACCCCTTAGACTCTACTTAGATTACATATCTTACAACGTTTTTGTTGACAGTGGTGGCTTTGTAATGTGTAAGCTTGATTAGGCTAAACTGTAAGGCAAACTCTCCCATAAAGGTGGTGGTGGGGGGTGTTCTTTCGTGCATGTATCATAGTGGCCATATAATTTTGTTTCCTCATGTAGAAAAAAAAAGTTTAATTGTTCTATTAACCTTTGAAGTTCAGATGTTTCAACAAGATAAACCCTACTGAGACAACATTGTGGGCTAATTTCTAATGATTTATAGATTCTTAGACCAAACCCAGCAGAATATTCTAGAACTTACATGGCTAGAGTCGTCCAGTGTAGAGCCAGAATCACTGGGGCTTTATAACTCCAGTGATTGGATATGGGCTTCCCTAGAAAGGGCATGACATGGACAAAGCAGCAAAGGCCATCCGTGAGAAGGCTGACAACTAAAGCAAAAGCCTTTCATTAAAGGTGGGACAAAACCAGCATCTCCCACAGCTATGAAACTGTGGTAGACATAGGAGTTGGAGCTAGAGAAAAATTGGATAATTAGTGAATCCCAATTCTGTTTCTGCTTTTTGCATTGGTAAGTGTAACACAAAATCTAACTTAGACAGAGTTGTCATTTTCTCAAATGCTGGATTATCCTGATAGGAAATAAAAGAATTTCAAAATTGTGGAGTAGTCACTTATGTGTGATATTTTGTAAAAGCAGCATATGTCTCTAAAATTAATTGTTATCCTTACCTATAACATGATAAATAAACAAATTTAAAATCTGCTAATTGTCATTACTCACGCTTGCTAGCCAATGGCTAACTTTAGGGGTTGGGCCATGAAATATAGTAGGATTCAATAAAAGTAAGGAGAATTTTAAAACAATTTT
>NW_024423453.1:1812684-2101114 GCF_017311325.1 Ursus maritimus
AAGAAAGAAAGAAAGAAAGAAAGAAAGAAAGAAAGAAAGAAAGAAAGAAAAGGGTGTGCCCCTTCCCTTAAGAACACATCCCAGAAACTGTAACACTACTTCTATTTGCATTGCATTGAGCAGCACTTAGTCTACTGGGCACAACTAACTATAAACTAGCAGCCTGTTTTTCTGGGTCAACAGAGGCCCAGATAGAAACTAGATGCCATACTACTACAGAAGAAGAAGAAATGAATATTCGAGGACAACCAGCAGTCTGCCACAAATGCCATTTTCTTTCCCTATATAGTCGAACTTCCTTGGAAAGGTGTGTGAGTATTCTGCATATTTCTACTCCAACTATGAACTGGGTTCACATTCTTCCCAACTAGGCACCTGGGTTCTTTCAATTTTGCCAATTATTTCATGACAGTTAAAATTAAGAGACTGGTCTACCCAATTTCCAGAAAGGATCTGTAGGAGATATTGTTAGTAACCCCTTAGACTCTACTTAGATTACATATCTTACAACGTTTTTGTTGACAGTGGTGGCTTTGTAATGTGTAAGCTTGATTAGGCTAAACTGTAAGGCAAACTCTCCCATAAAGGTGGTGGTGGGGGGTGTTCTTTCGTGCATGTATCATAGTGGCCATATAATTTTGTTTCCTCATGTAGAAAAAAAAAGTTTAATTGTTCTATTAACCTTTGAAGTTCAGATGTTTCAACAAGATAAACCCTACTGAGACAACATTGTGGGCTAATTTCTAATGATTTATAGATTCTTAGACCAAACCCAGCAGAATATTCTAGAACTTACATGGCTAGAGTCGTCCAGTGTAGAGCCAGAATCACTGGGGCTTTATAACTCCAGTGATTGGATATGGGCTTCCCTAGAAAGGGCATGACATGGACAAAGCAGCAAAGGCCATCCGTGAGAAGGCTGACAACTAAAGCAAAAGCCTTTCATTAAAGGTGGGACAAAACCAGCATCTCCCACAGCTATGAAACTGTGGTAGACATAGGAGTTGGAGCTAGAGAAAAATTGGATAATTAGTGAATCCCAATTCTGTTTCTGCTTTTTGCATTGGTAAGTGTAACACAAAATCTAACTTAGACAGAGTTGTCATTTTCTCAAATGCTGGATTATCCTGATAGGAAATAAAAGAATTTCAAAATTGTGGAGTAGTCACTTATGTGTGATATTTTGTAAAAGCAGCATATGTCTCTAAAATTAATTGTTATCCTTACCTATAACATGATAAATAAACAAATTTAAAATCTGCTAATTGTCATTACTCACGCTTGCTAGCCAATGGCTAACTTTAGGGGTTGGGCCATGAAATATAGTAGGATTCAATAAAAGTAAGGAGAATTTTAAAACAATTTTGAACATTTTCTAATTTATCTGTTTAGGGAGACACAGAATATTTCACTGGCCTTTTGAATATTTTATCTAAAAGGCAACATTAAAAATATTTTCATGTTACCAAACATTTAAAACATTTGTCATATTATCAAATGAATGTTACAAAAGTATTTCTAAATGTTACCTTGAGTTCCTGTTCATCCTCTAATTGTGAGCCACATTTCTTCTTTCTAAATGCATGTCAAAGTTCCAGATCATTTCTCACTTAAATATTGACTATTATATCATGACAGTACAACAAAACAATGGGATTTTTGTCTGCTAACTTTAGATCTTGAAATATATTATGTACTATATATACATATTATATTAAATGCTTAAAATATAAATACTTATTTTTGTAAAAGCCATGATACCTCAAGAGAATAAAAGAAGCTGCAGATGGGAGAAAATAT
Organism: Ursus maritimus; assembly: GCF_017311325.1. NCBI lineage: Eukaryota > Metazoa > Chordata > Mammalia > Carnivora > Ursidae > Ursus > Ursus maritimus. The sequence continues at coordinate 1,814,485 of NW_024423453.1, forward strand.
TTGCAAAAGATATATCTGATAAAGTACTATTACCAAAATATAAAAAGAGCTCTTAAAAATGAAAGATAAGAAAATAAACAACCTAATTTTAAAAATGGGTAAAAGAAAGAAAGAATAAAGTAGTGAGAAATACTGCAAAGTGATTAAATAAGTTTGTGGGTGACAGAGCCTATTAGTTGTCCCCAACATCAGTATCCTCCCTTCTTTTACAGCAAGAGAATTTTTGACTTTTCCAAATAAAAACTATACTTTCCAGCTTCCCTTACAATAGGTGTGACCATGTAACTAAAGCCCACCAATGGGACATATAGGAACATTCCTTAGGAAAATCTGTTATATATACAACATAATATTATTCAGTCATGAGAAAGAAGGAAATCCCGCCATCTGTGACAACATGGACGGAACTTGAGTGCATTAGGCTAAGTGAAATCAGTCAGAAAGAGAAAGACAAATACTGCATGATCTCATTTATATGTGGAATATTTAAAAGAAAGAAAAAGAAAGAAAGAAAAGAAAGGAAGAGAGAAAGGAAGAGAGAAAGGCTGAATTCATAGGAACAGAGTAGCACAGTAGTCGCCAGGGACTGAAGGGCGGAAGAAATAGGGAGATGTTGGTCGAAAGGTACACATTTCCAGTCGTAAATTCTAGGGATGTACTGTATAGCATGGTGACTATAGTTATGCTAAGAGAATAGATCTTAAATATTCTCACCACACATACATAGAAAAAAGATAATCATGTCGGTGATGAAGCTGTTAACTAACATTATTCTGGCAATGATTTTGCAATATTACATGCATCAAGTCATCAGACTATCCACCTTAAACTCATACAACCTTAAATGTCAATTATATCTCCATAAAGCTAGGGTGGGGAGGAGAGGGAGGCAGTTAGCTCATCCTTTACCTCTTCCTCTTCATCATTTCTTACATTCTGTTCCTTAGAACTTGGATACGACCTTGTCCATGAAGATAACGGCCATCCCCTTAATGAAAGGAGCTCTGAGCTGAAAGAAGCTTGCACCCCAGAGGACTTTGTGGAGCACAGCACATACCTTTGAACTTTCACATGAAAGAGAAATAAATATCTATCTTATTTAGCCATCAGTATTCTTTGTTTCTGTTTTCTCTCCCAGCTGAATTTAATTTGAATCTTCGTTTTCTTCTTCTTGCATAGAAAATGTGTTAGGAGAAATTCTCACTAATTGAAAGCCCCCTCTTTGCTACCTATGTAATTTCATTCAAAATGTGAAAATATTACATGAACTGTTACTTAGGAAGTACTTAAGTTACTTATATTAGTAAGAAAAATATGTAATAAGTTCAACTCTAAAAACCAACTGAAATGACATCAAAAGAGAATTCTAGTTGAAATGTTAAGCAGACTGGCAGGAAATTTTTGCAAAACTCATATCTAATAAAGAACTGATATCCAAAATATACCCAAAGAACTCTAAAAACTCAACAACAAGAAAATAAATGACCCAATTAAAAAAAAAATAGGGAAAAGCTCCAAAGAGACACCTGACCATAGAAGAGATACAGATGGGAAATTAGCATACGAAAAGATACTCCACATCATTCGTCACTGGGGGAGATGGAAGTGAAAGCAGCAATGAGATGCCACTGCACTCAGAACGGCTAACATCCCAAATACCGACAACACCGAATGCTTCCAAGATGTGGAGCGACGGAAACTCTCATTAATTGTTATAGGGATGGAAAATGCTACAGCAACTTTGGAAGACCGTTTGGCAGTTTCTTAGAAAATGAAACATAGTCTTACCATACAACCCAGTAGTCATTCTCCTTGGTATTTATCAAAATGAACTGAAAATTCATGTCCACACAAAACCCTGCACATGGGTGTTTATCGCAGCTTTATTCATAGTTGCTCAAACTGGGAAGAAACCAAGATGTCCTTCAAGAGGTGAGTGGGTAAATAAACTGTGGTCTGAAATAATAATAATTAGAAGAAGAAGAAATATAAATAAATAAATAAGGTCCATCCAGACAGTGCTAAACAGGAAATGAGCTATCAAGCCAAGAAAAGACATGCAGAAACTTTAAATGCATGTTACTAAGTGAAAGAAGCCAGTCTGAAAAGTCTACATACTGTATGATTCCAAATGTATAAATTCTGGAAAAGACAAAACTACGGAGACAGTAGAAAGATCAGTGGCTGCCAAGGTTGGGAGTGGGGGGTGAAATGAACAGGTGGAGCACAAAGGATTTTTAGGGCAATGACCTGGTCTATATGATTCCATAAAAATGGATACATGTCGTTATGAGGCCACCTTGGCCCCTCCCACCGACCTAGTGGTCTTCCAGCCTTAGCAAGCACCCTTAACCTGCGTGGCTGATGAACTAACCTTTCTTTGTCCATCTATAGATCACGCATTCTTTCCTAGAAAGAATAGAGCTCCTCCGCACATCACAAAACAGAAACCAGACCCCTGACACAACCTCCAGGCTCTGAGACAGTGTCTGCAGCTGGTACCATTGAGTCTGTACAAATGTTAAGTGCCCTAAACTCCTTTAAAACCCCTGGGCCAGGCAGAACCTTGAGCTGGCTGTTGGACGGAGTCGGCCTTCTCCCCAGGTGGGCAGTCTCTTGATTAAAGCTCATATTTCTTTCTAATCAAAACTCATCTCTTAAGTATTGGCTTTTTGAACGACAGACAGCTAGCTGAACGTGGGTTTTGGTAACAATTATACACTGGTCAAGACGTGTAGAATAACAACATCAAGAGTGAGTACCAGTGTACACTAAGGGATTTAGGTGACAATAATGCACCAACGTAGGTTTGATTGTAACAAATGTACCACTCTGATGAGGGGTGTTGATAGTGGGGGATGCTGTGCATGTGTGTGGGGTAGAGGGTAAAAGGGAAGCCTCTGTCCCTCCCGCTCAGTTTTGTGGCGAATCTAAAACTGCTCTACGAAATAAAATTGACTCCAGGAGACCTAACATCTCAAGCACTTGTGAATATCTAGTATGGTAATTTAAATTAAGAAAACATATGATTTTTTGTTATTAACTGTATTTTTCCTTATCATCTAATAAAATCATGCTTTAACTTCCTAACTAATAATGCCTATAAGAGTGTCATTAGCACCTTTAGTATTTATAATGTTTGCTCTTAACTTGAATTGCTGTTGCTTTAGCGTGGCCATAAAATGGTACATTTGTAGGCTCGTCTGCAGAATCATTAGTCATTTTACGTCAGGTGGAAGTAGGCTCGCCTGTGGGCGTTCCATGGACAATTGTGCTCTTCTGGAGATTCTAGCAGGCCCTTCCTTATTGTTATCGAAAACTTTTGCATCATTTTATTTTTAAGCGTTTATTTTTAAGTGTCCTATCTAATTTTGACCTTAAACAATTTTACCCACCTCTTTCACCACCCCCAACTCCAATATCTTAATACAAAAGCTTAAATGCTCAGAGGCCCTTTACTGAAGACTTACTGAACACCTACTTGGAAATATACAGGTTTTCCCACATATACAGCCATTAAAGAGCAACTAACTACTCTAGCTCCCACTTTGGAGGCTTCTTAATATAGCTAGGACGGGCTTCTGAATGAAGCAATAGTTCACTGGTAATCATTTTCCTCTTCGTATTTCACAAACATCAGATATATCTGCCGGATCCACACCTGTCTNCAGGATGTTTTTACGAAAATTCTCAAGATTGTTCAACTCAAATATTAGGACATAGCTCTGGTAACTTGAATCAAGAAAGTATACTATGTATTTGGTCCAAGTGAAAAAAAAATTCCCAATGGGTCTGACACCTCTCGTCCCCTGAGAGACAGCAAATGGCAGCTGGGCTCTGTAACCTCAGTCCTGGTGGCTCGGCCTGCGTACATTTTTTTTTTTTCTGAAGTGACATTGTTTCAAAGTTCTTTACCTGACTTTCCACTATCGGAAGAACCCTTGAGAACAAATCTGTTTTATTTATTTTTTTAATAGTAATTTTTTATTATGTTATGTTAGTCACCATACAGTACATCCCTGGCCTTTGATGTAAAGGTCCATGATTCATACTTGCGTATAACACCCAGTGCACCATGCAATACGTGCCCTCCTTACTACCCATCACCAGCCTCTCCCATTCCCCCACCCTCTCCCCTCTGAAGCCCTCAGTTTGTTTCCCAGAGTCCACAGTCTCTCATGGTTCATTCCCCCTTCTGTTTACTCCCTCATTCTTCCCTTTCTTCTCCTACCAATCTTCCTACCTCTTATGTTCCATAAATGAGTGAAACCATATGATAATTGTCTTCCTCTGCTTGACTTACTTTGCTTAGCATTATCTCCTCCAGTCCCGTCCATGTTGCTGCAAACGTTGGGTAATCGTTTCTTCTGATGGCTGAGTAATATTCCATTGTATATATGGACCACATCTTCTTAATCCAGTCATCTGTTAAAGGGCATCTCAGCTCCTTCCACGATTTAGCTATTGTGGACAATGTTGCTATGAACATTGGGGTGCATATGGCCCTTCTCTTCACTACATCTGTATCTTTGGGGTAAATACCCAGTAGTGCAATTGCTGAATCATAGGGTAGCTCAATTTTTAACTTTTTAAGGGACCTCCACACTGTTTTCCAAAGTGGCTGTACCAACTTGCATGCCCACCAAGAATGTAGGAGGGATCCCCTTTCTCCACATCCTCTCCAACAATAGTTGTTTCTTGCCTTGTCTATTTTTGCCATCCTAACTGGTGTAAGGTGGTATCTCAGTGTGGTTTTGATTTGAATTTCCCTGATGGCCAATGATTTTGAACATTTTTTCATGTGTCTGTTAGCCATTTGTATGTCTTCCTTGGAAAAGTGTCTGTTCATATCTTCTGCTCATTTTTTGATTTGGTTATTTGTTTCTTGTGTATTGAGTTTGAGAAGTTCTTTGTAGATCTTGGATACCAGTCTTTTGTCTGTAGTGTCATTTGCAAATATCTTCTCCCATTCCGTGGGCTGCCTCTTAAAGCTGGGGGAATCACGTTGCCAGATTTCAAGCTGTACTACAAAGCTGTGATCACAAAGACAGCATGGTACTAGCACAAAAACAGACACATAGACCAATGGAACAGAATAGAGAACCCAGAAATGGACCCTCGGCTCTTTGGGCAACTAATCTTTGACAAAGCAGGAAAAAACATCCAGTGGAAAAAAGACAGTCTCTTCAATAAATGGTGCTGGGAAAATTGGACAGCTACACGCAAAAGAATGAAACTGGACCACTCTCTCACACCATACACAAAGATAAACTCCAAATGGATGAGAGACCTCGATGTGAAACAGGAATCCATCAAAATCATAGAGGAGAACATAGGCTGTAACCTCTTTGACAATGGCCAAATCTGTTTGTTTTAAAGCAAGTTTTAAGCAGCTACTTGGAGAAAAGCACTGTGGGGTGTCAAGACCACAGCGGCTCGTGTGTCAGAACAAGCCGGGGCCTGGGCTGCAGAGAGCAGATTCCGGGGCCCATGTGTTCCTAAAGTCTGTTCCTAAAGCCCAGAAGCCTCAAAAATGAAATCCCAGGTGCCCAAATGCCCTGTTCTACCAGGAAACAACAAAAGGAAACAAATATCAAGATACCTCCTTGCAGAGTCTGTGCCCTTCTGGAGGGAGGGACCAGGAAACTCCATCTCAGGATTTTACTGTGTAATGTTTGTTCTGTTTGGTGGAGCATGCTAAGTTAGTGCAAGATTCAGGGAGAATTGTGGAAAGATCTGAAGCCAGCCTGCCTGGAAAAGCTGAAGGATAGATATTTGGGTGGGGAAAGAGAGGGGCTCTGTAAAAAGAGTAGAGATTTAAAATGGATTTTAATGAAGTTTTGCCGTAGCTGTAAGCCTTTCCTTAGACTCTTTGAAGCTTACAGGGACATCTATGTTACTCATGAAGGCTCTTGCAGTTAGACTTGTGGTGTAGGAAGATGCAGTGTACGCAGACTGGTCCCCATGCAATTCAGATACCGGAGAGTTACATATACATTCAAGCAGGAACACTCCCACTGTATCAAAGAACACAGATACGCATTTAATTTTAAGGACAAAACATGAGTTTTATTTCTTTCCAGAGAAATGTCGAGATTCAGGGAGTAAACTTCGGGTCACATGTTCTCTGTGGGTCACTACTGCCCCCAAAGAGGCCTTTTTGAAATTACCAGGGTGTTTTCTGATGTCACAGTGATTGAGGAACATTGTTGCCATTTAGTGATACGCTGCATGCTACAACACTTAAGACAGTCCTACACAAGAAAGTGTCCTGTGTTCTTCGTTGCTCTGAAAATCTGTTTTCTAAAAAATTATGTCAGCCTGGGCGCCTGGGTGGCTCAGTTGGTTAAGTGTCTGCCTTCCGCTCAGGTCACCATCCCAGAGTTCTGGGATCAAGTCTCATGTCAGGCTCTCTGCTCAGCGGGGAGACTGCTTCTCTCTCTAAACCTCCCCCACGTCGTGCTTTCTCTCTCTCTCTTTCAAATAAATAAATAAAATCTTTAAAAAAAATTATGTCAGCCTAAAAACTAATGACATTTCATATATAACACAAAGAATTTTTTGCATTATTTTAAGATGTGCACGGTGTTTGAGACTCTGATACTATGTACTGCATTAGTCTGCATCGATAGCTCTTAATTCATGGTGACTCTACATATGGATGCAAGCATACGACTATTTAATATGTCTTTAGTACTAGTGTATGAGCATTTGCATATTGAAATACATATAATTTTATTACAAATTATTTTTTGTGTTTCCTTTCTAAGATAGTTAACCATTACACTGATTTTTTAAATTATGTGTAGTAGGTTTTATTATCTATCAATTTCATTTTAAGAGAGTAAAGACACTGTTACAAGACAGTTCTTATTAAAAGAAAAATTTAGTTTAGCCATTCACGCATAAGAAGAAATGACGTTCTGATACATTCTTGGATGGACATCAAAAACATTAACGCTAAGCGAGAGATGCTAGACACAAAAAGTCACAGGTTGTTTGATTCCTTTTTTATGATATATCCAGGCTAGGCAAATCCATAAAGACAGGGAAAAAATTAGCAGTTGTCAGAAGAATGGGAGGAGGGAGGAATGGGGACCGATTACTTAAAGGATATGAGGTGTTTTTCTGGGGTGATGAAAATGTTTTGAAACTTTAGGGGTGGTAAAAAAAAAAAACTATAGAGGTGGTGATTGCAACATCATGACTGCACTGGATGCCACTGAATTGTACACCCTAAAATGGTTAATTGCATGTTATATGAATTTTACTTCAATTCTTAAAGAAGGGGAAAGCTAAGTCTAATAACTTTGAAAATAACTGCGTTGGGAGTTCTTGACCATTTCTGTTCTACAGACCCCATTTAGCAGCCTTATGAAGCCTACAAAACGCCTCTCAAAGTAATATTTGAAATACTTAAAATACAGTGTTAAAGAGCAAACCAACTATATTGAAATATATCTACAAAAATACTTTGGGAAAAAACGAGGTGATCTAATAACACATTGGTTCTTCACTGAGGCATTAAGTGACTAGATCCAGCAGCAGATCTAATAACTATCATCATTTTGAAGTAGTGATTGATCTCAATGACAGAGACACCTGTAACATCAGGAAAATGAAATAACAATTATATATCATTTCTCCCGGAGAAAAAAAGCAAAGATAGTACTCACGCTACTGCAGGGTTTGTTGCCTACATTTATAAATGCTAAATGTTAGTTAGAAGTAAGTGAAAATAAAGATGCAATATATTTTTTTAAATCCAAGTTTACTGACCCCCTAAATTCTCCCTCAGAACCCCTGGTGGTAAACACCTAGTAAAGGGAAGGGGTATATATTCTTTCCCTTTTGTCCTTAGAGGTACTTTGGTGCATGGCTAGGAGCTGAATAGAAGAATAGAGGGCAAAGAAAAATGAATGTTGGTGTTCTGGATTTCTCTTTAAGACTGTCATGATTGGGGATGCCTGGGTGGCTCAGTCGGTTAAGCGGCAGCCTACGGATCAGGTCATGATCCCAGGGTTCAAGCCCCTCGTCAGGCTCCCTGCTCAGTGGGGAGTCTGCTTCTCCATCTTCTCCCTGCTCTCTCTCACTATCTCTGTCTCTCTCTGTCACTCAAAATAAATAAATCTTTAAAAAGAAAACTGTCATGATTAGGACACCTGGGTAGCTCAATTAGTTAAATATCTGCCTTTGGCTCAGGTCCTGATCCCAGGGTTCTGGATGGAGCCCCGCATGGGGCTCTCTGCTCAGCGGGGAGCCTGCTTCTCCCTCTACCTGCCCCCCTGCTTGAGCTCTCTGTCTCTCTCTCTGACAAATATATAAATAAAAAAAATATTTTTTAAAAAAAGACTGTCATGATTGAAGAACAGATAAGAGATCTGTCTGTCCTCTACTTACTTTATAAAATGTTTTTCTTCCCTATTTTAAAAGATATTTTGATCCAAGTTTTGATGAAACAAATGGCCCAGGAAGCATGAGAAACGATTGATTAAAAGATGAGAAATTAGTTTTATTCCCCCTTGTCTGGGGGGGAAAAAAGTTGTTAGCATGCAGAAATTATTTTCTGAATGATTATAGGTATTACGTGACAATGAGTCCATGTTCTGAGGCCCATATATCTCTTAAAAGAAGAAAAGAGGACAATCGAGTTGTTTTTAACCAAGTCCCAGTGATATGCAGAATACATTTGGTATTAAGCTTTCAGTCTTTCTGGCTAGTTACTAAATTGGATGTAATAAAATTCATCCATCATACAAGAATCACATGTGATTTAACTACACATTGTTAAATGGCATAAAAAAAATAGAAAGTTTTGCTTGATTAAGTATTATTACTGCTTCTAGGCTAAAATAATCATGAGAAATTTCAGCTGCAAATGACACATTATAAATCCCTTGTAATATTATAAATATAGTAATCATGGTAATACTCTAATCCAATTCAAGGGTGAGCTACTAAATTGGTAATAATAGGTCCTGAACAAAATCTAATGAGACAACCCATTTTCTCTGCCCACTTTCTAGATTTTCCCTTTAGGCCTTGAGCAGTGGGAATTAATTTTGTTTTTAAATGGTTTAACCATAGAACTCCTATTTTTTTTTCTCATTTATAATATTCTAATTACACAGAATAATGGTTTTAAAATTGGATTCAAAAGAACCCTGGGTTCCAAAGGCAATCCCTTGAAATAAATTTCAAGTAATCCATTGCAAGAAAATATGGACAGGGTTAATTTATAACCAAACCTCAGGCCCACACCACAAAAGAATTTCAGGGCCCCCAAAAAGAATGCAGAATGGTTTCATAATGTCAGTTGGTGATGTTTGTGTTAGAAACTCAGTAACTGAGGAGTTTTCCTTGTTTGGAAGCATGTTTTTAGAAAGAGGACTCATTCTTGCATTCACCCCCTTATTCATCCCTTTATTCATTGAACTAGTATTTGCTAAAGATGTACTATATGTCAGGAAGGATGATAACTGACTATAGAATGAGGAAAAATTATTTGTAAATATATCTGCCCTCATGGTGTTTAAAGTCGGGCAAAGGATTTGGGCATTCAACAAATAATCACATAAATCTATTGATAAGATTAACAACTAAGATAAGTGCCGTGAAAGAAAATGTAAGAAGCCATGACAGAAAATAATAGGATGACTTGATTTAGGTTGAAGATCAGGGGAGGCCTTGGTAAGGATATGACATCTTAGCTGATACCTAAAGAAGTAAGAGAGAGCCATGGGGAAAATGGCATTGGGAAAAGAATGTGCAAAGGTCCTGAGGCGATATTTTGATAAATTTTTCTGACAAAATATTTGCGCAATATAAAATGTATATTTTTCACAGATTGGATTCTCCAGCAAGCAGAATCTGAGACAGAATATTTTTTTAGAAGTACCCCTAGAATCAATCCCTGTGGAAGACAGGGGAAGGACTCAGGATTTGGCTGAGGGAGAAGTCCAGATGCAATGCAGACCCAAACAACAGCTCCAGCGGACCACACAGGGAGTTCTGGAGGTAAAATGGCCTATCAGAATTGTCATCTAATGGGCCAGAATGGCTGGACCTTTATGACCTTTCCTCTATTACATCAGTCATTAATTGTTAGCCGTTAGGGTAGAGGGTGTGACCTGGGGGGGGGGTGGCTCTGTGGCTGATGGTATTCCTGAAGAGACTAACAGTTGATGGCTTTCTGCTAATGCTGCTCCTAGAAACTGGGGAAACAAGTCCCTCCTTGAAGGGGATCTGACTGGCACCTTCCCGTAAATATCATAATATTCAATTTTATGAAAAGCTTTACAAATCAATAAAAAGAAAAATATCCCAATAAAAAACAGAGTGGAAGACAGAAGTAGGCAATTCAAAGAAAAATCACGTTATCAATAAATACGTAAAAATATTCTCAACCACTGTTAGCAATAAGAAAAATACAAACTAGAATGAGAAGCCTTTAGCTTTTTTGTGCATGGCATTGGCAAAAATCTAATGACTGATAATACTCTCAGTCAATGGAGGTTTTTTTTTTTTTTAAGAATTTATTTATTTATTTGACAGAGAGACAACCAGCGAGAGAGGGAAACACAAGCAGGATGAGTGGGAGACAAAGAGGCAGACTCCCAGCAGAGGAGCCCGATGTGGGACTCGATCCTGGAACGCTGGGATCACGCCCTGAGCCGAAGGCAGACGCTTAACGACTGCACTACCCGGGCGCCCCGGCGCCCCCAATGGAGGTATTCTTAAGCTGCTGCTCACGCTGGGATTCCTGGACAATGGTGCCTCTCAATGTAATCTACTCCCTCAGTGAAGGAGCAGCCCTGTTAGATAGTGTATCAAAGTTTTCAGGGATCAAGGTGAGTTTCCACACTGGCCAGGGGGGAGGGAGATACAATTAAAGTGATTTTTAAATGGACTGATTCATGTGGCTGTCTCCACAGTCCTCAGGAAAAGCAAACAAGTTTCTAAAGGGGTTCATCATAAATACGTCTCAATTTCTAGTTTTCTATTCTCTTTTTTTTCAATGTCAAAGTTTTGTTTTAATAATGCAAGGGGCTTGAGAAAGATGCCAACAATGTATTTCCTTTGAATCAGATTATCCTGGGCAAGTCCACACAGATGGAGTTGCCTTTTAGACACACTTCGCTGATGTTGATAGTCTTTTCCCCTTTTACAGCTTTCAGTTGGCTTCCCTTTGCAATCAGGGCTTCTACATTTTTTTAATTAAGTTACTTCTTTTAATTCCAGAATAGTTTACATGCAGTGTTCTATTAGTTTCAGGTGTACAATATAGTGATCAACACTTCTATACATTACTCAGTGCTCATCGTGACAAGTATCCTCTTTAATCCCCATCACCTATTTCCCCCATCTCCTGACCCACCTCCCCTCTGGTAACCATCAGTTTGTTCTCTATAGTTAAGGGTCTGTTTCTTGCTTTGTCTCTTTTTTTCCTTTGTCCATCTGTTTTGTTTCTTAAATTCTACACATGAGTGAGATCATATCGTATTTGTCTTTCTCTGACTGACTTATTTCACTTATCATTATACTCTCTAGCTCCATCCATGTCATTGCAAATGGCAAGATTTCATTCCTTTTATGGCTGAGTAATATTACATTTTATACACACACACACCCCACATCAATGGACACTTGGGCTGCTTCCGTAATTTGTCTACTGTAAATAATGCTGCAATAAACATAGGGGTGCATCTATCCATTCAAATTAGTGCTTTTGCATTCTTTGGGTAAATACGCCATAGTGGAATTACTGGATCATATGGTAGTTATATTTTTAATTTTCTGAGGAACTTCCCTACTGCCCTCCACAGCGGCTGCCCCAGTTTGCATCCCCACCAACGGTGCAAGAGGGTTCCTTTTTCTCCACATTCTCACCAACACCTGTTGTTTCTTGTTCTAGACTTCTAATCTGAGGTTCAGTTATTTCTGGGAGAGGAATTATAATTTTTGTTTGTCCAAAAACAGAACTTACTTCTGTTTCCATATATGCTAATAAATGCAGAGAAACATCTGGAAGGACATCTTTAAAGCTTGTTTCTGAGTGGTTTTTTATCATTGTTACAATCAGCAGGTATTATTTTAGTTTTTTAAAAAGGCTTTAGATGGGGCGCCTGGGTGGCTCAGTCGTTAAGCGTCTGCCTTCGGCTCAGGTCATGATCCCATGTTCTGGGATCGAGCCCCGCATTGGGCTCCCTGCTCCACTGGGAGCCTGCTTCTCCCTCTCCCACTCCCCCTGCCTGTGTTCCCTCTCTCGCTGCCTCCCTCTTTGTCAAATAAATAAATAAAATCTTTAAAAAAAATAAAAAATAAAAAAAATTGAAAGGCTTTAGATGATCTTCCAGCAAAAATGAACTTCTCCCCCTCCTAAATAAATAAATAGGAAAAAAAAAAAGAAAAGAAGAAGGAAGGAAGATAGGACACAAAAACAAAAACAGTCCACACTGGGTGGATCACAGTGAGTAACAAAGAAGAGTAGTAGATGGTCACACAGAGCGTTACGGGACATTTTAAAGATTTTGGAATGTATCCCATATGCAATGGGACCCCGATAAGAGGTTTTAAGCACAGAGTGCTGTGATTCAATTTCTGTTTTACGGCTACCACCTTAATCGGAATGTGGCCAATTAACTGAAGGGGAGCAAGCTTCTGGGGTCTGATTAGGAAGCTGAAGGGGAGCAAGCTTCTGGGGTCTGATTAGGACGCCATGGAAAGAATCCAAGTGAGACACAGTAGAAGCGTTGGGAGTGGCCACAAAATGATAGAAAACAGACGGCTCTCCTGGGGACTAACAGGAAAAGTAGATGCACCGAGAGAGCAAACCATTTCCAGGGAGGAGGAGAAAGAACAAATCCAGCAGATGGGAAGAGAGAGTCTTAGAGGAAGAAAAAGGACAAGGAAGACTGGGTATAGAGGGGGAAAAGGAATTAAGAAGAACTGTGAAGCTGAGGAAGAATGAACTAAGAGTAAAATGGAAATAAGTTTAGGAAGCTGGGTGGGGCTGTCATTTGGAGGCCATGAAACAGTAGTGATCTATATCTTTAAGCACCAATTAAGGAAAAATTAAAATGTTTGTGTACTTTCAAAACAACTAAGTATTATATCTTTTTAAAATTTTTATTAGGAAAAAATATTAGATATAATTAGAACTAATATCTGCCACCATATTTAAGCATGTTTCGTTTATTTCCCTTTTGTTGAAAAATTTCTTTTATTATAAAATACCAAAATAACATAACTCATGTACTCAGTGGTGCCTGGTGTGATGCAACACGTTTGAACAAACCTTGTAGTTAGGACAACACTTCCGAAGCTAGTTTATTGTTCTTTTTTGACTTACCTTCTAAGTTACTTTGTTCTAAAATATTTTTCCTATAGAGACAATATTATATTCTTTAAGATAAGGGACTTTTCTATTGCACATGAGATAAATAGTAATATCTTTAACAGGAAGAAGTATGCCTTAATTAACATAGTTTGATCTGAAAGACTTTCATGGCAGCAGTCATAATTGGAGATATAAATTTTATGTAATGAATAACTCTCCTCAGACCTGTCTGGCTCTTGAGTTAGAAGTCCCCCAAGGAGGGGTGTCTTAGAGCTTAGGATGTGTACTCTTAAAGGACCTGGAGGAAGGGAGCAGCAATTACATGTCCTATTCATGCTGTGGAAACCAGCTTTGCGTATCAGAGTGATTCACGGGTCCTGTGTTCACCAGCCCTTCTCCTAAAAGACCAGCCAGGGCTCAAAACTGCCTATCAGGTTGCTGCCAGCAAGATCCTTGTCATCTACCGGAGAAGCCAGCCCCTCAGTGAGCAGTGACACGCAGGCTGTCAGCTGTCTGTGGCTGAGTCTTGCCCCATCTGAAGAAGGGCAAAGCGGAATGGGCAACAGAAATAAGATGGAAGTCTTGCCCACGGAGCCAAGGAGACCATAAGCCGCCCAAGTATCCCCGGTAGCTATTCACTGCCTTTCGGGTTTGACAAGAGTTGAGTGGGTGTATAATGGTCTTTAGTGATCTTTTTAGGAGACTATGCATTCAGCTAGAATGTTAATCCAGTGCATAATTCTAGTATATATATAATTATAAAAGTTCTGACCTAATACTAGTATGTATACTTCTAAAATGTATGTATCCTATCACATATAGCTTATGCGGAATATCATTTATTATATATAATTTCATTTTTTATCTTATTATTTTACATTTTCTCTCCTTCAAAACACTTTTTTCCCCCTAAGCTTTACTCCAAATGAAAATAATATCAAAATTACCTAACTAGTCTGCTAAGACTCTTTTTTGCTGGCTTTGATGTCACAGTGCATCCACTTTATCACATGAGGTTTCCCTAGAGAAAAACAACCACTACCATATGCCTTTAAGAAAGAAAATGCTGGTACTGATTAGTTCCATTTGCTGAAATCGCTTTCCTTCTTTTTAATTATTTTTGTTTCAATGACAAAGTCATCATTTATTCTTTGAAAGTAAAAGAAAACTTCAAAGAAAGTAAAAAAATAACTTCCCATTAGCTGTCTCCAAGATTACAAAAAGAAAAAAAAAACATGTGTAAGTAAAAAATAATATCTAGGTAATTGAACCCTAAAAGATAAATATAGAAGAGACGATCGAAAGTGCTTTTCTCATGGCTTTTGGAAATCTACAGCTGGTCCTTAGCTATCAATATAATTATCTCACTTAATCCCTGTTGGCATGTCTTTTAACTGATCACCAGTAAAATTCAAATTTTCCCATCCTAGAAATGAAGCTTGAGTCTTTCCTCAGACCCTGGGCAAGAGAGATGATAAAGCATTTAATCCCACTCTTAAACATTCAAATGAGTATTTATCCTGCATTTGCAGCTGTCATACGGTTATTTCAATTCCCCTGCCTTCTCTCAAAACACTTTCAGTAATCTCTTCTTGGAAATGTCATCCAGACCAGGTTACCAGCCACTTTAAAAATATCAGTCTCATCATATTATAATGATATCTCATTTTAGACCCCAAAATGTTATTACCCAGTGAAATCATATGTCCTTTTCCTGCTCCAAATGACCTTCACATCTTTCCAAAAACCAAATTATTCAGAGGACAAAGATTTGACATTATTGAGAATATTCCAAAAAGAATGCCATAGCCTCTGAAAAAAAGAGATAGTACCCGTAGAAGTTTGCCCTTTCAAATTTTCAAAACATCTTCAAGCCTTTCATCTCATTGATTCTTCATGACTTTCCTTAGGTATTATTAGTCCCAGGGGAAGGAACTGGAGCCTGAAGAAGTCATTCTATGCCATTCATTCATTCATTTGATATTTATGTGATAAATATCAGATCAGATCATGTCTAAAGTTACCTAGCTAGTAAGCGGTAAACCAGAACTAGGACACAGGCCCAATCTTCTGCTCTACCGAACTGCCTGTGGCAGATTATATTTTCTAAACTAAAATCTCCCATTCCATATGCTTTAGAAGTTTGCCATACCTCTATCGAGAAGTGAAGTCTACTACTCCTCCCTTTATCCGGGCAGGCTGCGACACCCTTGGAACTAGCAGAATACAGTGGCGGAAGTGACGTTACAGAAATTCCAAGGCTTGCTTCAACTTCATGAGCTAGACTACTTGCTCTTAAATCTTGTTTTAAAAGTTAGCAGTCCATGTGCCCTAAGGTCAGCAGGTCGTGAGGAAGCCCAACTAACCCATGTCAAAAGACCACACGATGAGGCTCTGAGAGTGAGCTACCCGGGCGGCAACCATCTGCTTCGGCGTTCCTTCTATTCCAACCCCAGCCATCATCCGACTGCAGCTGTTTGAGAAACTGCAAGAGCCAGAACCATTGGGTGAGCCGTTTTTGAGCTTCTAATCCGCGGTGATAATTAACCAGAATACCGTCACTAAGAAAAACCATTTGTGGTAACCGTGTGGTAGATGGCATTAATGCTCCGAAGTCTTCATCCCTGCCTGTCTCCGTGCCCTTCCCATGTATCTTTGCAGCTCCTTGAGGCAGAGTATATTTGACCACCTCCTTGACGGTCAGTTCAGCTCTGTGATTTCTTTTGGCCTAAAGGATATTGGTAAATATAACACAAGTAGAGGCATAAAATGAGCTTACATATTTGGGTTTGTTCTCTGTCTCTGCCATCAGCATGAGAAGACTATGCCTTGGTTATGGTCGGTCCACTGGTCCCAGGAGGCCAAACGACATACGATCTAGAGCTACCTCAACGGAGCCCAGCCTAGATCAGCTGGCCCCCAGCCCATCTCCAGATGCATGAAAAATAACAAATTATTATTGTTTCAAGCCATTGAATTTTGGGATAATTTGTTTTGCACAGGGTTAACCGATACACTGACCTTTGAAAAATACATAACGTCTTTAGACAAGCAAAAAATAAAAATGCTTATTACTATGCATTAAGTTCTAATTTGTTCTTTGAAGTTATTCTTTGTCTTATAGTCATAATTCACAAATCCTCTGTTTCAGAAGGTGGCTGAGGTTAGCTGGGGTGTGACTCCCGTCTTTGCTATTCCTAAGCTGCCGATCTGGGCAAGACTCGAACCTCCCCAAACTTGGTTTCCTCATCTGTATAAAGGGAATAATAGAACCTACCACAAAAGATTGTTGAGAGAATTGAATGAGATAATCCATGGCGTTAGTTCAATGCTTTTGTTATAAGTGATTAGAATACAACCTAAACTAATCTAAGAAAATATGGCAATTAGTTGACAAGATATTGCATATAATTAAAGGAAATATTGAGCAACAGAACCACGAGGACACAGCTGGTCCTTAAAAACAATTGAAACTCAGGTCTTTAAGTAACTCCAGGGCTCTTTTTCTCCTGCTCTCTCCCTAGGTATTTTACCTATTTCTCTTGGCATATAATTATTACTTTTCCTTACCAGCTTCCTCAGTAAAGCAGAACAATGGCTGTTAACTGCTCCCAAGTCTGACGTTCCTACCACCATATTCTTTCTGGTCTTAAATTCAAGATTCTCAGTGATGGGCTCTAATCGGCTGTTCTTTTTTTTTTTTTTTAAAGATTTTATTTTATTTATTTGACAGCGAGAGAGACAGCCAGCGAGAGAGGGAACACAAGCAGGGGGAGTGGGAGAGGAAGAAGCAGGCTCCCAGCGGAGCAGGGAGCCTGATGTGGAGCTGGATCCCAGGACCCTGGGATCATGACCTGAGCCGAAGGCAGACGCTTAATGACTGAGCCACCCAGGCGCCCCTAATTGGCTGTTCTTGAGTCAAGTTACCTACCTTGAATCAACTAAACTTGGCCAGGGACATGGTCTGTGAGATGGCAGCTCTTGTATATACTACATGGCAGAGAGAGGAGGATAGTAGATTCCATTAGAAAGGGCATTATACCCAGAACAGGCAGGAGTATGATATAACAATTCCCTAGATGGCCATTATACACATCAATCATTTAGTACAATAACTAGTTTATGGTGAAGGCATAGCATGTATTAGTATCTTTTGACTGACCCAAAAATTGTCAGTAATCATCACTGAGACATTATCTAATATCCATATGCCTAATTTATAACCCATTTTTGCAGAGTAGTCTAATGTAAGCTTCTACTGACATTCACCTTCAGCTTCAAGCACATTAATAGACCTTCCCTGGTAATATATGATTTGACAAGTCAGTGAAACCTTTGGATTTTTCTCCCTTTTTTGAGACATCCTTGATCAAAATCCCCTTTATAGGCCTTGTGATGGTTAATGTCAGCTTGACTGGGCTAATGGATGCCCAGATAGTTGGTAAAACATTATTTTTGGGTGTGTCTGTGAGGGTGTTCCCAAAGAGATCAGCATTTGAATCAGTAGACTGAGTAAAGAAGATGCCCTCACCAATGTGGGTGGGCATCATTCAAACTGCTGAAGGCTTGAGCAGAACCGAAAGCCAGAGGTAGGATGAAATTTGCTCTCTCTGTTTGAGCATCATTTTCTCCTGCCCTGGACATTGGTGCTCCTAGTTCTGAGGTCTTTAGACTCAGACGAAGATTTACACCATTGGGCACCTGCTTCTTCCCTGGATCTCACACCATTGGCTGGAACTACACCACCATCTTTCCTGTGCCCAGCTTGCAGAGAGCACATCAAGGGACTTCTTAGCCTCCGTTATTGTGTGAGCCAATCTGTCATAATAAATCTCTCTCTCTCTACATATATCCTCTTGATTCTGTTTCTCTGGAGAATCCTAATACTGACTTGAAGCTTGTTTTATCACAGAAACAAATGAAATTATCATGTGGTATCTTCTGTCTACTGTACTTAAACCACACTAAGCTGCTTGTGCACACACTTCGGAAGGAAAGTTACACACATTGTAATAAAATGGACTGTGTCCTAGAAGATGGATCTCTCCACATAAACACAGTTTAAAAAATAAAAGAAATAAACTTGCCTTTTCTTTTAAAAAATTGTGAGGAAAGTTCCCAAGTGATAATGTCCTACATTCCCAACCATGAAAGTAACAAGTAAACAAAAGGCCCTCGAGCTATCAGACTCCACGCCCACCTCACCTTCCCTCTCAGGAAAGCAGTAGATGTTATAAATAATAGATTTTCCTGATCTTCCTCTGAGGAAATATTTGTCACTCTGGCTAGTTCTCTCCAAGAGGTGGGTGAAGAGCAGATAATGTAGTCTTCAGATTGCCCAGCCGGGACCCAACTCTCCTTTCTCCTTTCACTGTTAGTTGGATGGGACCATTTGGGGATAGTCTCAAACTCAGGTTTTATAAGTATTATATCTTCAGGTGTTTCTTTAGTACCCTGAAAGAGTTTTCTGCCCCTCCTTCCTGAATATTAGAATTATCTCAGCCTGGAAAGGTGAGGTTCCTCCAGTCAGAAAAAATGTGGAGGTTCTTCAGGAAATAGATCTAGTAGACATTCATGGATGTGGTCACTTGGCTTCCAGGGATGTCCTCAGTAGTCAGTCTTTGATAGTCCTCTTCTTTAAGGGCTGATTCTTCTGTGCCCCCTCCCACTCTAGCATATGGTCCAATGGAAACTGTGTGGTCTTGTCTCCATGGCTAGGGAAGGCTAAACATGGGCTCATGTCTCAAGCTAGGCCAGTCAGAGACCTTCCCTGGGATTCTCAAAACTGGAGCAGTAAGTAATACATATATGAATCTAGAGCCATGCCCCCACCACTCTACAATATGAAGAAACCTGTCTGTAACAGTGAGAAGCAGAAAGAACAGGAAGCACAGAGGGAGAGCTGATGGCGTTCCAATCTTTGGTTCCAGTGACTGGAATTCCTGGAGCTGCACTAATCCCTGTCTTTCCGAGAAGTGGTTGTTTAATCTTGCATTGGCTTTGGGAGATTCACCAGTACCCTGCCAACAAATCCTCTTTATTGTTCACACTTCAGTTACATTTCTGTCTCTTACAAGCAAGAGTCCTAACTCCCTAGAAACCAAGTGGCTGCCTCTGATTCAAACAAACAATGTGAGAGTTTAGCATGTTCAGAGCCCCAAACCTTGGACCTTGCCAAACCGCTGTCACCATCAGTGAAATCAGGAACCACCCTCCCACATGTAACCAGCTTGCACTGGGTAAACTAACATGAATCCTAAGGGCGCCTGCCTATAATCGACTCTTTATTTCAGAAGAGGAGAATGATTTGTCTACTGAGTTATTTTTTTCCCTCATAGGGATGAAAATATTCTTCATTTCAGCCCTTTCACCATTTCTTTGCTTAGTGACTTCGGTTGTTTGTAAGAGTTCTCATGATGGGGTGCACTCTTTCAAAAGTCCCTGGTCATTGCAGACTGATTGTGTTGCCCCAAAACTCATATGTTGAAATCCTAATGCCCCATGTGATGGTATTAGGAGGTGAGGCCTTTGGGAGGTGCTTAGGCCAAAAGGGTGAAGCCCTCATAAGTGGGATCAGTGCCTTTATAAAAGAAGCCCAGAGAGCTTGCTAGCCCTTTCCTCCATGTGAGGACACAGTGGGAAGGTACCAGCTATGAACCAGGAAGAGGGCTTTCGCTGGAATGTGACCATGCTAACACCTCAGTCTTGAACTTCCCAACTTCCAGAACTATGAGAATTAGAAATCTGCTGCTCATAAACCACCCAGTCTGTGGTATTTTGTACAGCAGCCTGAATGGACTAAGACACCAGCCATCACCAAAACCAAAACTAATGGACAAGCATTTTTCTCCTCAGAAAACTGAACAGTCTATTTTCTCAGACAGGAGTGCCTGTGGGAAGAAAATAAATATTTATATTCTCTTTCCAGAGCCCCAAGCCTGTCTGAGGAGCCTGCTGACTCAGTATAAAGGAAATTATTTATCACCAATCCTTGCAACTCGGCTTGCTGGGGTTTTGACTTATTTTATAGTGGGGGGCAAAAGATGAGGGAGGTAGAGATAAGGATAAAATTATATCTGTATCAAATTTAGTTCTCCAAATATGAACTGGTGTCTTCCAACAATCCTGCTATTTGATCTCGTATTCTGGAAGCCACGAATGTTATCTCACTCACTGACTTATAGAATGAAACTTCCTGATTGGGAGAATGCTGGAGGTGGGGAGAGGGAGGGACCAATATTCATAAAAAGTAGGTCTCCTTATTCTGGCTACTCACGGCTAAGTCTCTGTGAGTGATTAATAGTGTTGCTCCAAAGGAGCCTGATTTTTCCAAACTGTGCTCCATAAAACCTTGTCTTGTATTTCACTGTAGGAGTCTCTTTTTGCACATTTGTAGTAATATTTTCTCCTTCCTGTTGACGCGCAATCAGAAACTTATCATGCAACTTTTAGCATCTCCCCATGTAACTGAAAACCACCTCCTTTCACTGCCGTAAGGGTACTCGACCTACAGAGGAGGCGTTTAGGTACCAGATCCTTGGTGCTTCAAACAGTGTCTGACACATAGTAAACTCAATAAAAATGTGTCAATGAATGAAATTAATGTTTTGAGACTGTGTATAATTCTTAATTCTAGAAAGAGACCCAAAGGAGAGAAAGCAGGCTGTATACGTTTTGTTTTAGAGTTAGTGGGCTCAGTCTTTTGAGAGTCGCAGACCCATAATTCAGAATTTGATGAAGCTAGAGACCCTTCCTCCCACAAAGTGCACAATACACATAAGAGTAGACTTAAAATTTTAGGAGGTTTGCTGACACAAGTGTCTGTGGTCTTTACGTTGAGAATTTCTCTTAAAGTAGAATATTAAATAATGTAGAAAAATATTCATAATCACTGGGGAATGGCTTTGGAACTAATTTGTGTTCTGACAACCTTATCAGTTTTTCCTAGCCCATTGTCATGATGATGTAACTGAATTAAGCAATCTTTAAACAGTCATTAAAAACACAGAAGAGCTCTATGAATCGGACAGTAGGCAGAAAAGAACACATAGAAAGAATATTGATTCCTCCTCTGCATGGACTCCCACCCTTTGACCCAATTTAGAAGATTCTTATCATATCCATACTGCCAGGCTATGACTGCCAAGATATGTGACGTTATCATACCCACACTGCTGGCTATGACTGCCAAGATATGTGACGTTAATAACCTCTTATAACAGAATGAACCATCTGAATCTGAACTTTTACATGGACTGTGTCCTGTATTTCTTTTAAGGATAGGATAAGATGGAGGAAACAAAATATTTCATAGGGAAAATCCCCTGATAAATCCGCTGACATGGGCTTTACCCTTCCGCACTTCAATCAAAGTTTAATAACTCTAATCGGTACTTAAAAAACAACAACAACAAGATTTCTCTAGTAGTATGCTTCAGTATACCTCTGTTCCCTGAGAACCAGAAGGGAAACAAGAAGACATAGAATTATGGCTATATAAGTTTAAAGTTAAAGAGTATAGGGTCATCTAACCTGACGCATTGGTTTCACAAATTAAATACCGAGACACAGAGAGGTTAAAGTAACCTTCCTACGATCTCTGTAACTTTTCCAAGGTTTCCATAACAGAGTCAGTTTCTCCCTGTTAGTAAATTATTCACCCATACACATCACCATGTATAGTTGCAATTTCTCTCGATAGAGTAGGTGGAGGTATATTTTTTCATCTAATTGATGTTGAGCTTGGTCATGTGAATGAAATGCCAATGAAATGTTAGCAGAAACTTTAAGTGTGTTTTTTCTGATTTGGTTTGTCCTCTTGCACTTCTGCCATTACATCATTAGAAGTAGATCGTTCAGGTAGCTTCTGGACCCGGATGATGACATGTGCAGCACACTTGATCCTGACCTGGAGTCTGATGTTTACTCATGCCAAGCCAAAGGCATCACCACGTTCAAGACCAGATGAATAGCAGCCAACATACAGACCCATAAGGAAGAGAAGTCTTTGCTGTTTTAAGCCACTGAGATATTAGGGATTGTCTGTTATGCAATGTTACTACGGTGAAAAAGCTAATAGAGTCTCATAATTAGCAAAGGTAGAATACTCAAACACGTTTTTTAAATGATTCTACTGGTGGCAATTTGAGGTTTGGAGGCAACTAGAGGTTTGTGCCTTTGACGAACTACCCTCCTTCAACTCCTTTTCTCCCTCCATTCCTGCGCCTGACTTCTCGGTCTGACTTATCTCACTTAGCATTGCGTATTTGAAGTCCATTTATGTTGTCACAAATGGCAGGATATCCTCCTTTCTTATGGCTGGATAATATTCCATTGTGTGTATGCACCACATCTTATCTATCCATTCATCCATCGATGGGCATTTAGGCTGTTTCCATATCTTGGGTATTGTGAATAATGCTGGGATAAACATGGGAGGGCACATACCTCATCGAAATCCTGTTTTCATTTCCTTTGGTTATACACCCAGAAGTGGGATTGTATGGTCGATCTATTTTTAATTTTTTGAAGAACCTCCATATCTTTTTCCATAGTGGCTGCACCAATTGACATTCCCACTAACGGTGCATGAGGGTTCTCTTTTCACACATCCTCACCAGCACTTGTTGTCTCTTGTCTTCTTGATGGTTACCATTCTAATGGGTGTGAGGTGACACCTCATCATGGCTTTGATTTGCCTGGTTATTTTCTACAGAAGCCCTCAACAAAGAGTTTTTAGAAAGTTCTATATTCAGAGAAATAATATTTTATTGGATCAGAAGGAATCTAAGTGAAATATTGTTAGATAAAGACGATACCAAGAGGGCCCATTCCACCACTAACATCTAGTCCTCTCCACCTCTCACAATATCCATCACCTATCACTCCTCCCAGCCATTCTCAGGCCCTCATTATCTAGTCTGTTTTTCTGGATTATTTAGCTCATGGTGGCTTATAACTACCTACATAATAACTATTTCCAGTTCTTCATTAATGACAAAACCCCAGATTTATTTGGAGTTGCATGCACCCAGATGAATGAATCATTTCCCAGCTTCCCCCATAGCTAAGCATAGCCATGTGATGAAGTTCTGGCCGATGAGATGGAAACAAAAGTGTTGGAGGAGACTTCCTGAAAGTCATCTTGAAGTTGCTGAGAAGCGAACTGCCTTGGCCCTCTTCCTACAGCCTAGGCAATGAAAGAACTGGTCCGTGTTCCAGTAGCCATCTGGGTAGCCAGCACTGACATGGTGAAGGAGGCACTGTCATATTAGCCCTGCACTGCCAACTTCCCTGACCTCTTTTACTTGAAAGAAAAGTAAACTACTGAATTTTAAATACTATTATCAGGGTTTTTTCTATAGTACACAGTTATGATTTTAGTGGTAAATGGATGGAAGGCTCAAACGGGGCTACTGAGGACAGTTTACTGAAGGATATGGGCAGAATTAAGGCACAATAACATGTTTACCAACTGCAAGGAAACCTGTTTGGCCACTATGCCTAAAGAATCAAGGAGAGAGCCAATACTGGACCCCAGGCTGCTATAGAGTTAGGCCTCCTGATAGGAAAGCTGGTTTTTTTTTTTTTTTAAGATTTTATTTATTTATGTGACAGAGATAGAGACAGCCAGCGAGAGAGGGAACACAAGCAGGGGGAGTGGGAGAGGAAGAAGCAGGCTCATAGCGGAGGAGCCTGATGTGGGGCTTGATCCCGTAACGCCGGGATCATGCCCTGAGCCGAAGGCAGACGCTTAACTGCTGTGCCACCCAGGCGCCCCAGGAAAGCTGGTTTTTAAGCAGATGTGCAAATCAGGAAATGACTCAGGATAACAAGTCACTCTGTCCTCACTCTCTCCCAGCATTCTTTTCTCCTGCCATGTCTTCTGTTAGCCAAATTCAATAATAAATTAGAGGACAGAGACAGTCTGTTTAAATTGTCCATGAAAGTCAGCCTGCAGGGTCACCAGGCAGAGTGGAGTAGGATGGGCAGTGAATCTGAAGGGGCAAATGGAAAATGTCCAGCACCAATGCCTACTTATTCTCCTGCTTTCAACTCCACTGCCCCCACCAGTCCACCCCACGTTCCACAGCTATCTTCTTAAAGTTGAGACTAATATTATCATTCTCTCCTTTGCTTTAAAATTTTCAGCATACCCTAGTTGCCTAACAAGTCAAGTCTAAACTAACTGAGCATCCAAGGCCATCACCATCTTGCTCCATCCGCTTTTCTAAGCCTATTTCTCTGCAATTTGCTACAGTTTCATATGTTGCAACCAAATTACAACAATCACCATTGCAAACAATAGCCCATGTCATTCCATTTCCTTGGCCTTTGCTCTTTCTGCTTAAAGGGCAGGGCACTCCTTTCTCTCTCATCTGTGAAAACTTCATCCATATATTAAGGCATAGCTTAAAAACATGTACCCTATGGAACCTTCCCTGACATCTTTCAGCAAATAGTCTCTACCTCCTTCTTGTGAATATTAGCACCTGGTGTTTGCCCCTCACATGGACTACCAACTACCAATACCCTCCTCCACCGCTCACAACAATTCTTTCTCAGCAAATGGCCTGCCAGTTGCCCAAGGCAATGCTTAGGAATCTTCTTTGGCTCCTTTTTTATTTCCCATTTCCCATATCCAATCCTCCAGCAAATCCTAGTGCTTGTATCTTCAACATACATCCGTAATTCCAACCCTCCACCTTGTCACTCCCCATTGTTGTCTAGCTGCTATCCAGTTCTTGCTGTGCCACCATAATAGTCTCCTTTTCATCAGTCCTTATCTGTCACCACTCCCTTTTCAAGGAGACAGCAGGAGTCATCCTTTTATTTTTTAAAAAATACTTCATTTATTTGAGGGGGAAGCAGAAGGACAAGCAGACTTCCCACTGAGCAAGGAACCCAACGTGGTGTTTGATTCCAGGACCTTGGGATCATTACCTGAGCCAAAGGCAGATGCTTAACCAACTGAGCCACCCAGGCGCCCCCCCCCCCATTAGGAGTCATTCTTTTAAAATAGAAATGAGATGAGATCACTCTTCTGTTCAACCTTCTCCATTTGTTTTTCATCTCATCTAGAGTAAAAGCCAAAGTCCTTCCAATGCCCTACATGATACAACGCACATAACCTCTCCTTACTTTCTTGGCACTTTCTTTTAACTCCTCCCCTCACTGCCAGCATTCCCTCCTCTTTTTACCACAGCACTATCCATATCTGGCTGATTTTGTATGTACTTGCTAGTTTATGTATTGTTTGTCCCCTGTCACAATAGTGTTAGCTCCATGATGACGAGGACCTCACTCACGGCTACCTCGCCAGTACCAAGATCAATGCCTGATATGCAGCAGCCACAGAGTACATGAAATAAGTAATCACGTAAGTTTCTCTTCCTTTAGTAAAGGTATATAATTCCCATCTCTTTCTAACAGAAGTATGACGTGAGCTACACAAATAATCTAAAATTTTCTAATTGCCACAGTTTAAATGCTAAAAAGAAATAGAATTAATTTTAGTAATATAGTTAATTTAACTTAATATGCCCAAATAATTTTCATTTCAATATGCAATCAACATAAATACGATCAATGATATATTTTAATGCTTTTTTTCACACTAGGTCTTCAAAATTTGGGGTGTTTTTTACACTTATAGTACATCTCAATTTGGATGAGCCAGGTAATAGGTGCTCAATGGCCACATGTGGCAAGTGGCTACTATACTGGACAGTGTAGCAGTATAAATACAATGGTGAAAACTTGCAAGGAGGGAAGAAAAATGCTCAATAATCCAGTGTTTCTGAAGCATGTAGCAAGTAGGAGAATGCAGACCTTTCAACTTGAAAAAAGCCATAAGGAAGAGGGTAGCTGGGGAAAATGGCCAGGATCAGTTAACACAAGCAGGTTGTTTTATAACACATCTTAAGTTGTAGGTGATTGTGGCTAATAGGAGATGGAAGTTCCAGGGATAGAATGGGAAGAGGGGTCGGGAAAGATAGGAAAGGGGACATGAAGGCAGGATGAAGTGCAGAAGGGGAGACCTGCCTTCTGGGGTGTGTGTAAGGTCAGAAAAATGAGAAACCTTGCAGGGCTACCTGGTCAAAGGTTCCCAATGGAATTCTAGTGAGGTGATTTTTTCTTTTCTGGTATCAGTAGAGGTTAATGGATGGCCCAGTGAGCAAATCACAGATCTTCATTCAAATATTACAAGTTAATTTTTGGTCTCCCAAAGCAGGTTCACAGTTTGAGAGACGTGTTGCACTAGAAATACAACTCAAAGAGAGAAAGCAGACTGGTCAAATTTATCTCTAATATTAAACTTTTAATATCCTATAGAAAGCTTCTTTACTCATTATTTAACCAAGAAGAGTGTCATGGTCTACAGCCGAAGAAATGCAATTTAGTTTTTTGAGTGATTCTTTCAAAAGCCTTGGCAAAAAAATATATGTATGTTTGCATAATGAAATAATAATCCAATAATAATATTATTTGAAATAATAATCCAAATTTGAGAGGATAAAAAATTTTTTATTACTTTCCTCCTCACCGTGCTGCCCATGGCTTTTCCAGAGATGCTATTGTTGGAGGGAAAAGAAACAAAGGCAGAAACACTGTGATTCAGCTCGTATCATTTTTGCCATTTGGCCTGCCAAAAAGCTAATGTTTTCTCTCAGTGGGCGATGTTCTGTGTTCTAAGAGACCTTCAGTTGGGGTCAGCTCACATTCCTAGGAAGTTAACTTGGGAGAGTCCCTTTCAAGATATCCCAAGTGATCCACAATTGGCCCATGTGATTTCCATTCATCCCTGCACTACCAAATTGTCTCCTCCTAGCCCTTCTTTCCTCTACTATTCCAGCTCCCTTCAGCCAATCTCCCCTTTCAACATCTGTTGGAATTGAATAAAGCGTCAGTCACCAGGGCTTTTGACTATAGGTAAGGGCCAAGCAACCCTGTTCTGTCCCCCAGGCAGGGGGAAAGGGAAATGTCATAGCACTCTGGAAATAAATGAAAATCACATAAGAACTGAAGCTGTGTCATGAGAGCCTCTGTTTGAAGGGAGTTAGGACCATCACTTGCATTTGGCAGAGACTCAAAGGCAGTCAGGGGAGTGGAAAATCTTGAGTATTAAGGAAGGGAAGCATCAGGTGTGCTCTGGTTGCAGGTGTGGGTGTGGGAAAGTTGGAGGAGAGCTAACTAGAGCAGAGTGTCTTAGACTATGGGTTTGAGAAGCATATTTGGCTTTTTCTGGCTGGTCCTCAGTTGGAAGCTGGGGCGAAAAATAGGGAAGCTGGCAGTCATTGACCAAGTCCTAACTGTTCCATCCGATTGCTACAGAGGATGTGTGTCAGAATTCTTTTGACATACATGGTCTGGTTATTGTCCATTTGTATATTCAATCTGTCACATTTATCCCTCTAAAGAAGTCCTGCTTAGCCGTATCCATTAATTTGCAAGCCTCCCCTTAAAATATCTTCAAGGTAGGCTAAGGCTGAATCACCTGATTAATTTTTAGGCTGCCTCTTTTAAGTCACCCCTTTGTTTGAAGAAAGAGTCTTCTCTTACGTAAAGCCTTTCTTTATATAATTTGTGGATAATAAAACATTTTGTTCTCAAGTTTACATCCTCATCCAAAATCAAGAAAATACTTTAACATCCTGTTACATAGGTCTCAGAATAGAGGACTCATTTGAGAAGTTTGGCAGCAAAAAGAGGAAGAGAAATCTGATAGTGGCTAGAATGAACCATCAGGCAAACAAGAGTCCCTTTTCTTTCTGTTCTCTTCTTTCCCTTCTTTTCTTTTTATCCTTTCCCCCCCCCCTCACCCAAAATAAGGGCTCATAATAAGTCCAAGCTCCCTTAGCATGGCTAGATCCTCCAGTCCTCAAGACTTGGTCCAGCCTTGTCCTTCTCACCTCACTTTCTAAGACTCCCAAACTCCATCTTGCATTTCCACTGCTAGCAGGTGCTGTGAACATCAGTATGGTAAAGAAGACAGGAAGAGAGTATGATGTATCTGGATTAGGACAGTGTCTCAAAAATCAAAAATAGAGGGTTTATTAAGAATAAAAACTGGGGGGCACCCAAGTGGGGTGCAGTCAGTTAAGCGGTGGACTCTTGGTTTTGGCTCAGGTCGTGATCTCAGGGTTATGAGATCAAGCCCCACATGGGGCTCTGCACTCAACGTAGAGTCTGCTTGAGTTTCTCTCTTCCTTTCCT
The DNA here is from genome assembly GCF_017311325.1 of Ursus maritimus. Taxonomy (NCBI): domain Eukaryota; kingdom Metazoa; phylum Chordata; class Mammalia; order Carnivora; family Ursidae; genus Ursus; species Ursus maritimus. The sequence goes on from NW_024423453.1 coordinate 1,843,040, forward strand.
GCCCCTCCCCCCATGCTCTCTCTTTCTCTCTCTAAAATGAATAAATAAATCTTTTAAAAACTGTATACATTGGCTTAATCCATTACAGCACAAACTGCTGCAACAAATTCCATTCCTTTTGTTTCTGAATTCAATAAAATAATAAAGTTGGTGACTCCTTGCTCAGTCTAACCTCATACAACAGTGAAATGTGGAAAAAATTATGAACTTCAGTAAATTGTTACAAATACAGAGTGTGAACAGAGTATTTCACTTGGAATTCTGGAGAAGGGTTTCTAGAGTTCTCAGTCTTAGTGTTCTGGGGCTCTGACTTTGAAAGGAAGTGAAAGACTCTGACCTTTCAATTGGTGAATGTTGCTATAAAGTGGTAATTTATTCTCGGCGTTGAGGGATTTTATCACAAGACCTAAGTATTGATATGGTTGTAATCTAAGTAGCAATTTGAGTGATATAGTATTATGTGTTCCCATGTTTGTTTTTACCTAGTTTTGAACAATCACAGGCAAGCTAAGTGGAATACCCATAGATACTAGTCTAACAGAGACTTTCTCACAATTTACCATTATTTAGAAAGGACACATTCTCTCATTTCACAAGTTTGTTCATCACTTCTGAAAGGCTATCATAGGATACAAATAACCCATGAATACAGTCACTCAACAAATATTTATTAAACACCAAGTATGCACAGGCAGTACTCTAGGTAGTGGAATGCTGAAGTATAAAAAACAGAGTCCATGTCTTCGATGAGATTCTAATCTCTTGTAGGAATTTCAACAAGGGCGAAGAGCTAAGAAGATAAAATGTGGAAATGTCATTCAGAGTGAGGGGGTTGCTCTAACTAAGGAGTCACCTCTAAGTAGTTACATTTGAGTTTGGACTTGAATGAGGAGGAGGCGGCAGACATGCTGAGATCTGGGGGAACAGCAATCCACACATAAGGAAAAGCAAACACCAAAGCCCTGAGGTAGAAAGGAGCTGGTGTGTCTAAGAGGCAGAAAGGTCAATGGACGTGGAGAATTCGGAACAAAGAGGAACACAGGGGGCAGGAGAATGAGGACAAATAAATCAGCAATGATCTCACCATGTAGGGGTGGCGGGCAGTAGAAGGAGAGTGGAATTTTTTCCATTTTTGTTTTTTTTTTTAAGGCATTGGATGATTTTAAACTGAAGTGTGGCACGATCTGAATCATACTTGAGAAAGCTCACTTTGGCTTCTGTGTGGAGAATGGACTGTTAAGGAGGTGGGAGTTCTCAGAAGTGCATGATGTCACTATTTGAAAGATACGTTCTGCTAGAAAACCAATTTAGAGGTTATTGCCACGGGCTGGGCAAAACCTGATGGCTGAGGCAATATTACTGGCAGCAGATACTTTGGAGCTAGAGCCTGTAAAACCTACTCATGAACTCAGTGAAGCTGTGTTTAAAGAGAGGAATCAGAATGACTCTTAAGTTTGGAGACTGAGCAACCGGATGGATACGTAGATACCGTAATTAAGGCTGAGAAAACTATGGATAATTGAATTTGGAGAGCAGACAGAGAAATCTAAAGCTCTCTTTTGTCTAGTCCGGTTGAGGATGCCTATTAAATTTCAAAGGAATATATCAAGAAGGCCGTTGGACATACACAGTGAGAAATACCAGTTCAGTCCTATGGCAATTTGGATTCCAATCCCATTCCTGCCACTCAGAAGCTGGGTTTCTTAGGTTGATTTAGTTAACTTTCTGAGTTTCTATCCCCTCATCTTTAAACTGGCATAGTGGTACTGAAGAAAGCATATTTAATCCCAAATCTCCCAACTCTTAGTTCAAAACTCTCCACTCTACTGTTACCCTCTTATTCTCCGGCTGCCCACTTCCGCCATTATTTGAACACTCTTCAATCATGCCACCAGTTTACAAATGTGGTCACATCGTTTTATTTTTCCAAGCAATCCCCAAGTCTCCACATGCCTCTCAGCCTCTGTCACCCCTGCTTGTCCAGGGGCTCCAGAGAGCTGTGTAGCCCACACTCCAAGTCCCTCACGCTGTTTCTTCTTATCAGTTCACGTGGTCCCAGTTGAAGGTTTGTCCAGTCACTTCAGCGTACACCACGACAACAACCTGCTCGGCTCAGTTTGATGGTCAGGCCCCAGGGGGTAAATGCCAGGCACCAAGGTCATCACTTTTAGTTTATATCCAGGCTGAAGTATTTTTCCTCAAAGCTCAACTGCTAGGTCAGAATTGTCAGATCTAGAGAAGTTCGCAATGTCAACCGCGCACTGTACGTGGGCTCCCTGCAGTGCCACCACTCAGGCAGATGCCCCCTGTCACTCCTGTACTCGGTCCTCCTAATGGTCGCATGTGTACAGTATTCTCTTTCTGGGCCCTTCAGAAAAAGTTCCAAACTTCCGTTTCCTTAAGAGCATTCACTCTAACATCTATAAGTAAGGGACAACCACGTTAAGCGTTTTGTCACAGAATAAAAATCTGCCCAAAGGTGACATGTAATCTCCACCCTTAAATACAGGGAGGCCAGCTTTACTGTTAAGCACTCCCAACACACAGAATCTTATTTACACTCTGCATTAACTGACATTAACTGACACCTAATTTCAATGTATTGAAACATATTTCTATTTTCTTTGTGTGTGTGTGTGTTTTAATTCATTTGTTTGTCTTCTCATCTAGAGTTCAAGTTCCCAAGAAGGCATGTTCACAAGTAATTTATCTCTGGATTCTCAGCCCCAGACACGAAATCAAAGACTGATGAAAGAGGAAAAGCGAAGTTGTTTGTTTTTTCCAGGGGGCGGGGGGAGGGGACAGGGAGCGGTACCCAGCTAGTTTTGGTTTTCTGTGATATCTGTCATTAAATAAAACGCTTTTTTCTATTTGATACAAGAAATACGGGTCATTGGTAGTGATCAGAGAGAATCACAGAGGATGATTTGTGCTGAATTTTTAAACATTTTGAGAATCATCGGTAAGCATTATTGCAACCTCAAACCAAAGTGTGGTGTACTGAACACTGATGTTATAAAGAACTGCGTATGTCACATTCTCTAGCCACTACCCTTTCCCAAGTAATCACCATTCTTCAATATTTCATTTTCATTGCTTTACCCCTTCATTTAAAGCTTTCTACTATTCTCCACTAATACCTCGCATATTGTCTACTAATATACCACCTAGCTAATAACTTGAAATGAACTTTTAAACAATTTTGAATTACTCTATTAGGTGTCAGTGAAATGTCAGGTAAATATATTGATAATAGTTATTTAACAGCATTAATATCTGTCTTGAAAAATTATGTAGTACATATTTTTAGACATATAACTTTATATGTAATTTTCTGGTAACGAAAGTGTAATATGCCCACTGTAAAATACCGAAGCAATAAAGAATATACAAAGTTGAAGGTTACTTTTCCATAATTCCACTCCCAAGAGATAATCACAGGTTTTACTTTGATGTACACTCTTTTGGATTTTTAAAAAATATATATTCAAAATTTATATCATGTATTTTACAAAAATGTGATCAGATTATATATATTTTGGCAATTAAAAATCAGTTATCAGTTATCCGTATCTTTGTCAGCATGTACAGCCATAACATATTATTTTAGCGATCGTGTGATATTTAAAAGATGACTGCTATATGGTTTTAAACTAGATTTGAATTGATAGACAATTAGGTGGTTTCCAATTTTTTATATTAAAACAGAGTTGCAATGGATACCTACATACATATATCTTTCTACAATTGTGCAACTATTTCTTCAGGAAAAATTCTTGGTAATAGAATATCTGACTCCAAAATTTATCAATATTTAATTTTGAAAATGACTTGACTTTAGGTATTTCCAACTGTTTCAGTGAAGTGCGTTAACTTACACTACCACCTCCTAAGACGGTCTGTTTCCATCACTGGCATCATCACCCATTTTGAGGTTTTCCAAGAAAAATATCTCATTGTTTAAATTTGCATTTCTTTCTTTTGTAGTCAGATGAAACATCTTTTCATATGTTTCCTGTTATTTATACTTTTTTCCTGTAGATTATGTTTTATGACTTTTGCCCTTTCTTATTCCATTTAGTTATTTGATATTGATATGTAGTATTTCTTGTAACTTATGGCAAATAGCCTGTCAATCATCTATATATAGTAAAAATTAATTCCCAGTTTATTGTTTCTGTATCTACCTTATTTATACTTCTTATGTACAGTTGACCTTTGAGCAATATGGGTTTAAACTATGTGAGTCCACTTTTATAGGGATTTTTTTCAATACATACAGTACAGTCCTGTAAATGTATTTTCTCTTTCTTATGACTTTCTTAATAACGTTTTCTTTTCTTTAGCTTACTCTATTGTAAGAACACAGTACTCAATACATATAGCATACAAAATGTGTGTTAATCGACTGTTTACATTATCAGTAAGGGTTCTGATCAATAGCAGGCTCTTAATAGGTAAGTTTTTGGGAAATCAAAAGTTATTTTGATTTTCAACTGGTCAGTGGTCCTAATCCTCATGTTTCTCAAGGGTCAACCGTACAGATATTTTATTTTCTATGTAGTTAAATTTACCTTTCTTACAGTTTCTAATTTTTATGTTAGACCAGGTACCATTTCATACCAAGTTATGAAATGACTTAAGCATATATCCCCCCAGTACTTTATTCTCTCATCTTTCATTTAATTATGATTTCATATTTATGATAAAAATATTCTTGCTTACATATTTAGTTTCTATCAAATAACTAAATTTTCAAGTAATAAAACAATATATAATTTGTGATTATAACTTTCAAAATGAGAAATATTTAAAAAGCTACGTCTAAGAACTCAAGACAATACTTCCAGAAAAAAAAGTGCAAATTTAGAAAACAAGTGAATAAATTAGCATATATTTGCTAATATTTATAAAGAGAAGAGAACCTTGTTCCTTATAAACATGGAGCTTTTTGATATCCTGCTGAATGTTTTGTAAATTAATTATCTGTGGAGATGCAGGTCATTTGAACAAATCTTAATTAAGGGCGTCCACTTTGCCCAGCAGTACAAATGCTCTCGAAAAAGAGATTTGCTGGAGCCTTCTAAAGGAAGAGATGCTCTCATTTCTTTCAAAAAGGATTCTGTGTCTCCCTGTTCATGAACAAGGGAAACATTAAACTTTGAGTATTTGGTAACCACTCGACACCACAAGGGGGAGCCAACAGTAGAACGAAAATAAGCCGACCCCCAGGGACTGCAGAATTAAGGAAGGAAAAGTTGCCATAGGATGATGGTTTTTAGCTGTTGAATCAAACCTATCCTGATCTCTCTTTAAACTTACCAGTTATTTGAACTAATACATCCCTGCAATTGTTTAAGCAAGTTTCTGTTACTTATACCCAAAGGTGTCCTAACCAACACAGTGGTCCTCTTAAGTACTGAAAAGTACTATGCACTTCTCTATACTGACACTTTTCTTCTGGTGTTGTGATTATCAATTTATACTTGTCTGTATCCTTTTAAAATTTCAAACAGGAATTTTATCTATCTTGTGTACCAGTGCCAGGAAAGTCTAGACATCTCAGATATTTGCTGAATGTGTGAAAAGAAATGATGCTATCAAGAGACCTTACATTATTTGATTTCTTAACTTCTACTTATTATGCAGTTTTCCCCCATTCATTTATTGTTTTTTTATAATAAAAATTCACAAAAGCATTTTGATCTGTGTATATGCCACCTGCAATAAACAAATTATTTATATTGCATATTCCCCATCCCCAATTTCCTCTCTTCTTATTGAGAAACAAATATTATCATTATCTACCAAATAGGCAGGCCACGTTTTTGAAATAGTATTGTTTTGTATGGTTTTAAAAATGAATGCAGAAAGAATTATACTGTATTTCACATTTAGCAACCCATTTTTGACACTCAACATATGTGTTCTTGACGTTTACCAGTATTCATTCATATGGATCTACCTCATTCAACACAACTGCTGTACAGGTTTTCATCATGGGAAGATACCACATCTTACTTATGCAGTCACCTGTTACTGGATATTTGCACTGGTTCCAGTTTTCACTATTAAACAATACTTCAGTAAATACCTGCTGATGTCTCCTGTGAGAGGTCTTCTATGATAATAGGCCTAAACAAGAAATTGATGGTCACGGGGTATGCACACTTTCAAATGGACTGGATATTGCCAACCTTCCTTCTATAAATTTTCAAATTTTTATGTATTATAAAATTGCTTTCCAAAGTAGATGTTCCAATTTATACCTTGTACCAATTTATACTTCCACCAACAATCTAAAAGAGTAATCATTAGTCCATATCACTGCTAACATTTGGAATTATTAGAATGTTTACATTTTTGCTGATCTGATGAATGCAAAATGTTACTTAATTATCATTTCAATATTTTGTGCAGATTACTACTGACATGAGTATTTTTTTATATATTTAATATTATGTTTTCTACTATTTCAGTGACTTAGCTGATCATATCCGTTACCTGTTGTCTACTCTGGTATGGGGGAAGGAGGGTAGATTTTTAAATCATTTTTCTACTTACATGTAATAACTTATTATATATGTTTGATATTAACTCTTCATTTTTTTATGTTGTGAATGTCTTTTCCTTGTCTGACAATTATCTTTTAGATATGTTTATGGTAAATTTTACTATTTAGAAGTTCTTCATTATACAGCACTTTTTTTTTTTGCCTTAGTTTTTTTTCACTTCTACCTCAATGTAATAAATACATCCTCCTTTCTTACAAACTTAATAATTTTAAAGTTTTGTTTTTCACACTTAAATCTTTAATCCACCTGAAATTTATTTTTGCTTAAGGTGTAACTAAAGGACATTAATTTTTTCATATAATCAATCAATCACAACACTCTTCTCCTTGACCTATAATGCGTCCTCTATGATACATCAAATTCCTTATATGCTTCCATCTGTTTCCGGACTCCATATTCTATTCACTAATCTACTTGTTTGTCTCTGAGCCAACGTCACTTTGTCTTATAAGTTTTATGATATCCTCTTGATGTCTGGTAAAACAAGTCCTTAAAATTGTCTTGGATATTCTTTTTTTAAAAAAGATTTTATTTCTTTGTTTGAGAGAGAGAGGGGGAAAGAGAGCATGAATGGGGGGAGGAGGCAGAGGGAGAGGGAGAAGCAGACTCTCTCCTGAGCAGGGAGACCTATGTGGGGCTCGATCCCAGGACCCTGAGATCATGACCTGGGCTGAAGGCAGACAGACGTTTAATTGACTGAGCCACCCAGGCGCCCCTTGGACAATCTTTATGCTTAATTGTCCTATATAAATTTTAAAATCAATTAATTTCCACAAAGAAATATCCTAGGACGATTTTAATGAAATTTAATTTAACTTACAGAATAATTCAGAGAATAAGCACCTTTCTGATATTGAGTATTCCTTCTTATTGGCATCATATATCTTATAATGTAGTTAGGTTTTCTTCATATATTTCAATATTTTGTAATTTTCTCTAAAGAGATCTTACACACCTTCTATTAGGTTTATTCCTAGGTACATTTTTTAATGCCTTTGATTGTTCAAAACTATACTGTTTGGTGCATACAAGTTCATGTAGTATGATCTTGTTGGACTGTTTCTTTTATTTTTATATGGTATTTTTTCCTATTTATGCTTATATAATAAAATGCTATTATGTCTGACATTAATAACACTATACCACTTTTCTTATTCTTTGCATTTGGTTTTCTCCCCCTTATTTTGTGTCTTTAATCAGTTTAAACCTGCTTTTGCAGTCTCTATTAAATTATTCTATAACTTAAAATCCCCAAATATTCTCTAATTTTAGATTATTTATTCCATCAATAATTATGGAGTTCCTATAAGTGCCAGACACTTTGCTTGGTGCTAAGACTATATCAGTGTAGAAAATAGATTAAATTTTCTATTCTCAATGGAGTTTACAATCCACTGGTAGGAGACAATCAACATAATAAATAGGTAAATTTTTATTATATTTTATGATAAGTCATATAAAAAAATATACAGCAGAGCAAATGGATTCATTAGTTCCACAGTGATGATGGGAGTATTGCAAAATAAGTGAGCTGCCATGTTTGGCTTCATTGAAAAAAATGGAATTTGAGGGACACTTGGTTGGTTCAATCTGTAAAGCAAGAGACTCTTGATCTAGGGGTTGAGAGTTCAAGCCCCACGTTGGGTGTAGAACCTACTAAAAAAAAAAAAAAGAAAGGTATTTGAGCAGAGACTTAAAAGAGGTGAGAATGTGAACCACATGGCTCTCCAGAAGAGTTTTGCAAGCCCACATGAGGAAGCATCACTGGCATCTCCAAGGAACAGTAAGGAGGCCAGTGTGACTGTAGAAAAGAGAATTTGGGGGAAGTTGTAGAAGTCAGAGAAAGTAGTGGGTGTAAATGGGTAGGCAGATTGTGTGGGGCTTTGAAAGACATAAAAAGGACATTGACTTTGAATATTATTTGAAAATAGATTAAAGGGGTCAACAGTGGAAGCATGGAGGGCATTTAGGAAATTACTACAGTTATCTAGGTGAAAGATGATGATACCTTTAACCAAAGTGGAAACAGTAGAGATTATAAAAATTGATTAAATAAAAATTATAGGGGACCTGGGTGGCTTAGTCAGTTAAGCATCTGACTTTGGGTCAAGTCATGATCTCAGGGTCCTGGGATCAAGCCCCGAGTTCAGGCTCCCTGCTCAATGAGGAGCCTGCTTGTCCCTTTCCCTATGCCCCTCCCCTCGCTTATGCTCTCTTTCTCTCTCTCAAATAAATAAAAAGAAATTATATTGAAGGTAGAGCCATTAAGTTCCCTAAAGACTGGATGTACAGTATGACAGAAAAGAAGAGTGAATAATGCCTTTGAAAGGGCCTGGCAACTTTACATATGGAATTTCCTTTAGGTAACCACATAGGTTATGCTTTTTTGGTGCAGGATGAGGAGCTCAGTATTGGCCATGTTAAATTTGAGATGTCTGGTAAACATCCAAGTGGAAATTTCAAGCGGATAAATTGATACATAGGTCTGGAATTCACAGGGGAGGCCAAAGCTAGGGATTTAAAATTGGGAGTCACGGCATATGGTGATAGTAAGCCACAGACTGGAGGAGATCTCCATGAGAATGTATACAAATAGAGGAGAGAAGTCCAAAGACAGTCTTGGGGCCCTCCATTGTTGAGTGCTTGGCTGTAAAAGAGGGAGAATTAGCAAGGAAGACAAAGAGAAGAAGCCAGAGAGATAAGAGAGGAATCAAGAGACAGTAGAATCCTGGAGTTCAGTGGATTATGTTTCCAGGAGGTGGGAATGGTCACTTGCATCAAATGCTGTAGTTAGGTAATGTAGGATGTGAATTGAAAATCAACTCTTGGGCTTAGTTTTAGGGAGACCACAAGTAACCACAAGAATAGTTAGAATAGAGAGGATGGAGCAAAAGCCAGATAGTAAGAGGAGAATTGGAGTCAGTGAGTATAGACATTTCTCTAGGAGTCTAACTGCAGAAGTTCAGAAAAATGGGTCAGGATCTGGAGGAGTAAGTAGGATCAAGAGATCTTTCCTTGTGTGTGTGTGTGTGTGTGTGTGTGTGTGTGTGTGTGTGTGTGTTCTAAGATGGGAATGACAGCTTCATATTTGCTACTTAAAGTGACCCTGAACAGAGAGATATTGATGTGTAGGAGAGGCAATGGAAGATTACTGAAGTGATGCCTTCAAATAAACAGAAGGAGATGGAGCCTAGTGCACAATTCTAAAGGGTTAGTCTGGGATCAAGGCACGGAACTGTCATCTACATAGAGAAGGAAGGCTGCTCATCTGACAAGTGTGAGTAGGTAGGATGATGGAAGTTTGTGGAAATGTTTCTCTGGCTGCCTCAATTCTTTCAGAGAAGCAGGAAGCAAGGTCATCATCTGAGAGGACGGGAGATAAGGTGCTGAGGGTTTTAGAAGAGAGAAGGTACAGAACACTGTGTAGGAGAGAGGAAGAATGGAAAATGGCTAGGGATGTGTAGCTTGATTCCTTGGGGCCACCTGAGGACCATGAACTTAAAGTGAGACCAGTCAATGTTTCAGTGTTATTCTCAGCCATGTTCAGCGGCAGCATGCAGGTGCAGAGAAGACAAGTGGATTTAATAGGGTCAGTGTTCTGCCCAGCTAATACCATAAAGGCAGCAGGAGGCAATGCAGTCAACAGTATATACCTCATCTTAATGCCTGTCCGTGGGATTCAAGCCAGGTAAGGAGAGGAGTGACTGGAATATCTAGGGGGTAAGGGATCATGAGAAGCTGATAGTATCAATGGATCAGAGATCCCAGGAGGATAGAGCACTGCTGGTTTCTGGGTACTAGAGAGACTTGAACTGGAAAGTAGTGAAAAGACTGACTTCATTTGAAGTAGGGCATCTCTGTGGCAGTCCGGTGTGGAGAGTACCAGCATCATGAACTCCCAGAGAAGTCCTACATAGTCTTACATTTGCTCCTGTTTGGCCATTGGATGATATTGCCACCTGGATATAGTTTATGTTAATTTCTCAGTTTGGCAGTACATTTTAATCCCAATTTTGCTTGAGGGCAAACTGAGATTTCAATTTCTCAAAGGAGACTTTGAAAACTCCAGTTCAGAGTCTAGGCCAACACAGATCAGCTTTTAAGTTTTCTCCCTGTGCTGAGTGTGGCTCTTCTAGTTTCTAGCTTTGTGTAAGAAGGGGAGGTGGAGGAGGGGGTTTCAAATCTGCATGCCAGCTCTCCTTCTTTATTGAATTTAAGCTCTACACCTGACTGAAACTCAAGTTCTTTGGTTATTGGTGAGGGAGATTCGTGACCTGTCCAGGGATAGCCACATATTTTACCACGTATTCCTTTTTATTTCCTATTCCTTGTTTTGTAAGCTCCTGAGTATTTCTATTCTTTCCTTTTAAGCTGAGCTATATATTTAAAATGATGTTTGGGGCACCTGGGTGGCTCAGTTGGTTAAGTGTCCAACTTTTGATTTAGGCTCAGGTCATGTTCTCAGGGTCCTAAGATTGAGCCCTGCATTGGGCTCTGCGGTGGATGTAGAGCCTGCTTGAGATTCTCTTTCTTCCTCTCCCTCTGCCCCTCCCCCTCTAAAAAAATAAATAAAAAATAAAGTAAAATAAAATGATGTTTATAATACTTTATCTAGCATTTTCAGATATTTTGTAGCAGAAAATTTTGCAGATTATCTAAACTGTAAATTGCCAAAACAGAGGTCCATCACCTTTCTTTTGATTAGAATTTGGCTGATGTATATACTTTCCATTCCTCTGTTATCAACCATTCTTCGTTGTTGATTTTTTCCCCGAGTATGCATCCTACAAGGAGCTTGTAGCAATATTTTTTTCCTGGTAGCTAGGAAATAATCTTTAATAAGCAAATTTCCATTTTAATACTTCTGAGTACTGATACAGTTGGAATTTTATCCATTACCTTATTTTATTGTTCTGTTTACTGTATTTATTCTTTGTTTCATTAAAAAAATTTCCTTTGCCTTCTGCTATATTAATAAAGCTTTTAAATATTTAATTTTTCCCTACATTGGTTCCAAATACATATATATATATATATTCTTAAAGTAATTATGCTTACATTTTTAAAAAGTTTTATTTTAATTCCAGTTAGTTAACATAGTGTTCTATTAATTTCAAGTGTACAATATAGTGATTCAACAGTTCCGTACATCACCTGACACTCATCATGACAAGTACACTCCTTATTCTCTATCACCTATTTCACCCACCTCTCTGGTAACCATCAGTTTGTTCTTTGTAAATAAGAGTCTGTTTCTTGGTTTCTCTCTCTCCTTTTTTCCCTTTGCCAGTTTGTTTCTTAAATTCCACATATGAGTGAAATCATATGGTATTTGTCTTTTCTGACTGACCTATTTCACTTAGTATTATACTCTCTAGCTCCATCCATGTCATTGCAAATGGCAAGATTTTGTTCTTTTTATGGCTAAATAATATTCCATTTTCTTTATCCATTCATTACTTGATGACACTTGGGCTGCTTCCATATCTTGGCTATTGCAAATAATGATGCTACAGACATAGTGTATCCTTTTGAATTAGTGTTTTCATATTCTTTGGATAAATACCCAAAAGCACAATTGTCGGATTGTAGGGTGGTACTATTTTTAACTTTCCGAGTAATATCCATACTGTTTTCCACTGTGGCTGCACGAGTTTGCCTTCCCACCAACAGTGCACTAGGGTTCCTTTTTCTCTACATTCTTGCCAACAACTGTTCTGTCTTGTGTTTTTTATTTTAGCCATTCTGACAGATGTGAGGTGATATGCACTGCAGTTTTCACCTGCATTTTCCTGATGGTAAGTGATGATGAGCATCTTTGTGTGTGTCTGTGGGCCATCTGGCTGTCTTCTTTGGTGAGATGTCTGTTCATGTCTTCTGCCCATTTTTAATTGGATCATTTATCTTGGGGGTGTTGAGTTTTATAAGTGTCTTATATATTTTGGATACTAACCCTTTATCAGATATGTCATTTGCAAATATCTTCTCCCCTTCTATAGGTTGCCTTTTAGTTTTATTGATTGTGGAAGATTTTTATTTTGATATAGTCCCACTAGTTTATTTTTGCTTTTGTTTCCCTTGCCTTGGAGACATATCTAGAAAAAAGTTGCCATGGCCAATGTCCAAGACATTTCTGCCTGTGCTCTTTTCTAGGATTTTTGTGGTTTCAGGTCTCACATTCAGGACTTTAATCCATTTTGAACTTATTCTTGAGTATGGTGTAAGAAAGTGGTCCAGTTTCATTCGTTTGTCACTCTCCGGTTTTCCCAACACCAGTTGTTGAAAAGATTATCCATTTCCTGTTGGATTTTCTTTCCTGCTTTGTCAAATATTAACGACCATATAGTTGTGGGCTCATTTCTGGGATTTCTATTCTGTTCTATTGATCTTTGTGTCTATATTTGTGCCAGGACCATACTGTTTTTGATTACTACAGCTTTGTAATATAACTTGAAGTCTGAAATTATTATGCCTCCAGCTTTGTTTTGTTTTTTCAAGATTGTTTTGGCTATTCAGGGTCTTTTGTGGTTCTATACAATTTTTAGAATTATTTGTTCTACTTCTGTAAAAAATACTGGTGGTATTTTGATAGGGACTGCATTAAAAGTGTAGATTACTTTGGATATTATTGTTAAAATAACAATATTTGTTCTTCCAATCTATTATTATGGAATATCTTTTTATTTCTTTGTGTCATCTTCAATTTCACTCATCAGTGTTGTATAGTGTTCTGAGTACAGGTCTTTCACCTCTTTGGTTAGATTTATTCCCAGGTATCTCATTATTTTTGGTGCAATTGTAAACAGGTTTGTTTTCTTAATTTCTTTTTCTATTCCTTTATTATTGATGTATAGAAATGCAAAAGATTTCTGTACATTGATTTTGTATCCTGCAAATTTACTGAATTTATTTTTCAGTTCTAGCAGTTTCTGGGTGGAGTCCTTCAGGTTTTCTATACATAATATCATGTCATTGGCAAATAGTAAAAGTTTTACTTTTTCCTTGCCAATTTGTATGGCTTTTATTTCTTTTAGTTGTTTGATTGCTGTGGTTAGAACTTCCAGTACTATGTTGACTAGAAGTGGTGATAGTGGACATCCTTGTCTTGTTCCTGACCTTAGGGAAAAAAAGTCTGTTTTTCCCTATTGAAGAGTTTATTATATTGAGGCATGTTCCCTCTAAACCTATTTTGTTGAGGGTTTTTATTATGAATGGATGTTTTATTTTGTCAAATGCTTTTCTGCATCTATTGAAATGATCATATGGTTCTTATCCTCTCTTTTATTATGTGGTGTATCATGTTGATTGATTTGCAAATATTGAACCACCCTTGCAGTCCAGGAATAAATTCCACTTGATTGTGGTGAATGATAATCTTGATGAGTTGTTGAATTCAGTTTGCTAGTATTTTATTGAGGATTTTTGCATCTATATTCATCAGAGATATTGGACTATGGTTCTCTTTTTTAGTGGTGTCTTTATCTGGTTTTGGTATCACGGTAATGTTGGCTTCAGGATGAATTTGTAAGTTTTTCTTCCTTTCCTATTTTTTTTTTTTTTTTGGAATAGTTTGAGAAGAATAGGTATTAACTCTTCTTTAAATGTTTGGTAAAAGTCATCTGTGAAGCCATCTGGTCCTGGACTTTTGTTTGTTGAGAGTTTTTTGATTACTGATCCAATTTCTTTGCTGGTAATCAGTGTGTTCAAATTTTCTATTTCTTCCTACTTCAGTTTTGGTAGTTTATATGTTTCTAGGAATTTGTCTATTTTTTCTAGTTGTCTGACTAGTTGACATATAGTTTTTCATAATATTCTCTTACAGTCACTTGTATATTTGTGGTATTGTTTGTTATTTCTCCTCTCTCATTTATGATTTTATTTATTTGGGTCCTTTCTCTTTATTTTGTGGTAAGTCTGACTAGAGGTTTATTAATTTTGTTGATCTTCTTAAAGAACCAGTTCTTGGTTTCATTGGATTGTTCTACTGTTTTTTTAGTTTCTATATCATTTATTTCTGCACTAATCTTTACTATTTTCTTCCTTCTGCTGGTTTTAAGTTTTATTTGTTGTTCTTTTTCTAGCTCCTTTAGGTGTAAGATTAGGTTGTTTTTTTGAGATTTTTCTAGTTTCTTGAGGCAGGCTTGTATTGTTAGAAACTTCCCTCTTAGAACTGTTTTTGCTGTGTTGCAAAGATTTTAGACCACTGTGTTTTCATTTTCGTTTGTTTCCGTGTACTTATTTTTTTTTTAAAGATTTTTTATTTATTTATTCCACAGAGACAGAGACAGCCAGCAAGAGAGGGAACACAAGCAGGGGGAGTGGGAGAGGAAGAAGCAGGCTCATAGCGGAGGAGCCTGATGTGGGGCTCGATCCCACAACGCTGGGATCATGCCCTGAGCCAAAGGCAGAAGCTCAACCGCTGTGCCACCCAGGCGCCCTGTCTGTGTACTTTTTTTATTCCTTCTTTTATTCCCTGGTTGACCTAGTCATTGTTTGTAACGTGTTACTTAACTTCCATGTATCTGTGGTCCTTCCAGATTTTTTTTCTTGTGATTGACTTCTAGTTTCATAGTGTTGTGGGCAGAAAAGGTACATGGTATGACTTCTATCTTCTTAAATTTGCTGGAGCTTGTTTTGTGGGCTAATATGCACTTTATTCTTGAGAATGTTCCATGTGCACTTGAAAATAATGTGTATTCTGCTCTTTTAGGATGGAATGTTCTGAATATATTTGTTAAATTTATCTGTTCCAGTGTGTCACTCAAAGTCACTGTTTCCTTGTTGATTTTCTGTTTAGATGATCTGTCCATTGATGTAAGTGGGGTGTTGAAGTCCCCCATATTCTTATATTATTATCAATTAGTTCTTTTATGTTTGTTATTACCTGTTTTATATATTTGTGTACTCCTATGTTGGTTGCACAAATATTTATGATTGTTATATTTTCTTGTTGGATTGTCTCCTTTACTATTGTATAGTGTCTTTTTTTTGTCTCTTGTTACTTGTTTTGAAGTCTATTTTGTCCAATGTAAGTATTGCTACTCCGGCTTTCTTTTAACATCCATTTGCATGACAGATGCTTCCCCATCCCTTCACTTTCAATCTGGAGGTATCTTTAGGTCTAAAATGAGTCTCCTGTAGGTAGCATACAGATAGGTCTTGCTTTTTTATCCATTCTGTCACCTGATGTCTTTTGATTGGAGAGGTTAGTCCATTTACATTCAAAGTAATTATTGTTAGATATGTATTTATTTCCATTTTATTACTTGTTTTATAGTTCTTTATGAAGATTTTCTCTGATCCTTTCTTATCTTTCCTTCTTTCATGTTTTGCTGATTTTCTTTAGTGATATATTTATATTTCTTTCTCATTATTTACATATCTATTAGTGGTTTTTGATATATGGTTGCCATTAGGTTTGTATGTAACCTCTTCTGCATATAGCAGTCTATGCTAAGTTGATGGTTGTTTAAGCTTGAACCTATTCTTTTCTGTCCTCCCCATGTTTTAGGTAATGTTATTATACTTTATGTCCTTTTTTTGTTAGTTCCTTGACTGACTTCTTACGAAAATATTCATTTTTACTGCTTTTTTGGTTCCCACCTTTATACTGTCACTTTTGGTCTCTCTTTTCCACTCAGAGTCCCCTTTAATATTTCTTGCAGGGTTGGTTTAGTGGTCATGAACTCCTTTAGTTTTTGTTTGTCTAGGAAACTCTTAATCTCTCCTTCTATTCTGAATGATAGCCTTGCTGGATAGATAAATCTTTGCTGCAGATTTTTCCCATTCAGCACTTTGAATATAGCATGTCATTCCCTTCTGGCTTCCAAAGTTTCTGTTGAAAAATCTCCTGCTAGCCTTATGGGTTTTCTCTTGTAAGTTAATGACTTCTTTTTTCTTACTACTTTTAAATTGTTTTCTTTATCTCTATATTTTGCCAATTTAAATACAATACGTCTTGGTGTGGGTCTGCTTTTTGTTGATTTTGATGGGTGTTCCCTATGCCTCCTGGATCTGGATATTTGTTTCCTTCCCATATTAGGGAAGTTTTCAGGTATTACTCCTTCAAATAAATTTTCTGCCTCCTTTTATCTCTCTTCTTCTTTTGGGACTCCTATAATACGAATGTTCTTATGTTTGATGGAGTCACTGATTTCCCTTAGTCGATTCTCATTTTGCATAATTCTTTTTTCTCTCTTTTGTTCAGCTTGTTGCTTTCCATTGCTCTGTCTTCTAGGTCACTGATTTCTTCCTCTGCTTCTTCCATCCTGCTGGTCATTCCATAAAGTGTGTTTCTCGTTTCATTTATTGAGCCCTTTATCTCTATTTTATTCCTTATATCTGTGTTAAGTGTCTCACTCATGTCTTCCGCTCTTTTCTCAACTCCAGTGAGTATCCTTATGATCACTGTGAGATCTCACAATCCTGAGATCACAACCTGAACAAGAACAGTTAATACAACTTGTATACAATTGGGTATGTCCACCTTATCTCTACTTTCAGTGCTCCAAACACATACATTAAAGGTTTACTGGAGGCAGATGCACATATTCTAGGAGCAAGATTCAGTTTACGTATTATCTGCATAAAACAAGCAGAATACCAGAACCAATGACTGGATGTGATATTATCTATGGGTAAAGCCTCAGGCACCATCACTAAAGATACTAACTACAGGATTTACTAGATTCTTACTTGCTGAAGAGGCTGGACATTTAGTACTACGGAATCTCCCCACCTTCCAAAATTTTTCTCTTTCTGGGTCATTTAGTTTGTGCCTTCACCCCTGTGAAGTCTATAATCTAGAATTCAAATCTAAAGTGTTGGTTAGAAGCTATCATCAGTGATGTGTTTTTCTTTTTGTATTACATCTTATACCAAATTCTATCATACACACACTCACATTTTATTAAACAGCAGGTATTGGTAAGCAGACCAAACAATGACCTAATATTTGGTCATCTACCAATAGTGACACTAAGACTGAATCAAAGTGGTGACAGTGTGACCCTAGAGTAACAGTGGTAAATGAAGCAGAAAAGATCCCTGCTCTCACAGAGCTTACATTCTAGTGGGATAGAGGTATGATATACAAGTAAGGATAAAGGAAATACAATAATTTCAAATAACAATAAAGTTATAAATAAAACAAGGCAATTAGTGAGTGAGATAAAGAGTGTTCAAGGTAGTCCAGGAAAGTCTCTATGAAGAGGGGCATTTGAGCACAGCCTGAAAAATAAGAAGAAGCCAGAAAAGTGAGGGCCTGGGAAATGGGATTTCAGGGAGAGTGGAAATAAACTTCCACTTGTAGCATAAGTGAATTTGGTATGTTTGGGAAAAGAAAGGAGACTTTTGGCTGGAGCATTAGTGATTAGGGGAAATGTAGTTCCTGCTATGTGGTAGGCCAGATATTATAATTCTCTGCCACCAAACACATAGAAATAATAAATATAATATTACATGTTTACTTTTAAATGGATTTCTGCCGGGAGACTAGAAAAATTTCCCCACCAGCAACACAAAGACACTCCACCAAAATCTAACTTACCTGAGAGCGGGGGCTTTGCCTGTTTAATTCGCTGCCAAATTCCTAGTCCTTTTCACAATGCTGGGCATATAGCAGGAACTTACTTAATGTTTATTGAATGAATTAATTAATGTCTTAGCCTGGGCTCTAAGTGAAGAAGTCTCCCTGTGAATGTGTGACCACTGACCTCCTCTCACATGAATTTGAGGACTTGGCGTTGAAATTTGAGACTATATGTGAAGTTTGCTAAGCTCTGAGATGAAAAATTGACAGAAAAAGTGATCCCAAATTATGACACCCCTGGGAAACCTAGATGGAGCAAAAGGACTCACCTTCAACCAAGATTTTCCACAGAACAAAAACACTAAAAATAAGCTTAGAATCTAAAACTACAAAACATTCAAGGAAACAAGCTAAGAGGGTGAGAGTAGATTTAAGAATCTTAAGTAGTAGAAAAAGCTGAAAAGTAGAATAAAAGTAAGTAAGCTTAAAATTATTATGACTACAAGGGGTGCCTGGGTGGAGCAGTCCATTAAGCATCTGACTCTTGGTTTCAGCTCAGGCTCAATCTCAGAGTTGTGAGATCAAGCCCTGCATTAGGCTCTGTGCTCTCATAATGCGGAGTCTGCTTGAGATTCTCTCTCCCTCTCCCTCTTCCCCTCCCACTCATGCTCTCTCTACCTCTAAAATAAATAAATTAAACTTTCCCAAAAAAATTATTACAACTATTTTAAAAAAGGATTCACAATGTGAGAAAAGAATAAGACTTTGTTTTATTTTTTAAAACATTTTATTGAGAGAGAGATTGAGTGAGAAAAGAGCATGAGCAGAGGGAGGGGCAGAGGCAGAGGAAGAAGCAGACTCCCCACTGAGCAAGGAGCCCAAAGCAGGGCTCAATCCCAGGACCCCAGGATCATGACCTGAGCCAAAGTCAGATGCTTATTAACCAACTGAGCCACCCAGATGCCTCAAGACTTTATTATAAAAAGAAAGACCAGCAGATTTGAAAAGGGCCAAAATTATATTTTAGAATTAAAGGAATAGTCATTCAAAACTCAGTGGATGAGTTTAGTAGCATATTAGATGTGTGTGAAGGGAGAATTTGTGAATTAGAAGTGAGAGTTAAAGAAATTAGGCATAATGCTGCACAAATAGCAGAAATTAAGAAATAGACATTAAATGCAGCACAAATAGAAGTGTCTTTATTTGGAATGCATCCTACTGGGGTTAGGGAGTGAGAAAATAGAGTGAAGAATCAGCAATATTTGAACAGATAATGTTGGAGTCTTTCCAAAATGATGAAAAGCACTGGATCCTCAAATTCAGAGAGCACAAGTTCTGGACATAATCAATAAGATAAATTTCCACTAAAGTGCATCAGATTGAAAGAAATCTAGAGAAGAGTGGCTTGAGATAAAATGGGAGATATAAGCAGGGGCCAGATCAAATGGGGTTTGGTTTTAAGTGGAGGACTGATAGTATGTCATTTGCATTCTTGACAGATTGTTCCAGCAACTATGTGAAGAACAAATTGCAAGGGCCCAGAGTGGGAGCAAGAATAACAATGTAGGCCAAAGATGATAGTGGGGAAATAAATTTGGTGTGATGTGGTCCAACTTGAGCTATCTCTGGGGGACAAATGAAGGTCATGAAACCCGGAAATAAAGAGAAGTTAATTCTCATGTGGCAAATTTTGACAAAAGGAAAACAGCAGGAAAGAAGAAGCTGGGTAAGTGATTTCTCCTTCCTTTTTCCTTCCCATGGGCTGCTCCAGGCAAGGTTTCTCTGTGCAGCCTGACCACAGCCATTTCTATGCGGAACAGGTACATCTATTCATCCACCTGCTATGAAATCCCAGCTCACTGTGATTAGGAGTGGCTTTTAGAATATTAATCTCAATGCTTAAACTACCCCTTTTATATCTAAGGCCATGGTCAGTATATGGGAGATATACAAAGTCTTTTTAAAACACAGAGATTAGTTATTATCTAAAAATGAAACTGAAAAATCAATAGGTAATAGGTGAGATCAGATAGTTGTATGAGTAAATTCACCCCAAGGAATGCTCAATAAATGTGTGGTTTATTAATTGAGAAACTCCAAAATTCTAATCAAGATATAAAATTTAGCAGAAAACACTAGAATAACGTAAAGAATTATTTTAAAATGACCAGTAGAAAATGTTACAGAGAAAATGAATTTTTAGGAAAACTTCAGATCTATTATAGAGGTAGGCCCATGGGATCTAGAAAGGAACAATTTAACATGAGCATTTGAAATCACCTTAGACTGTAACTGAATCGGTGGGATAGGCCTTAAATAATCTGAGAAAGTCCACTGTCTTCTTCTTTATTAGCATTCAGTTACACTTTTATGGAAATTAGTGCTTATCAGAAGGGGAAACACTGAATCAGTCTGAATCAGTGCTAAAGAAAAGCACTTTGGCAATGAGGTAGGAGACCAGATAAGGCATAATATTAGTAAATTACATGTTTCCAATTCACTCTTTTCAGTAAAATATAGTTTTGGAATCCCCATAGAAGGCTTAATTTATAGATTAATGATTAATGATGAAAAGCAATATCTTGTTATGATCTGGATCCGATTTGTTTTGACAGATAATGTGTGTGTATTTAAAAAAATGGGACTGACACAACCAAGGCCACAACACTCACCATCTGTCACTAAGTCAGCAGAAATGCAGAGTATTTCACTATCTCATTGCTCACTGAGGTAATTTTGGCAGCCCCCAACTAGATCAGAATCCTGAAAAATTATGGTCTGTTCCTTGCCTAGGAGCACTCCTCCTGTGAACAAACAGCAGGCACTAAGCAAGTGTTCACTGACTGGCTTAGTGACTTCACCTTTCATTTGCTTTACCTTTGGAATAAATAATTTAAATGACATAAATAATTTCTTGAAACTGAAATCAACATGAGTCTCAGCTGAAGTGGTAAGATAAAGCACATATATCCATGCTGGTTAATTCACCCAGTTAAAAGCTTACAATTACGTAAGACTTCTTGCGACTTTCTCTAAATCATCACACACATTGCTACACCCATCTTTCTATGTATGGCCTTGAGCATCCCCACTCGCCGCCTCTACCTCCTGACACACATGTAGTCACACATCTTGCATCATTAGATACTAAATGTTTCTTTTACAGTTTTTAAGCGACGTCAAGATTCCTTCTGTTTAGATCAAGCTTCTTTCGCTGGTAACAGGTGAAAGAAGCAGGTATCCCATAGTCTGCCCAAGGCTGAATTAAATATCCTGTTGAATAGTCTGCTTATTGAATTTCTATGCACACTTCTCTTTCAAGGTACACGCACTCCCAGATCAGAGTCTCTGAGCTGTTTCTCCTTTCCTGCCTTTTATGGTCTCACTAAATCTCTCTTATTATTGCCTTCTAAAATCTACTTCTATTTTCTCAGCCTACTCATAGTCTAAAAAAAATTTCTTTTTTTTACAATTCTCGATTTCCAGCCTTATAATCCCACTCCAAAACGGTCTGCACATTTTTTAATACGTTGTTTATACTAATATTGGGGCAACATTTAATACATTTAAAATCAAATGCCGTATTTGTCTTTAGTGTGTGCTCTGGGTTGCTCCTAATCCACACCTCCATTGCCATAAGGAAAGGAGGAGGGAAATGTCTGTGCAAAGAAGGCCCACAAAGTGATGGTGCCA
Source organism: Ursus maritimus (assembly GCF_017311325.1). Taxonomy (NCBI): domain Eukaryota; kingdom Metazoa; phylum Chordata; class Mammalia; order Carnivora; family Ursidae; genus Ursus; species Ursus maritimus. Next base: position 1,864,838 of record NW_024423453.1, read on the forward strand.
CAGTGAGTTAGGGGGGAGACTGTGTTTGCAATAACAACATGTTGTATTGAGCAGGGAGAAAGTTTAGGCATCCAGTGGCTCCATTCTAGTTCTGGGTTTGAGACTAACCGACGGAATGAGCTTTCACAGTCACGTAAGCTTTACGAACTGCAAATCCCTAAAATGGGAAATACAGAGGTGAAGGCTGGAAATCTAACTCAACATTCACTGGCTCTGACAATCAGACAGTATTTTCTTTGGGAATCACCCTCTCAGAGACTATAGAGAACGCAGGGACTACTCATTTTTGACAAGAAAGCCCCGGGTTTGAGAGTCTGACACCCGGGCTGCCATCTCTTCTCTGCTCCCCACCAGCTGAGCTAGAGCGAAGCTGTTGTTCCTTCGGTCTCGGTTCTGCATCTGTATAACAATAACGATCATGTTTGCCTCGCAGGAGCGTTCTGAAGACTGTAGGAGCTACAGTTTGCAAATGTCATGTGCATGGCAGATGCCCTATGGATGGCAGCGCATGTATGTATGTAATTATTTATTTATTATTTTAAAGAGAGAGAGAGAACAGGGAGGAGTAACGGGAAAGAGAGAATGTCAAGCAGACTCCCCGCCGAGTGCAGAGCCCAATGCGGAGCTCGATCTCAAAACCCTGAGATTATGACCTGAGCTGAAATCGAAAGTTGGTGGCTCAACTGACTGAGCCACCCAGGGGCCCCAATGGTAGTTATCATTAATGCTGTTGTTCTACTTACTGATTTGAGGAGAAGACAGCATTGCCTGGGTAACTTGAAGTCAAAATTAGTCAACTAATACTATAGACATATTATAGACATACTAATATGTATACTAATATACATAATAACACAATATACATAATAACTTTGTAACTGGTAGATTGTTTAAAAATGTCCAATACAAAAAGCTTAAAGTAAAAAGGGAAAATTCCCCTCTGCGCTCCTCCAGGACCACTGTCTATACATATATCTGTCCACATTTTTTCTAAGTGTGAAATTATATGTACATAAATATAATTGCTCTAATAAAAACCATATCGTGTGACATATGTCACTAAATAAAAATATTTAACTGATGAGTGGGAAGGAACAATGAATATTTCTTGGTTTAATAAGAAAACAGCTGCTTTGGGGGAACATATTAGCTATAACCAAGGGTAGAAAGGAGACATCTCCATGTTACTCTATTTCGTTTTACAAGAATTTTTTGAGCTTATTTTTATTAGGCATTATTCACAATATTTTAAAAGAAATAAGTAAAGCTTCACTACCAAAAATCATTATTTCAATATTCATGTTGTTTGTGTGAAGTAAAATCATATACACATTGTCTAATTTGCATGAAGTTTTCTGAGTGTGGATAACAAATAAATACGAAAATACCTCTTCCAGGTGCTACCACGCACTTTTCCAGCGAAACCACTTACTTTCAGCAGCCTAACAAAGTTTTGCAGGCACAGAAGACGGTTGGAAAAGGATATAGATGCTCTGTGTTATTTGTTACTCTGAGTGCAAACTGACCTAGTTATGGTTGCTATGGATACTATAATTTTGAATTTAATAATATTCTCTGAAGGAGTAGTAATACAGATCTACAAAATGCCGAGCCCAATCTGAATCTCACACTTGAAAGGTGAAAAAATGCATCAGAGAGGCTGAATGCAAAGAGAGAAATCAGAAGATTTTAAGAGAAATCTCAGAATTAACAAGGCTGATGTCTATGATTAGTTGAGTGGCCAATGTGCTTTTCAGAGTCACTCGATCCGTAGAAAATGGTTCCTACTTAACCTGAGTCCTTATGGCGCTCATTAAAGACACACCCTTTCTGCTAGACATCTACAACTAGTGCTTCTACCTCCAGACTAAAAAAGCACAAGCATCTACTTGCAGCCAACATCCTAAGCTCTTAGGAGAAAACGGATTTGGCACAAGAGAAAACAAAGTGAGATGAAAAAAGAATGCCTTGGAGGTAGAAGAACAAAGGATCATTTCTTTTCACCGAGTCTCTAGGATCATTTAGTGGCCTGTATCGGGAGTCTGCAGCATATCGTCTTGCATATAAAATATGGTACAGTGATGTGTGAATTTAAATATTCAACCATAATATTAAGATTTTATTTTCCATAGATGTTTCTGAATTATTCATAAGTACAAGAAATAGGAAGCTGGCTGTTACAAGCGAAGTGAAAAGTATGTAGAGGTCTATCTCCTACTCAGAAGCCAGTTAACTCCAATGAGGTCTAAATTTTGGGAAATAGAGATGGGAGAAACTGAAGAGAGGGGGCAATATAAAAAGTCTTCTGGGTTCTCCCTGGGAAATAAGAATAGTTCATCTCCCGTATCAATTGTTTTGACCCAAGTTGCTGTTCTGCTGGAGTAACTGTTAAATGAATTCTGGAAGATCATGAACTATTAGAAATTGAATCCAGTGCTCTGACTTAGATACTAGCATCATTACATAGACAGTTTCAAAGATTCCACTGGCACCTTTGCTTGCTTATGTAGCTGGTTTTGATCATAGGCAGGCTAGCCCATGCACTAACAAAGATTCCTCCCTCTCCCAGGATAAACCCCCACCCCCAACCCTGACAACCCTGAAAATCTAGCAATGGATGATTCATTACAGCTGAGACAAAGGCCCAAATATGATCATATGTCATTGCTAAAATTACTTCAGTCAAGAGGATAAAAACATTAGAAGGTTTACCTCCTTCCAAACCTCAGCGCCCATCCATTGTTTGCTGACAGGATTATTATGCTGCTGCGTGGTCAGTGCATTAGCAGAAATTGTTGCTTTCAGGAAGCAGAGCAGCGAATATAAAAACACAACTACGAGATAGCAGGGCCACGATGGACAATTTGCAGTTGAATAGGGAGCTCTCAAAGCTGGCTTTATGGTCATTTCACACATGCATGAATGATCTCATCTTTGAGGAAGTAATATTCTCTGATTTTCTCTTTTGTTTCCAGATCTATATCCTCCTTTCCCAGAAAAAGAGATACCAATCAGAGACAGAGGAGAAAGAATACTGCAGGTCGCAGCTCAGCCTCTCCCCATAAATTAGTAGGCTGTGTAAGACCTTAACCTGCTAAGACTGACCCCCACAACAACAAACATTTATTGATTTCATATTGCTAGTCGTGAGGGTTTCTAAGGCAAATAACTAAAAAAGAGCTCATAATCTAACGAGTCACAGAATCTACAGAGCTCCCTCTGCTGGGATAGAGGTGTGTCCCTCTGTGGTCTCAGAGGACGATGATAATGATTGTTCTCAGGGACGGAAGGGAAGTGTCTCGGAGGAGGGAACATTTAAGCTGGATCTTGAAGGATGAGTAGGTTTTCACAGGATGGGGAGCGCTATTCCGAGTAAAAGAAACAGCCTGAACAAAATTAATCCTAAAAGAGAACAGAATATGGAGTATGTAATGGGTATATGGGTCACATTGCATTTTCCACTGATAGCCACAGCCATTTCTCCCGTCCTGGAAGCTCTTCCCACAATGTCACTTTGATACTCCTATGGGAACGGTGGGGTCAGTGTTCCTTTCCCTTCAGTCTGGGTAGGCTTTGAGACTCTGGGGGAAGTGATGCTGAATGACTTCATAGGACTGGTCATAAAAGAGGCTATGGTTTCTGCCTGGTTCCCTTGAGACCTCCCCTTTGCAGCCCTGAGCCATGATGTCAGCAGTCTGACTTCCCTGAGGCCGCCAAGCTGTGAAGGAGGCTGCACGTGGAGCAACCAAAGAGGCCGTGAGAGTATACAAAAAGAGACAGATGCCTGGTCACCCTTCACTGTTCTACCTGTCTGCCATCTCAGCATTAGCCAACATCGACCTCCAACCACATGAGGACCTGAGTCCTTCCCGAATTTCTGACCCACAGGAACTGTGAAACCTACCACAATGATAATCATTGCTTTAAGCAGCTAAGCCGTCTGGGGTGATTTGTTATTCAGCAATCAATAACTAGAACAGCAATTGGAAATGAAACTGGACAGTCTGATTGAGGTCTACAGAATATTTGGATTTCCTTGGACATGAGGTGGGAAACAATCCATCAAGCTTTTTAATCTGAAGAATGACATGATCTGATTTAAGGTTTAGAAAGGGAATTCAAGAGGTGCTGGGCAAGATGAATTGGAGTAGAGAGACACTGGAGGCAAAGAGCACACTTGCAGGAATTCTCTGAGTTGGACTGAACATAAAAATCACTTAAGATGCTGATAAATTTTCAGATGACTCAGATTCACCTTCCCCCCACCCCCCAAAATAGACAGGTAACCGGGAATTGTTCCTAGATGCCTTGAACAGACAAAAGAGCAGCGCATTTGGGTGTGCTTGCTGCGTATGAAGCAGTTTGCTGGGCACTTTCCCTACAGCGGAGGGGCCAAGACCGTGGGCGTGGCTACAAGAGAGCCTGCGTCTAGACTTACTCCAGCATTTACTAGTCATGTGACCTGGGGAAAATCGCTTAACGTCTCCGAACCTGTTTTGGGATCTATGACATGGCTATGAGTCTACCTTCGTCACCATTTTGCCAAGGTATAAGCCTTGTAATTGCTCAGTAACAATACATCGTAGCACACTTTCTCAAAAGTGTCGTTCTGGGGCACCTGGGTGGCTCCGTGGGTTAAGAGTCTGACTCTTGGTTTTGGTTCAGGTCATGATCTCAGAGTCGTGAGATGGAGCCTGAGGGAGTCGGCTTGAAGAGTCTCCCTCTGCCCCTCCCCCACTAAGATAAATAAATAAATCTTTTTTAAAAATTAAAAAAAAGTGTCATTCTCACATGATTCATCTTCCTTACGTCCTTTCATTTTGGCTCTACCTCCACAACTTCACTGAAACTCCTTCTGAAAAGTTCATAAGTGACCAACATTGTGCCAGGTTAAAAGAATTATTTTCCATTTTCATTTTGTCTCACTTTTCAGCAGACCAAACACTCTCGAATTTCAGAGAAAGCTGCCTCCAGCCCTGTGATGCCGCATTCTCCTGTGTGTCTCCCACCTCAGTGACTGCTCTCTGCTCCTTCTGTGCTGCGTTTTCCTCCAGCCTACGGACTTCTAGACTTACTGTTCTTCAGGGCTTGACTTTGGTCCTTCTTTTCTGGATCTATTTTCTTTCTATATGGATTCATCCATCCCCAATTTTAAATAGTATATATATTCAGGGGCGCCTGGGTGGCTCAGTGGGTTAAGCGCCTGCCTTCAGCTCAGGTCATGATCTCGGGGTCCTGGGATCGAGCCCCATGTCAGGTTCCCTGCTCAGTGGGGAGTCTGCTTCTCCCTCTGCCTCTCGCCCCCACTCCTGCTCTCTCTGTCTCAAATGAATAAATAAAATCTTTTAAAAAATAGTATGTATTTTCTGATGACCAATTTTTTTAACCTAAAATCTAAATAGTGACTCCAAATTTATAAAGCCAAAGGCTACCTAACATTTCCTTTGAATGTCTCACAGGCATTTTAACCCTATGCTTCTTAAGCGGAGTTCTTGACAATCTCACCCAACCTACCTCTCATCTTTTTTTCTTTCTATTGTAGCACACAGCACCAAGATCCTCCCAGTTACTTAATCATAAAATCTGGAATTTACCTTCATTCCTCTTTTTATTCATCTACCTCAATCAAAATCTACCTCACATACAAATTCTGTCAGTTCAACTTTTAAAATGTTTTTGAATTCATCAATTTTTCTCCATCTCTACCGCCACTACCCTAGTCCAAGCATCTCTTGCCTGGACTCCTACAATGAATTCCTAATTTATAATAAAATCCTTTCCTTCCTCTAATCCAGTTTATTCATGACGTTATTCAAGAGATATTATTTCCGTTTTGGAATTGGGACTTTTCCGACCTGATAGCACCCTGGATTAGAATCCAGAAATCACATAATGCTGGGCCTGAACAAGATGTACATATCGTCTCATCTGCACCCTACAGCAATAAGAACGGTCTAGGTTATGCCGAAGTAATTTTGTAAAAAGCCTCGGACCTCAGTGGCTTAAAGCCACAAAGAATTCTTTCATGCACAAACTACAGGGCCATTACAGGGTGGCTGGGGGCTGGGCTCTGAGTCATCCTCACCCCAGAACTCACCCTGATAGAGCAGACACTGCCTGGAATCTCACCAGTCGTCATAAATGAGGGAAAGAGAGCTCTAGCCAATCACGCACTGGTTCTTAACACCTTCCCACAAGTGACACATATCACTTTTAATCAGTTTCTTTGGCTAAAGCAAGTTACATGGCCACACTTAAATTACAGGGGTGCGAGGCAGTGCAATACTCCCATGTGCCGAAATGGAAAACTGAAAATATTTAGTGAACAGCACGAATGGCTAACTCTTCCTTATTTTATAGGTGAAGAAATTGGGACCCAGAGAGATTATTCACTTATAATACCAAGCTGATTTACATCATAGCCAAAATTAAAACTGAGTCTTGAATTCACTGTCCAGTGCCTTTTAAAATAATGATCCAGAAACTACTTGTTCTTTACTTTCAACAAAATTAATCTAAATGTCATGGGGCGCCTGGGTGGCTCAGTCAGTTAAGCATCTGACCCTTGATTTCAGCTCAGGTCATGATTTTGGGGTCATGGGATTGGGCCCTGCATCAGGTTTGGTGCTTGGCATGGAGCCTGCTTAAGATTCTCTCTCTCCCTCTCTGGTTACCCCCTCCAATAATAATTAATAATAATAATAATAATAATAATAAATTAAATGTCTTAGTATCAATATTTTTACTTACATAATATAAAATCCTTGCATTGAAATACTTTTCTACCTCTGCCTTAAAGTATAAAACTCGGACAAGTCAGGTGTCTTGTCCTCTAGTCTCACTCACATTCTAGCAAAATGCTCCAGTGATGAAACACTCTAAACCTCTCTAACCTGTCTTCTCTCATTGCCAGAAAAACTAAATCATGTTTTAGGTTTGAGATTCTAAACACGTTGGCTTAAAAAATGCAAAGAGATAAGCAAGTCAACTATGAATCCATATACATACAACCAAGCACTGTATGTCTGTTGAATCCATTAGAAATGTATTCCCAACAAAAACCTAAACAACAACGGTTTTGGGAAGAGAGGTTTAAGTTGCCCTCATAACAAGAAGTCTACAGGTGGCTGGCTGCTAGTATTGGTTCAGTAGCCAATGCTATCAAAGCTCATAGTTCTTTTGGTCTTTTCTCATAGACACAGGGTGGCTGCAACTGCCCCCTGAGATCAAGTTTAGACAAAATGGGAAGGTCGAAGCCAGCTGTGACAACACCTCTGAGAAGCAAAAGCTTCCCCAGAATCAACACACTGCCCTCTGTTCTAGCAGACTGCCCCCTGAGGTCTCATTTGCCAGGCCTGGGACTACATGGCCACCCCTAGCAGCAAGAGAGCCTGGAAATAGGGAACAAAATTATTATTATGATTGGCCAAGCCTAATTCTGCCTTGAACAAAAAAATGTGTTCTGTTGGCAAGGAATGCCGTGGGGGTAGAATGTGCTAGGACGAATAGAAGTAACTCACAATGTCCGCCTCATTTGTTGATTGATTAAAAGGCAGTATTATTTTTAAAGTTGACATAGAAACTTTTATTTTAAAAAAAACAAAATATATGTTTACTACTGAATCCATAGCAGCAATATTATGTATCTTCTCAATTGATAAAATTTAAAGATACAACAAAGCTAGTACAGTCCGTTCTGCTATAATGCTTGCTGGAAAACTCAAATTGGTTCCAACAAGATTGATACATTAGGGAACTGTTTGGGCATAACACAATTTCACATTTGCTGGTGCGTGGTTTCAACCACTTAAAACATTAGGGGAATGCAGAAAACTGTATCCAGGTGCCCTGAGTCACAAAGGAGTACACAAAATCACACATGTACACCCCTCAAAATTACCAGTGACCTCAGTTCACCACCTGGGCTGTAAGCCACACGCATCCACATCTGCTGGTATCCATTTCCACCTGATTTCACACACGGCTTCTTTCCTGACCCACAAATGGTGAGCCTTCTAAAGCCCGCTTCCACAGGTATCCTCCAGTTCTGTTTCAACACCAAGTGCCATATTTATTACATGATTTATGTATTTCTTAACCATGTATCACATGTAAAACTGTGCGATCATTTTTTATAGTTCTCTACTTGCTTTTTGTGGGTCACTGACAAAGTTTTGGAGCGCTGTGTCCTTAACCCCATATTTCCCATGAGCCCTATAGTTCTAATGGTTCACGTTTGTAGCAGTACTATTACCAAAAGAGCGTATCTCTGTTAGTTACCAGGGGAACACATGCAAACATATTATATACATATATGTATATATAATATTAGGATACAAGTGAGACTTTTTAACAGGAATCGAGAAAGCTCATTTTACATCTTAGTAGTGAGTGTGCCTTTTAAAGTATTTATTAAATGTGCTTGGGAGTGCTTGTTAAAAAAAAAAAAAAGACTATCAATTATATTAAATAAAAACCACTAATATGCCAAGCTATATATAGATATCTCTACAGTGGGTGAAGATTTGTCATTTATCTTTTAAGGTAATTATGCAAATTATATTCAGCCCACACATCTTGAATTGGAAAATGGTTTTTATCTTTTATTCCTCATTTATAAACCTTGTCTAACAAGACTTAGCCATGATTCAGACTGGGCAGCGCAAAGCTGAATTTTGGCAGTACCTTTACAATAAAAGAGAATTTACTTTCCTCCTAGAGTCTCTCTTTTCTTTAACGAGTGCAGACAAAACACTGAGCACATTCCCAGAGCTTCTGCAAATTTCCCCCTTGAGAAATGTCAGTAACTCCAAGGAAAAACAACTTCAAAAAAATTAATGAAAGGCCCATCAGTACTTGCCTTCCTGCCTCCCAATCCCTGCTCCTGTCCTTTCCACCTTCCACATGTGTCTTCAGTTTCAAACATTTTTCCTTCCCTTCTTTTCCCAAGGTGAGCTGCCATTTCCTGACACTCCACCTGTGAAAAGGGAAAAGAGAAAAGATCTTACAGAAATCAGGCCCTGATGTCACCATGCTTATTTTCCTAAGCAGCAGAACAGAGAAGAACAGGTTTGGGACCATGAAAGAGTGAATTTCAGGCAAAGGTCACGCGTGGACAGGAGACATCAAAAGATTCCAGGTGTTTGTGGACATTTCCTCCTCCTCTTGTGCCTGCTACCAGGAGCCTCTCAAATTCAAATGCTTGTTTCCTCAAGAATGTGGAGCAGGGTTTAGCAAATACATTGTTAGTAAATAATTTGAGAATATTCGTCAAGGCAGAAGCAGGACTTTTGAGTGCACATGGTAATCCTTAAAAATGATTCTGTACCCACTGCTGTGATGCTACTGTAAATTCTAATCGCCCCATACTAACTCGTCAGTCACACGTGGGTGACTCTAGCTCTAAGTCCCCCTGTGTGTCTCCAGCCAGCAGACCACAACGCAGTGTCCCAGGGCATCTGTCCACACCCACAGGCACACATTAAACCCACAAGCCGCAGGTTACACTCCTGTGAGCTGCCCTTCTGCCCTGCCCCACCTTGTTCTTCTCTTTTCCCGCCACCCCCAGGCTCACGGCTGCACACAATGGGATTTTTGTTTGCTCTGGTAGCACGTGACAGCGCAGTCCCTGCTTTGCCTAGCTCTGTGCTGCAGGTCTCTCAGGGTAACAGGTGGCAGCTTCCCCTGTTGGATTCTAGGTATAAAAAAGAATGACCTCATAGGGGTGGAGCTCTGGGACTCCGTACAGGTGGCAGTCACAGCCAGGTAACCTTGCAGTGAAGCCGTTTAGTAAGAAGGGGGCAGTTAAACTCGTCACTCTGGTGGCTTCAACCCTGACCCCGAGGCACTGCCGCAAACAGCCCTTGCCTACAAGTCTCCAAGCTTGCTTTTGCCTCACATGGAGCCCAAAGAAGCCACTGGGAAAGAGAACATGGGCACCAAGAAAAAGAATCTGACCTTCTTGAGGCCCAGGCTCTATATGCTGGAGAGAAGGAAGACTGACACAGTGGTTGACAGCAGTGTTTCTGGGGACCACTCTGGTACCTTGAGGAGGAGCCAGTCTGACAGGACCGAATACAACCAGAAATTACAAGGTAACCAACACAGGTCAATTGTCCTAGGTTATTGCATTCCCAGCTCCATTCTCCTACTCCTGCATTTGCAAAGAAACCACTTAGGGCAAAGGAGAAAAATCGAATATTATCTTCTTTGGAAGGAGGGAAATAAGGCAAATAGGAAAATTTAAAAAAATAAGAAAATGAAAGTAAACGTCACTCATAAATTATAGGAAAAAATTTATTATGTGCTTCAATAGCTAACGAACCAATTCTGAATTATTCTGAATTTATTCTTTTTTCTGGCAAGGGTAATATTTTTGTCTGCAGTTTTCCTCCCTTCCTTCTCCCTCCTTTAATTTAAGAAGTGGGAAGCTCTAGAAAGCAAATGATTTAGAAACCGACAATAGATAGTTTCTCTCAATAGATAGGTGTGGGATGTCACACCATGAGATCTATCTGAGTAATTGTACTGAACTGTGATTGTGGTTATCTTAAATAGGGGCATGAAACTGCAATCATGTCTGCGAAAAATGAGGAATGTTAGTCATTGGGTTGATATAATAGGATTTGTTGAAAATCACATAGGTGTTCATTCCTTTAGAGTGAATCGAATGGCACCCAAATCTGGTAAGAGATGTTTAACATGCTTAGATTGAATGACTTTTGAGGAAAAACTTCAGTTTATCTTGTGATGGTCATAAGAGAGTTTGACATATAACAGTTATTATAAAACGTCTGGTTTAAGGCCCCGAATGTCTAGCCATTCCCATCTACCCTCTCCTTTTCCTCCCTTTCTCTTGAAGGTCACTTGTTTGAGTAAACCTCATTTTGATGTCGATTGTGCAATGTTTTAAGTACCCACTGCAGTACCTATTATGGGATCCCCAGAACCTGCCTCTCCCGCTTAGAGCACACTGTGTGTTTGAACTCTTATAATCCCACCACGAGCTGTCATTCTGGACTGACAAATCATGATGAGGCTAGAAAGACCAACAGAACACACTTGTACTTAGTAGGTCTCTTTCCTAAAAAAAAAAAGAAAGAAAGAAAGAAAGAAAGAAAGAAAGAAAGAAAGAAAGAAAGAAAAAAGAAAAAAACACTCAGACTTAGTTATATAAATTAATTAAATAAATTAAATGCATTTAAATGAAAACTTTAAAGATAACTACTATGAATTAATGCTTTAAAAAAATCCTGATGGCTCAGGGTTAAAATGCAGTCAAGTCTTATACTTAAAGGACTTTTTAAAAAATGGGAGAGGGGTATTGTTTGATCTTTGAAATTAACTTTTCTCAAGGCAATGGATATGTTGGCAAGAGTGCAAATTTTAAAGTCATACACATTTGTCTTGCAATCCTGGCTCTTCAATTTACAACCTATAAGATTTTGAGCACATTACTTCTAATTTCCAAGCCTCAGTTTCCCTATCTGTGAAAGTGGGACAATGATACCACATAGTGTTGCTGGGGGAATGACATCAGATAACTACAGAAAACACCTGGCATATTGGCTGAAATAATGGGATATGCTCAACAAATAGTTATATTTTTATTTTAGGAATAATGGGGACAATAATGATAAAATAAGACTTTATTCTATTAATCAAATTTACTATTTTACTAGTCTATTTCAACTCTTTTTTTGTCTTTTGATGAAGAGATCACATAAGCAAATTCAGTAAAAGCCCACGGCTTTATCTCTAATAACATGCTTATTCTGTCTGAGATTGACTAATTCAGCAACTTTTTGGTCCAGATTCTCCATTAGCAAAATAAAAATGGAAACTACTTTTTGCTATTCACTTCCTAAATTTAGTAAAAAAGAAAAAAAAAAAAAACCCAAAACATCTGTGACCACAAAAGACAGCAGATGTTTGCTGGTTACTTTGCAGAAGACCTCTGGCTTCTGTCCTCCATTGGCTTTGTGGTTTCCCTGTGCCTTGTTGGGTCCTGTCTTTGAAGCTAGAAGACCGAGGAGTTAACCCATGTTCCTAGAATTGTTTGTGCAGGAGACAAATCAGGGAGTAAAGAAGAGCACATCAGAGCTGTAAAGATAGGTTGGCCCCCTGATAAGTAACATTTTTCAGATGTAACTTTTAAAATCCACGTCTGATATGTAATGCCTAATAGGGTTTTTAGTAAGATTCTTCTGTAACTGCTTTGGCAACAATAGAAAACATTTTCTCATTAACATTCAAAGCAATCCGTTCTGTTGGGTTTGCACTCCGGTCTGCATAATACCCATTATCATGCAGATGGATCCTAAATCACCTTAAGAAGTTTTTTTTATTTTTTCAATGCTGAAAGCTTTTCCTCTGCTACCTTGGAACAGGTCGTTCCCTGGGAGGCATTGAGTAAAGATCCGAGCTGGTTAGAGCGTTTGGATGGACCGCCCGATGGATGGCCCAAAGCCACTGTGAGGTGCCATTGTGAGGTCACAACGTGCTTTTCAGTGCTGGAAAGAGGCCTCAGTTATTTAGCCAGAGTCCTTCAGTGTGTGTTGCTATTTGAGTAATATGGTTCACTGCTCTGTCTCTTCAAGCAAGTTCTCTGAGTTCTGGGAAATCTATGACCTTTCTTTGGTGCCCCTGGGCTCACCTCTTAACTCATACTACACAGGCCACTTGTTCAATTCAATTTCTGGCTGATATCGCTTTAGTAGTGTGAATCCTAAATTGTAATTTCTTTAAAAAGGGCACACTGGGTGAGAGCTACTAGATTAAACAATAGAACATGATTCTAGGGGTCCCTGGGTGGCTCACTCAGTTAAGCCTCCGACTCTTGGTTTTGGCTCAGGTCATGGTCTCAGGGTCGTGAGATCGAGCCCCATGTCAGGTTCCTTGCTCAGCAGGGAGTCTGCTTGAAAGATTCTCTCCCTCCGCACCTCCTCCTCCGTTCAGGTGTGCATGTGGGCTCTCTCTCTCTCTCAAATAAATAAATCTTTTTTAAAAAAAGAACATGGTTCTAATGAGGGTATCATAAAATCTTTGTAGAAGGTTGTGATCACAACGTGGTCACTAAGCCTCAAGTTTTGCAATAATAGTTCTTTGCTAGCCTACTCTTAATGGCTCCTGTATTCCTTCAACAGATTTGCTCAGTTAATTGGCATTTATCGGGTATGTTATGTGGTGAGCAAAACCAGAATATGTGCCAGGGATTACAACTACAGAATCATTAAGGAAAAAAAATGTCTGACCTTTACTCCAAAGGGGCTTAAAGTCTCATTGGGAAAGATAAGACAGGTAAACAAATGAAATAAAGTGGCATGAGAGAGTACAGGTGGGATCAGTGGGTCCATAAAAGGAGGAAATGGCCTCTTCAGGATTGGGCAGGGGAGGCTGTTGGAAAACACTGTTAAGAGTTGATAAGGTGGGCGCCGGAAGGAAAGCAGAATGGGGAGAGCAGGGTGTTTTAACCTCTTCATTGTACTTATTTCTGAAATTATGTAGTTTGTTTCCTTGTTTATTGCCTATTACCGACTCCCACTTCCTCTCCCATCTCTCATCCCCCACTCCATGAAAGAGACCCTATGTGTCTTGGTAACTGTTCCATCTTTACACTTTGAATCATGCCCAGCACACAGTGTCTTTCAAATACAATGAATGACTTGAACGAGCTGGTCCAAGGAGGGAATCAGTGTGAGGAAAGGCATCGGAGCCTGAATTAATAGCTCTTGTATCTTCGAATGTGAGGATACATGTCTCCATTAATAAAGATGATTCTTCAGTAAAAAAGAAATAAACATATTAGGGATGAAAATGTACAGAATTGCCTAGATAACAAATAATTCTCAGTGGAAGCCCATTTCATTCCTGACTCTACCTTTTAGAGCATAGCAGACCCTACTTCAGCTCATTTCTCTTCTTCCATTCATCACAAGAGCTGCAGCACCTTAGCTTCCCCGCTAGCTCAGCTCCTCATTGCCATTTTACAGGGAGTCACACAGAGTGATCAAGGCCGGGGAAACTTACTGGCTGATTTATTAAAACTCTTTTCTTTGGGAAATGATTTTATGTATGATTGTATGTGTGAACTATACATTTGAAATACACCTAATTTAAAAGTTATGTACAAGTGTGTCTGTATGTATGCAGATTATCTAATCTATCTACACTATGTAAATATAGTTGTGTATGTGTACTTGAGACATATTTCTGTAATGATTAAAACTTTTTATAAAAAGTTTCTTGATTGACATTCAGCAGCCTTTTCTGAAAACCCTACATGATTGATACGACTGACATTATAGGTCTCCTCCCAGTGTGGGTAGTATGGGATGAATGTTTATTCCCCTCCAGATTTACATGTTGGTGCCTAATTCTCAATGTGATGTTATTTGGAAGTGGGGTTTTGGGGAGATAATCAGGTCATGAGGGAAACCCTGCTGAATGAGCTGAATGGGATTATTACCTTATAAGAACAAGCGTGAGAGAACTCACTCCCTCTCTCTCTGCTCTATGTCATGTGAGGGTCTGAAAACACAGTCATCTATCAGCTAGGAAAGGGGCCCTTACCAGACACTGGATCTGCCTTAAACTTGGACTTCCCAGCCTCCAGAACTAAGAAAAAATAAATGTTTGTTGTTTGAGCCACCCAATCTTTGGTATATTTGTTATAGCAGCCCAAACTAATTAAGACAGTGGGTCAGTTACTTTTATTCCATATGGCCATACTAAACAACTGGTTAATTTTTTGGCCCATGGACATTCTTGCTTGTCAAGTATCAGGTGAAAGAGTGAGAGTGGTTGGGTAAAATGTCATTACTGTTGCTGATAACACAAGTCAAATCCACATCTCCAATTCATAATAGACCTGTGGTCTTGTCTCTTTCTTTCTTTCTTTCTTTCTTTCTTTCTTTCTTTCTTTCTTTCTCAAAGACTATTTTATCATTCTCATTAAGAAAGGATTTCTTGGTTGTTTTTATAAAAGCCTAAAGTGTTTTTACTGTGGTGATGATAAGGTACCAACCTAATGCATGAACGTTATACAGAATAACATATATTGCAGGATGAGGACAAATGGCTCAAATAATAAGTTAGAAGTGGTGAGATTATAGGAACATTTAATTTGTAATGATTTAAGACTACAAACCAATCTGTAAGTGAGCGGGAGGTGCAGTTAACACTGGAGATTTGCTGATTTGGCCTAGTGAGGGGTAGGATAAAACTAATTGTGCGGCTGTCTGAGCACGTTTCTATCTTACTGCTACAAGCCCTTTGTCTTCCTCCTGTTCTCTGCGTAGTAAGCAAGCCCTTTCGTACGGGCCTCAGTATGCCCTTTGGTGAAGTGGGAAACACTTGGATCAGTAAGGTAACACCAGTGTAAATAAGGTGTTTTTCATAATTTGAAGGGTAAATCTTTATGAAAGTCAAGACACTTGTAAATCTAAGTAATTTCTGTTTCATCACACATATAGATATATTACTTTCCTTCTTTTTCAGTAAAGGTATTTTACGGTTTGGGGAAGAGTTATTTGAATTAAATAAAGGGTGAGTCCCAGGAATCAAGAAGTTGTAGCTGTTCCGCTACAATTACATTGTGATAAGAAAATTTATTCCTGTGTTCTATTTATGAGACACTAGACACAACTTTCTTAAAGGTAGCATCCAGCTTCTAATTGCATTTTTTTTGTCCACAAAAATTATGAGTTTATCAAAACAAGAAATGAGAAATTAAGAGGGAGGGAGGAAGGTAAGAAAGGAAGGAGGGAGAGAGGAGGAGGGGAGAGGGAGAGGTGTGGGGGGAGGGGGAGGGAGGGAGAAAGAGGAAGAGAGAGAGAAAGAGGGAACTCAGATGTATGAAGCAAGAATAGAAATGTACCTTAAAATAATGACAGAGTTGGGGAAAGATGGGTAAGATTTAAGCTACATTCATATTTGTTTCTGTAAATACAGGAAAGGAAAAAATAACCCTCTTTTTATAGAATTACCTTTTCTTGACATAATCATGCTAAATTCAGTACTTTTGTGGATGTTGATTTCCTGGGAAGGGTAAAATTATTGCAAGAACTGCTGAATTTGTAAGCAATATCACCCATAGAAGCAGGCACGACTTGGCTTCAGGTTGGCCCTCTTTCCACCAAGAAGGTGAGGAATCTGTGGGGCCAAAGTTACTGACTACGTGAGAACCTTACCTTTATTTCTAGACCAAGTTCAGGGTACCTGGGACCATGGAACTTTCTGTTCATCCGGCCCCAATACTGGCTCCAAGGCCTGCTGGGACCCCTTCCCATCCCACCTTCCTCAGGGCAGACTGTGGTTGCTGGTGTGCACACCCTTGGGCCTGTGGGGTAGTTGATTGTGGAGGTGTGTGCCTGGAGCTTGATCAAGCTGGGATATTCACACCATGCCTATTGGGCCCCTTGTGGGAGGGAGAGAGCCAGGAGAGGAAGAATAGGGATATAGGCCTCAGGACTTGGAAAGTGAGTGGACCCCAGGGCCTCCTACCAGATTTTGGCATGAAACTCTGAGGGAGCTGAAAAAATCTAAACTTGAACTTGGCCTTCCAGATTATTACGAAGGTATATTTACCAACATAGAAAGATACAACATATTGTATTTAACAGTTTGCCAGTTTGACTCACAATTGTTAAATATGTAGACATGAGGTGTTAGCCTCCATTTGTACACTCAAGGGAGGCTGCTTATGAGTGGCTTTTGGTTGTAAGCTGTTTCAGAGAGGCCCTTATTCTTTTTTTGGGGGGGGGGGGCTTTATTTATTTGTTTTTTTTATAATTTTTGTTTTGTTATATTAGTCACCATACAGTACATCCCCAGTTTTTGATGCAATGTTCCATGATTCATTACTTGCGTATAACACCCAGTGCACCATGCAATACGTGCCCTCCTTACTATCCATCACCGGCCTATCTCAATCCCCCAACCCCCTCCCCTCTGAAGCCCTCAGTTTGTTTCCCAGAGTCCATAGTCTCTCATGGTTCATTCCCCCTTCTGTTTACCCTCCTTCATTCTTCCCTTCCTTCTCCTACCGATCTTCCTATTTCTTATGTTCCATAAATGAGTGAAACCATATGATAATTGTCTTTCTCTGCTTGACTTATTTCACTTAGCATAATCTCCTCCAGTCCCATCCATGTTGCTGCAAATGTTGGGTAATCGTTCTTTCTGGCCCTTATTCTAAACTAGGTTTGAAGAGCGAGAGGGAAGGAAAGGCAGAGAGGAACGACTGTCATCTGCTCGCAACTGTGCTGGCCTAGAGACTTTTACACGTTATTATTTAATCCCAGCATCTTTTCAGTTCTGGTTTCATAGTTGAAAAAATAGGTGTGTAGTGGAGGAAAGATTTCCTTCTACCCGCCTGGGTTCAATAGCTGGGCCTATGAAATAAACTGACAACGAGCAGATCAACAGGAGAAAAGGTTTACAAGCGTATTAATTTTAAATATTACCTGCTGGGCGGCATCACAGGAAAAAAAAAAGTGCGTACCCCCAAAATGGTGAGATTTGAGAGCTTGTATGGCAACATAGTGTGGATGGGAAAGGGAAACGTAGGGGAGAGTAAATCATCTTAGGAAAGATGACTGGGTCCTGAGAAGAAGAGAAGGGGATGTAACAGTTTGTGACAAAGTTTGTCTGGGTGTGTGTCAAATTCTAGTTTTCTCTCCGATGGGAAGGGTCAATGTTGCCCGGCTGGTGAATCTCTTGAGGAGAGGATTTATGACAACTGAGTTCCTTTTGGAGGACCTGTCTCTAGGCAGAGAAGGAGTGCAGAGAAAGCCTCTCCCTGAACTTGCTGTTGATCAAGTGCCTTCAGCTCCAAATCATCAATATACCAAGGCAGCATATTTTGCGGTGTCATGGCCTAAGCTCCTTCAGGTAGCAGAGCTCGGATCAGAACTCAGGTGCTTTCAGTATCTGCAGATAGGATGACTAATTCACTGACTTTGCAGGTACTCCTCCGGATGGTTTATTAGTAACAGAGGCGAAGCAGTTTGAGGGTTACGGTACCTGTTTTGTAATGTGGTGACGTTCCTCTGCTAAGATGCTAAAGCCTGACCTATTAAATTTTTCACTTTGGAATACATATCCTTTGTTTGGAATTATTGTGACACTCCCCTGCAGGAGTCTTTTCGTTTAATTGTCAGGAAACAAAATTACGAAGTTAGGTTAAGCAAGCCTGCCTTATAGTAATAGCTTGGTGATCTCCATTTCCTTCTTCCTTCATTATCTTGACACCATTTCTTTAATTTCATGCTTGCTGTCATTTATTTATTTGCATCTCAAAAACTAATATACAACCCAAACACTGAGAACCCTATTCTACAGCAATGGGGATGGGGTGGGTGGGAGTAGGGGTGGTAGTGTATGCATGTGCAAATGAAAAAAAAAAAAAAAAGGAATTACATACTGGAAACAAGCAGCTCATTATCTGGTAGGTGATATTTCCATAGAATTCTATGAAGTCAGCCTAAATTGGGAATCTTAAATGCAGCAGGAAAATACTGTTATGATTAAAAGCCTTTGTCCCAGGTTGTTCTGAACAATTTCTTTCTTGATTAATAAATCACAGAATCAATGAACACTCTAGGGTACCTGCACCGAGGCCCTCAACAGAGAATGCAATCCTGACTGCCTGACATCCTTCTGACTCAAAGAACAAAACTTAAAGGTCATGTCATCAAGCTACTGATCTGAGAACTCTGAGTCATTGCAGCCCCTCACTGAATTGTCTTTCCTGAATACTTCTTAATGTTAGGCCTGCAGTGTCACTACGAAAATCTGTCACAGATTTCTGCTTCTGTCTTTGTTGTGAAATAGTTGATGAAGACATTGTTTACTTCTCTCAGTGCCATCCAGTTGTATTCAAGGAAAAACTTTGGCTCCTCTTAAGAATTAGAACATGTCTCCCTCCCAGATAAAAACAGGCAATTTTCTGTATCTAGATTCCTGGAGCTTGGAGTCCAACTGTACTGAATGCCTGGCCTTTAGAGTAGCTGTTTTCTTTGCCTAAAAGTTTTTTCCCTCAAATCTCAGCAAGGATTAGATTCTCATCATGGAGGCTTCTGCTTCCTTCTGGGAGAGTCCTTCTCGGACCACCGTACCGGAAGAGGTGTAGGGAAGGAAAGACTTTTCCTTTATCCTCTTAGCTTCTGTGACTGGGACCTGTGAATTGAGCTGACAAAAGACAGGTTAAGAGGAAAAAAGCATATAGGTTTTATCTGATGTTAATATTTTTACGTGGCATGGAAGAGGTCATAGAAAGAAATGAAAATCCCAAAGAAACAGTTAGACCCATGGTTATATACCATTTTAACAAAAAGGGATAAGTTGTGGAGACATGAGAAGACAAAGGGAAAAAGGGCTTGGGCTAGGGGTGTGAAATTGTGGGAAAGTGAATAGGAAATATGTGTGGGGGGGACTCATGGAACATAAGGGTCATTTTTAGTGAGGTTTGTACAGACTCATCTTGATGTCAACACCCCATCTTTGGTAATAAGAGTGTTCTTTCCCTGATAGTGGGAAGGCATCTTTCTCACAAGAAATGTATACTTTGTTTTTAGGTACAGAGTGGGAGGAAGGAGAGCCCTTCCTGCATCTGGAATTTCTCAGTTGCCTCCGGCTCAAAATAATCAATACGCCAAAATGGCATATTGCCAGGTGTTCAGGCCCTTCTTGTACCACACACTGCCCTCTAAAATTACACTATCCCATTTGCACCTCTCTTTTCCACTTGAATATAATTCTCCTTGGAGATAGAGATTTAGTCTTATTTTAACACTTAAGCAGTGCCTGGTATATAGTAGATGCTCGGCTCAATGACTTAAAAAGATTAAGTGAGTAATTACAACTACATTGAACCTTATTGATAGATTGTCTTTATAATTCTGTCACTCCTATTTGCCCATTATTTCATTGTGGTCAACTTTTGGGTTAGCTGCTCTAAATTCTTTTACTGCAAAAGGAGAGAGACTATAAACAAATCTAAGTAAACAAGAAAAGAAATAATTTCTTGGCCAAAGAAACGAGATCCCAGTTTTAATGAATTTGTTCAACAAGCACTTGCTCGGTGTTCGTATGTGCCAGATATTGACTAGATCCTGAGAATACAGAAATACATCGGAAGTAAACCCCATCCATTGAGTGACAGGCAGTGAACTAATAATTGTATCAATGTGGTAAGTGGCTGAACTGTGGCTGAAGGTGGAGTGTCTGGGTTGCAGGTTCTGAGATGGACAGTAGAGTGCAGGAGCTTCTTACACTCTGATCTTGTCTCAATGGAAGCCCTAGCCAACTCTAAAGGCAAGTCCTAAAGACAACATGATCCTTCAGAGTTGTTACCAGTAGTATGAAGGACTTGGGCCCTTCCTCACCCTTCATGTGGCTGGGGACACCTTGGGAAGGTATGACCTGGGAGATGTTCTTACCTGAGACAGTTCCTGCAGAGGGCCTGTCTGCTGGGGGCTCACCCTGCAGCTGGGGCAAGAAGGGCTCCTGAGGGGAACTGATCAGCTCATCCCAGCATCCGCCTCATATTAAGTGGTCATTATTATATTAGAGATACAATAAAGCAATATAAGAATCATGATGAGAAAGAGCTTTATCGCACCTCTAAAATGTCAAAAGGAGAGACATTGACATCTGAATCTTGAAATCCAGTTTGGATTGTTTGGGGGCATGGGGGTGGTGGGCACTCCAGACAAAGGGATTAAATGTGTCCTGCTACATGGGGACAAGGCATTAAAACTAGTTTTCCTATTCGAGGGTTCACTCAGAAATGAAAAAGATGGTACTACCACCACCTGAGCGTGTGCACTAGGCACAGAGGTGCACTATGCCATTTTCTGCTCTAAACAACTTGGCAAAGAACGTAGTATCCCGACAATGTTCTGACAATGCTGGATCTTGACAGGGTCCAAAACACAACCAAATAAAAACCCCCAAAAGCACAAAACAAAACAGATACTGTCATATATTTACAGATGACAACACTAAGGTTAAGAGAGACCTATCCATATGTCCCGCAGTCACATAGCTAGTAAATGGTGAAGATGAGGTTTCACAGAGGTTTACTTGGCTCCAATGTACATGCTTTTCAACCACCATGTAGCCTCCATTGTCCTAACCTTAGTTTTTAGTACTATTACCTGTTTTGTGATTTATTTTTAAGGAATGACTGATTTTGATAAAATTTTGAACAATACTCAAAAACATCAAGAGATTCTTAGTTTCTACCAGTACATTCATCTACAACCCTGGGTAAACAGTGACCAAAAAAGTGGCTGTATTATTTTACGCTCTTCAACAAAATGTTTTATGTGGATGTGAGTTAGAAAGATGTATAACTGCAGTGAGGAGGTATATAGTTTCTAGATTCACTAGAATATTCCACTCTAAGAATACAAATCTCATTATTTGAGTTATTTAATCTTGGAAAGCTACTCTTCATCACTAACAACAGAGCACACAGCAGGATGAGGATGTTTGATGAAAAACTGGGTTGGAACATCAAACCATATTGCGGCTCTGGCTTAATAGTCCTCAATGCTTTTCCATGTTCTATAGCAGTGGTATCCAAAGAGGTACAGGTAGCCCAGGAGTTTCTCAAGACAACCCACTATGATAAGAAAAAATAAGTTTATTTTTCAGTTTTATCCTTTGATATTTATTTTTTAGTATTCTTTATAATGTACATGATACATTAATACTATACTATGTATTAGAGATTCATGCTCAAAACAGTTTGACACATGATCAAAAAAACTGGGGATGAGGGGCGCCTGGATGGCTCAGTCAGTTAAGCATCTGCCTTGGGCTCAGGTCATGATCAGAGTCCTGGGATCAAGCACCGTGTCAGGGCTCCCTGCTCTGCTTCTCCCCCTGCCTCTGCCCCCCTCCTGCTCATGCTCTCTCTCTACCTCTCTCTCTCAAATAAATAAAATCTTTAAAAAAAATTGGAGATGAAATTATGACCATGCTACAACATGAATGAAGCTTGAAGACGTGATGCTAAGTGAAATAAGCAGACACGAAAGAACAATTAGTATACGATTCCACTTACTTGAGGTACCTAGTGTGGTCAGAGTTATAGAGGCAGAAAGTGGAATAATGTTGGCCAGAAGCTGAGGAACAGGAGAGTGGGGGTTAGTGTTCGATGAGTACAGAGTTCCAGTTTGGGAAGATGAAAGAATTCTGGAGGTGGATGGCGGCGATTGTGGATGTGGATGTACTTAACGCAGCCGAGCTGTACACCTAAGAACAGTGAAGAGGTACATTGATGTTATGTACAACACTAAAAAATAAAGGTTGGAGATCCCAGGTTATAACAATGGATATAAGGCCTCCATCTTTTCATGACCCCATCTTTTCATGCTCATCTCTGTGGACAGTTTTTCTTTGGATGGTATGCCTTGCTACATGCTGTTTCTTTGGCCTAGAGTGTTCTCCTTCACTCTGTTTCCTTTATAAACCCCAAATCATCTTTTCAAGTCAATTCTTCTAAGTCATACACACAAAATACATTTGTCTCACATCCTTTATACATTTCTCCCATTTACATGCCAGTATCTCTTTTACTTGATTGAACTTCTCAGGGACAGGACCACTTATATCTTCAAGACTTGGAAAAGCCTGGCCAGTACTCAATGATCATATTCGTTGAGTACATGAGTGTGTAAATGAATAAAGACTAAACAGTAAGTAGGTGGCATAGTGGTTGTGCAGTGGACATCCTGGATGGCTAGGAGGCCCTTCCCTTCGGTGCATTCCTTTGAAGCCAGGTCTTGATCACTTTACTTACTTCAGGGTCACAGCTCCTGGATATGGATTTAACCCAGGTGATATTTAATCCAGACAAAAATTAACCAATGTTTATCTCATCTCATAATCCTCTTCTCTAAGTTGTGTTTTGTTGGGTCACCCTTACAGTCCCACCCTCGTTAGCAAGGGCATACAGAAGTCACATCTCCTTCATGATGGAGGACCTACAGGTTCTTCCTTGGAACGCAGTCTCACATGCTTATGACCAGATATGGATAAGGAAATTAAATTACTTTTGGTCTGGGCAAATGAAAGAGTCTAAGCAGTGATTCTCTCTTTTTCTTTGTTAGCCAGTCTATACATCCAAAAATAGAAGTCCTGTACTTAAAAATAGTTTAGAGTGCTGACCAGAGTTTGATTTGCTTGCGAATGCCACACCAATGAGACACTTAGGACTGTCATTATGTTACAGTAGTGCTACAGGTTTTTAAATATTCCAATCTTAACCAAACATTTAAAAAATACTACGATTATAATCTCACAGGGTGCTCTTGTTTCATTATTCTGAGCATTTCTGTGTAGAGTGAAATATTAAATTAAGATGGGAAATTAGATTTATTTTAATGAAGTAATTCTTGGAAAACAAAGTCAATATTTCCCTGGCAAAATCAAAGCTTCATTATATTGTAGTTGCAAATAAATTTTTTTATGTACTTGATTTTTCAAATGTGGAGTATAATCAACATAAAACTATAATTAAATTTTTTTCAGTGAATCATTAATCAAATAAGATTTTGGATTGGGATAAACCTATCAGGAAAGCTCAAGCCTCGTATAATTTTTGCTATATGTTATTATAAGTATGTACAAATTCACAGTGACAACAATAATTATACCAAACAAAACACTCAGGCCACAATTTGATCTTCTTTCAAAATACTCTCCTCCATGTTTATGCTTGTGTTCAACCCTGGTGACTTTTCTGTCCTCAGACTACGTCATGTATAACAAGAGCCTGTTCACATACTCACTGTACATACTGTGTGCACATACACTGCACATTTATGTATACCATATACATATATACGTGCACATGGCTCACTGTGCTGTGTGTGATGTTTGGAACCCATAGCCTATAATAATTAAATTGAACTAAAAGAGTCTGTTTCACTTGGTTGTGAGGAAAGCCAACCCTGTTTCTCATTTGTCTAAAATCCATAAAAAAGGGAGAGTGGTGTACTCCTATATTTAGGTCGGCATAAAGTTTTTGGTGGTAAAAAGAGGGGAAAAAAGCAATCACACTGATAATTTGTCCACAAATTACCTTAAATTTGTCTTTACCCTGAATTCATGTATGATTAGCCAACCGATTTTTTTTTTAAGGATTTTATTTATTTATTTGACAGAGATAGAGACAGTCAGCGAGAGAGGGAACACAAGCAGGGGGAGTGGGAGAGGAAGAAGCAGGCTCATAGCGGAGGAGCCTGATGTGGGGCTCGATCCCACAACGCCTGGATCACGCCCTGAGCCGAAGGCAGACGCTTAACCGCTGTGCCACCCAGGCGCCCCAGCCAACCGATTTTTTTAAGAGAAGACAATGATGCTTCTCCCACTCCCACCCCATGACTTACTTCTCTCTAGAATTCTGCTCAAAAATCACCTTATTAATGAGGCCTCCTGTGACTTCTCTCTATACTAGTAGCTACTACCCACAGCTGCTTTATTTTCTTCCATAGTGCCTTATCACTATCTGGCATGCTAGATATTTCTTTATTAATCAGTCTATTGTTTCTCTTCCATCACTTAAAATAGAAGTTTCATAAGAGCTGAGGGTTTTCTCTTTTTTCCCTGTTATACTGCCAGCATCTAGAACAGGATTTCTCAACATTGGCTCTACTAATATTTTGGTAGGATAATTCTTTGTTGGAAAGGTACTGCCCAGTACGCTGTAGTATTAGCAGCACCCTTTACCTCTACCCACCAGAAGCCGGTCACATCCCGACTATCCCCCCAACTGCGGCAGCCAGAAATGACTCCAGATAGTGCCAAATCTCTCTGGGGGTGAGGGATGGGGGGAGAGGAGCAAAACTGCTGGTTGAGAACTACTGATCTGGAACAATTCAGGGCACAAGTGGATAAAACCAATATTTCTCATCAAGCCAAAATTCTGCATTTTCAACAACAGAACAATTACAACAGAAAAATTGAATACAGTGAAGACTTTACAAGTAAAGTTCCCTTTCTATTCAGGGCTTAAAATTTGTCCTCTTTCACTCATCTTCTCCTGCTAAAGACTTTGAACAAAGACAGTTCCAGGAAGTACCCATTTATTTAGTTCCTAATTGTTCTGGCTACGTGGCGCTGCTCACTGAGGAGCCTGTAAATTCAAACCAATGCCACTTAAGTATTTTTCAAGCCAGGTAAGCTTTGTTTCATTCCTTTTAGAAACCCACTCCTTTGCTTTCTGTAGCAATTAGCGGTCAGTGGAAATAAATCACATGCCCTCCAAATGAGAATAAAATATTTCCCTGCCCCAATGTTTGAGCTTTCAAATTCTGAGCAGTGGAGGGTCTGCTCTTTCACGTTTTCGCTTAATACTTCACTGGCTCCTCTCCAAAACCTGCCTGACATGCAATTATTTTCAACCTATTTCACAGAAGGCCTGCTCTATTCATCTTCCTGTGGGTCAGATTTCCATTGAAACTGATAAAAGATTTTACTGTGTGAAACTTAAGTCAGTAGGGTTCAATGCAGTGCTAAGCCAAGGTTTTTTGGGTTTATGGGGGCTGACATGAAATATGGTACAGAGAGGGATGAAAGAACATCCATAATCATATCTGGGGGGTTGGTAATGATCTGTCTGGACTAAAACCCTAGATAGAATTATGGGTGGTGTTTACACTGTATGGGGAGGAAGGGGGCTGGCCAGGAGGGGGTGACAGTCAGAAGATCTGAACTCAATTTATGACTCTGGTACTTAAGATAAAAGACTTTCTTCTTCAGAAATTAGTTCCCTTTTCTATATAATGAGATAGAACTGGATAGACTTTATCACCTTGTCTCCCCTACCTGCTTTCCCCCATTTTTCCCTATTTCTTTAAATGCTATCGTTACCCTGTTAACAGTCAGAAATCTGAAAGTCAGCTTTGACTTTTCTTCTCCTTTGCCCCATACACTGATTGTGCACCTGGTTTACCTCCTAAATTTCTCTTCATCTCTTCAATCCTCTCTACCCTTCTGGCAACCAGACTAAGTGTAACTGCCTCCATCTCTCCCCCACAGCTAGACCTGTCTAGGTTCAAGACCACTTCACTGACCCCCTGCCTTCAGCCTTGCTCCCCACCCTCTTCCCCAAAATCTGGTTCTACTGAGGCCAAAATGATCTTGCAAAGAGAATCTGATCTTAGAATCAGGAGAATTAGAAATTCCAGATTCCTTAATTAGACCTTTGAGATCTGTCTCCTGATAAATTTTCTAGACTCATCGCCTCATCACATTCTCTGATGTTTTCCCTTCAGTCACGCTAAGCTTTTTTCAAATCTTCTTTTGCTGCTAGCCTTTGGACATACTACTCCCTTTGCTCAGGACACTTTCCTTTCGTCCTTTCCTTTCTGATTTCATTTGTGCCACTTCTCTGGCAGGCCTGACTCTAGACTGTGCTACACTCAGTACAGGGCACAGTTTATTGTGATCATATTTGTACACAAGTTTTTAAATATTGGTTTTTAAAATTACAATGTGATTTGTTTGCGCAATCTTTCTAGGCTAGTTTTCTCTTAAATCTTTTACAGTTGTCACATTCAACTCCTAATATAGCAGCAATATTTTGGCAATGTAACTTTATCAAATCATTTCAAAGCATTAAAGCAGTTTCATGGAAACACACATACTCTTACTCTCATATTTCATCATCTTATCCTTGTGTTCTCCATAGTCATGTGACTTAGCAGGTTGCTCAGCGAATAAGCGTTGGATGGTGTATGAGTGCCTGCCTAGTCTGGTCTTGGGGGTAAGGGAGGCAGGTGAGGGCTGGTGTTAAGTGTTTGGGGACAACCCTAAACTTGGTATATGAAAATATTAGCTCCAACTCCTCTTTATTAAGAGATAAGTAAGATTTTAATTATAGAAATCAAAATCCATGATTATTTATTTCTAGTCATCGATAAATAATATCAGCTAGGAACCTTAATCCAAATAAATAAGCACCTAGGGTTTTAAGAGTAACAACTTGTGTATTTTAGCAGGACATATATCTTATTTTAGTCATCTTCTTGCTCTTTCAACTTTCCTGAGAAGCACACCATTTTCAGCGAATTTCTCAGAAACAATCATTTGCATTGATGATTTAGCTTCAGGGTAAATGGGAAAGAATCTGATTTTTAAAATCCGAGGGTCTGTATTATGCCAAGCATCATGCGAGGGCTATATCCCCACCTCATTTGAATTCAGCCTAGGTAATGAGAGGGCACGTTTGGTCTGGTCCTGAACTGTGTCGAAATCCTTGCCATATTGTGCTTTTTCCGAGAGCAGGTCCAGAGCAAAGGAAGGGAATTTCCTGATGGATGTTTAATCTCCCCTCCCACCTCTGGAACATTTCCAAGAGGAAAAAAAAAAAAAAAAAAAGAGGAAAAGCAGGTGCAGCCACTCAGAACCAGATATAGAAAAATGGCAAGTAAATCATGGTCATAAAAATAATGACTGGTGTTTTTTGAGAGGTTTCAGTGTGTCAGACACTGAGTTAAGCAATTTGGATGCTTTATCTCAATTCTCACAACTGCCCAGCAGTAAGTAGTGGTTAAAATGCAGGTTTAGGAGTCAGACCGGCTCAGGTTTGAAGCCACTTACTGTGGTGTGAGCTTGGGCGTTTCCCTCTGTGTGTTTCAGCTTCCTCATGTGTAAATAAGAGGAAGGGAACTGAAAAATCTACCTTGTAGTGTTTCTGTGAGGGTTGAAGAGCTAATACAAGACAAGCTCAATATTTAGTACAAAGTGAATACTCAAAACAATGTTAGCCCGTATTACCATTACCATACCATCACTACTGCAGATGAAGCAATTTTGTGAGGCCCACTGACTTGGCCAAGGTCACTCAAGCTGGTGGATGGCAGGGTCAGTACTGAACTGTATGTCTGCCCGTCCAGCACCATTCCACCACACATCACACAATGCACCTTGATCGCAACATAAGCGGTCAGGTGGCAGAGGATGGGGAGCCCAGGCTTCAGCGCTAAGCACATTTGGTTCAAACCCCAGCACTTCCGCCTACTCTATGTACATCTAATGGAACATTATTCAGCCTTAAAAAGGAAGAAAATTCTGACATTTGCTACAACACAGAGGAACCTTGAAAACATTACGCTAAGTGCAATAACCCACTTACATGAGGCACGGAGAGTAGCCAAATTCATAGAGGCAAAGAGGAGAGCGGTGGTCGCCAGAGGCTGGAGGGAGGAGAAAATGGGGAGCTGGTGTTTAATGAGTGTGCAGTCTGGGAAGATGAGAAAGTTCTGGAGGTGGATGATGGTGATGGTTGCACAACAACGTGAATGGACATAATGCTGCCGAACTAGACTCTTAAAAATGGTTAACATGGTAAATTTTGTGTTATGTACATGTTATCAAAATAAAAAAAATAGACAAAAATATGTCCTTCTGCAAGAGGAAAACATTATTATTAAAATCACTGAGAAAAAAAGAGTCTTAAGAGCAGCTGCTGCTTCTCAAGTCATATTTTTGATGTTTTATGTTAATTCCACCAAGAAGTCACTTTAGTCTTTATATTTTATAAGAGTGAGAAGGGATGCGTGACTATTTTTATCCACAACATATGTTCCTATCTGAATTGGCAGGTAAGTATTAATCAATGTAGTATTCTAACAATACTGTCAGAGGAGAAATAATATTGTTGTGACACCAAGAGAACATTTTTATTATACACATTACCTTGAAATAACATTTTTGCCGGGAAATGTGATGCAGCGTACATGTGATGCATGAGAGAAGCAGCCCAGCTAGAGGACATTCGTCATGTGTGCCGCACAGCCCGGCAGCCTGCGCGATACAAGGATATAATTAACTATGAAGGTCATTCCATCACCAGGATCATATTTGGAACAAAGATGTATTCAGTTATCCTATTTACTCTATTTATGCTTCAACTCCTCGTTTTTATAAGCTTTCCTTTCTATGTGATTTTTAAAACTTTCGTAAGGCCTTTTTTTTTTTTTAAAGAAAGTCTTTTTTTTTGAGTTGCCTTGCATTCCAAACCCAAATCAAAACCATTGTGAATTTTGAAACATGACTTGCTTCTGACATCGAAACTTTTTTCCTTTCTTTTTTTCCCAATTACTATAATAAATATTAGATTTGGGGGGAAATTTTTGATATACTCAGAAGGCCTCCCGTATATCTGTCTGTTCTATCTGCATGCGCTTTACTCTTTCATTACATTCATACTTAAATGAAGTTCTATTTTATTCTTGCGTTTGTTCTGTCTCAGTAAAATACAGGCTCTGGTTACTCACCTTTGTCTCCCAGCCTGGAGTTACATCAGACCCTCTTGGGGAGGAATAGCGGGTGTCTGGTCTTTGCTCTAAGCCCCTCCAAGCCCTTGGTTTTTCTCTAGGCCCAACAGTGAATATTTGCCTGTCCCTGCTCCTTCCAGAGAGCTCTCAGCTGAGATTTCTTTTTTTTTTTAAATTTTTTATTATGTTATGTTAGTCACCACACAGTACATCCTTAGTTTTTGATGTAGTGTTTTATGATTCATTGTTTGCGGGTAACACCCAGTGCTCCATGCAATACGTGCCCTCCTTAATAGCCATCACTGGCCTATCCCAGTTACCCAACTCCCTCCCCTCTGAATCCCTCAGTTTGTTTCCCAGAGTCCAAAGTCTCTCGTGGTTCATTCCCTTCTGTTTACCCCCCTTCATTCTTCCCTTCCTTCTCCTACCGATCTCCTTGCTATTTATGTTCCATAAATGAGTGAAACCGTATGATAATTGTCTTTCTCTGCTTGACTTATTTCACTTAGCATAATCTCCTCCAGTCCCATCCATGTTGACGCAAATGCTGGGTAATCGCTCTTTCTGACGGTTGAGTAATATTCCATTGTATATGTGGACCACATCCTCTTTAACCATTCCTCTGTTGAAGGGCATCTCGGCTGCTTCCACAGTTTTTAGCTGAGATTTCTAAACTTCCAAGCAGGATCTTTTTATATGCTGAATGTTTTCATCAGGAGTTTGGAGAGAGGAGGTCTCTACAATGGCTTCTTTCGTATCTTGTCTTCTACTCTCCTGAGATGTTTGGTTCCTATTTTTATTTAACTGGAATTCTTACTGAGGTACCATTTTCGGAGTGATGACAAGCGTGGCTACTTTCCAAGTTCTCCTTTACTTGAAATCAATGGTCTTTTGCCCTAAAATAGAAATAACGAGGGGGCCAAGATCAAAGTCTTTTTCTCTCAGAACTCTTTACACATTATTGCAACGTCTTCCAGCATCTTATGGTTCACATAAGAGATTTAATTCAAGTCCTAGTCTCTTCCTAATGTTTCATCCAAGAAGCGTGTAAGAGTTTCTCTTTATCCTTGCAGTTTAGAAATTTCTCCGGAGTATGTTTAGGTGTGCTCCTCTTTATGTGTTTCCCTTTTGATGTGAAAAGCAATTTAATATCTTAGGACTAGAAAATTTTGTCAGTTTCAAGGGTTACACTTTATATTTGTTTATTTCTCTCCACCAGTTTAGGGGTCCTTCTTAGATTAATCTTCCATATGATGCCTATTCCCCTCTTCATTTCCATCCTACTCTTTTCTACATTTCAAGCTTTCATTTGGGACCCTTTGTTCTCTGAGCAAGGTACATCTTTTAGAATTATTTTTAATGAGGACATTTTGGTGGCAAACTAAGATCTTGTTTTTCTGAAATATGTTTATTTACCATCATTTTTGAGAAACGTTTGCTAAGCATATAGTTCTAGGCTGTCAGTTTGTTTCTCTCAGCCCTTTGAAGGTATTATTCAACTATCCTCTGGCTCTGTCATTGCTGTTGTGAAGGCCGCCATGAGTCTAATCGTTATCCCTCTTTAGGTATGTGTCCTTTTTTACTGCCTGTTCTTAAGATCTTCTATTCATTCTCATTGCATTGAAGTTTCAAACACTACGTGTAGGTATAATTTTCTGATTTGTTCTACCTTATTTAGAATTCATTGTAATTTCTGATTCCAAGAATTAATGTCTTTTAAAAATTCTGAAAAGTCCTTAGCAATTGGTACTTCAGTTATTGCCTCTCCCTTACATTCTCTATTTTACTCTGTGAAACTCCAGTTAAGCGTTTGTTAGACGCTCCCGTTCAATTCTCAGCGCCCCCTTTGCTGTGTTACATATTGTACATCACGTCACCTCTCTCTGTTATATTCTCTATAACATCTTTGGCTTGATTCATTAATTCTGTTTTGTATAATTTAATATTTTACCCTTTCATTGAGGTTTTTGTTCCACTGAGTTTTAAAACTTTCATTATGAATTTTATTTTTCATAATTACATTTCACTCTTTTAAAATCTACTTGCTTATTTTTTTGAAGTTTTTTTTTTAATTATTGTTATGCTAGTCACCATACAGTACTGCATTAGTTTTTGTTGTAGTGTTCCGTGCTTCATTGTTTCTGTATAATACCCAGTGCTCATTGCAATGAGTACTTGGTCATTTTTATAGCTTTCCTGTTTTTTGCTTATAATTTCAAACCACTTTTTGTTTCTTTAGACCTATTAAAAATGCTTTTTAAAAATGCATCTCTAATAACTCCAATATCTTAAGCTTTGTGGGTATAACTGTGCTATTTTCTCCCCCTGTATCTGACTCATAGTATCTTGTTTCTTTGTGTGTTTTAGGATTTTTTTGCTTGTGATCTCATATTCCTTGCAAAATATCTGTGGAAATTAGGTGAGACCTGAGTTGAAGTTTATTCAGTTTCATTGTTTTGTTCTTAATTTTCTTTCTTGTATTTTCTTTTGATTTACTATATTCTCCTCCCCTTTTAAGTTCTTATTTAGATTCTTAAATCATTCATTTACAGTCTTGCTCCTTTTCTTTTACATGAATTTAAGGCTACACATTTTCTCCATCAATGCTTTAGCTACATTACACATGCATGTAATATTTTTCTTGTCTTTTGAAATAAATATCTTCTATTTATTTTTATGATTTTCTTCTATGGCCCATCAGTTACTTAGGAGCTTTTTATTTAATTCCAAAACAAATAGGACTTAAATTTTTTTTTGGTTATTTATTTCTAACGTAATTGCTTTATTGTGGTCATGGTTCTTAAGTACTGAGTCTTTGAAATTTATGGCCTAGCATATGGTATATTTTCATAAAGTCTGTGTATGTCCTTAAAAAGAATGTGTACCCCTGAAACAAATAATACATTATATGTTAATTAATTGAGCTTAAGTTAAAAAAAAAGAATGTGAAATCTCTAATTATTGAGCACACATTTTTTTCTATCCTAACTGGCCTGTTACTGAAATGTGTTTATGAAGCCATTACTACAGACGATCTGTCAAACTCTTTGTGCAACTCTTTTACCTCATGCATCACGTTTTGAAACCGTGTTATTCAGTACACACAAAATTAAAATGTTCATGTCAGGAAGATACAATCAGGAAGAACAATTCATCATTATATAGTGCTCACTTTTATTTTTGCCTTCAAGTTTATTTTGTCAGATATACAAAGAGCTTCACCATCTTTCTTTTAATTAGTATGGGTTTGTAACTTTTTTTACTTTTAACTTTCATACTCTCTGTGTTTATTTTCTCTCTCTTGTAAACAACACATAGCTGCATGGTTTTGTTTTTTTTTTAAACCCAATTTGTTATTCTGGTTGTTTGATTCACTACGATTACTCATATATTTGGCTCTACTATCTTGTATTTGTTCCTTTCTTTCTGTTTTCTCTTTTCTTCTTTTGAATTGCTTTTTTTTTCTCATTACATTTTTGCATCTATGGGTTTTGAAAATTTACATGCTGTTTCCGTGATTTTTTTTTTAAAGATTTTATTTATTCATTCGACAGAGAGAGAGACAGCGAGAGAGGGAACCCAAGCAGGAGGAGTGGGAGAGGAAGAAGCAGGCTCCCAGCGGAGGAGCCTGATGTGGGGCTCGATCCCATAACGCCAGGATCACGCCCTGAGCCGAAGGCAGACGCTTAACAACTGAGCCACCCAGGCGCCCCTGTTTCCATGATTTTAATGGATGGTCTTAAAATTTTAACATGCATGCTTAATTGAAAGCATCTACATTTTGTCAATACTTTTATCTGTTTTGCAACACTAGGAAGACGTTTAAATGTTTAAAATACTAAGCACCACAGTCTCTGCCAAGCTGCCCACCCCTCCAATTTGCTTACCTCCTCTCCCTCTACCACCCAACCCACCTGTCCAGCCTACTTCAGCCACACTGGCCTCCTTCCTGATCCTTGAACAGGCCATACACACCCTCATCTGAAAATTCCCCACTGGCTGGTTGCTCTGCTGAAAACTACATACCCAAGATAACTGCATGACTGTCTCTCACCTTTTAAACCCACTTCACTTGAGACCTTCCCCCACTATCTTATTTAAAATTGCATAACTTTTGGGTTTCTGGGTGGCTCAGTCAGTTAAGTGTCTGCCATCAGCCAAGGTCATGATCTCAGAGTCTTGGTATCAAGCCCCACATCAGGCTGCCTGCTTAGTGGGAAGTCTACTTCTCCCTCTCCCTCTGCCCCTCCACCCTGCTCATGCTCTCTCTCTCAAATAAATAAATAAATAAAATCTTTAAAGAAATAAAAAATAAAATGAAATTGCAACCCTTCTGAGCACTTCTTAGCAGCCCTCGTTGCCTTGCTTTTCTCCATACCACTTACCACCTTTTAGTACACTAAATAAATTCGTATACTAAATAACGAGAATTTAAGCTCCATGAGGAAAGGGATTTGTTTTTTAGTGTTTTTTAAACTGCTGTATCCCAGGCCCTATGACACTTTGAGGCTCATAATAGGCTCTTAATTATTATTAAATATTCAGTGAATCCAAACCCCAAATTCAGATGAGAGCCGACCAGTGTCCCCAAGTTAGTGGGGAATCCTGCCCATCCTGCTTTTTTTTTTTTTCCAATCACCACCAGAACCATGGCTGAGACAGATGATTTCTATTGAGGTCTCTCCCTTTGAGGATTATTTGTACTAGTTCACCTTTTCCTGAGTGTGTCTCTTTTCTGCTCCTGACTATATGCTGTTTCTCTAATCAGGCTCCGTGCTGTTCAGAGACGTTGCCCAGATCCCAGTTCCACATGTCCTGCCTCTTCATCACTGACATACAAGTTATCTTCCTAGTCCACCAGCATCTGTAGATGCCTCCAGGTGATCTGGTGGTTTTAGCCTTGCTGAACCCCCAGGACTATGCTTAAAGTTTGCTCCTGCCCTCAGAAGATTTCTTACACATTTTTGAAGGCTTATCCATTATTTTTAAATGAATTTTAAATTTAATTTTTAAAAGAATTTTTAAACTTAATTTTAAATGAATCCTTAAGTGTTTTATCTGGCATTTTCCAAAGTCTCTGAATCTCCATTGGGCAAGCTGGGATTGCCTTTTTGTGATCTGTGAAATGGCATAGCCTGCCTTTCTTCCATAATCTTCTATTTCTTCTCTTCATTAGCTTATTTTTAATGTTTATGTCATTGAAAACTTTTGTCCAACCCTACACCCACCTTCCAAGTGTGATTTTTCTGGCCCATATTAGAAACCAAAACACTGAACAAAGGCTAAAAAGTAGATTGAAGGAAAACATCCAACAGACAATCCTGTGTTTGTTTCGTTAGCGAAGCTTAAGCTGTCAGCAAGAGCAGCAGTTATTTTTCCTGCCATGGAAAATTTTGAACCTACTGCCTTAACCCTGTTGGTTCAGTTACATTTGCAGAACATCCTGAAAAAGCTGCAGCAGGAGATGGCAAGGTGAAAATAGCAACTTGCTGAGCTTCCTGGCGCAAGATGAAAAAAGGAGCTCTGCTTCCTTGTAACCACAAGAGGAGAACAACTCAATAGAACCAAGCTAAGCCTGCTGTTCGGGGAGACAGTGCTTTGGGAGCTATCCTCAGTGATCTCCTTGCTTGCTGCAAGTAGAAAACTCTCCCTTCTTGAAAGCAACCTTGGTCAGGTCTTATGAGTTAAGCTCACCAAGTGACGAACTCCTTGTGTTGGGTTATAAAGCACAGGCAAACTTGAACTGGTAGTCTGGGAAGATTTGCTGAGGAACACTAAAAGGTGGAAGGGGTCTTACAAGCATGTAGTTCAGTGTTCTTAAAAAGGGCAGTCTAAACCCGGGCAACATGATCTTTTAGGGATTAGCATATGTGGGGATATTAGTTTCCTATTGTGGCCATAACAAATCACCACAAATTTAATGGCTTAAAATAACACGAATGCATTATCTCACAGTTTCCTTCAGTCAAAAGTCCAGAGTGGCCGAGTCGAAAGTGACTTAGAGTCTCACAGGCTGAGATCAAGGTGTGGGTAGAGTTGCACTCCTTTCTAGAGGTTTGAGGGGAAAATCCATCCCCCACTCTTTCAGATTGTTGGTACCTATTTCTTTGCTGGCTATCAGCCAAAAGTTGTTCTCAGCTTCCAAAGGCCACCTGTATTCCTCGGCTCTTAGGCCCCCTCCTCCATCTTCAAAACTAGCAATGGTGGGTCAAGTCCCTTTCACTTTAACTTCTCTTGTGTTCTCTTCTGCTTTTAAGAAATAAGGTGGTTGGATTGGGTCCACACAGAAAATGCAAGATATCTCTCCATCTCAGGTTCTGTAAACTTAATCACATCCACAAAGTCCCCTTTACCATGGAAGGTAACCTGTCATTTACAGGTTCTGAGGATTAGAATGTGGACCTCCCTTGGGGGACCATTACCCTGTCTACTACAATGGGCAAGAATCCAGATTATAGAAACCAGGAGAAAGCATATCAATAGCAGAAGGGTAAGTCAGGTCCGCTAATATCCAGCGATGTTTTCCAAAGCCCAGAGGTCTCTCTAAGCAGAAGTACAACAGGAGATTAGCAAGATTCAGAGAGAATGGCAGGGAGATTAGCAGTCAGACAAATGGCTGGGACTCAAGTAGGCAGGATTTGGTGTTAGTAGAATGCCCTTAGCCTAACGGCCATTAGTAGTCTTTCAGGTACCACCCTCAACTTTATATGGGCTGGTGTGCTTTCCTTCTCTGGAATGGCAAAGAACTCTGTGAAAGAGGAAGGCCTGGGGCACCAGTTTCATCACCTGCTAAAGCTATCTCTTGGGCTTCACTTTGAGGATGGAAGTAGTTGGCATTTTCAATGCAACTGGCACTCTCAGCCTATTTAGATTATAGACCACCAGCAGAATATCTTCTTTAGGTTTTTTGTTTTCTTCTATCTCTCCTTATAGATTGACTAGCTGTGGTCTGAGTTCATATCTCATTTGTACAATTATGCCAAAAATAGCAAGAAATAATCAGTACATGCCAACATATTACTTTTTTCTACTTTTTCCTCTAATTACATGCCTTGGTATGCAGAGAGATAGATTTACCAAATATTTTGCGGTTGAATAGTGATGATTACCCACTCTCCAGATGGCAAAATGTCTTCCTAATATCCTTCCTACCCTATTAGGCCGGTTTTGTATTTTAGGTTACGTTACTTACAGCACTCATATTTCAAGATAAGAAATCCCTATCAGATAGGAAGTCACTTTCCTAAAAGCAATAGAAAAATATGCCTTAGCACATAGAAATTTATGTACCGCAGGCAAAAAGCCTAGGAGTAGGAAGACTCTTCATATCTTTCCACACCATCATCCATTGTGCATAGGTCTTAACCCCCGTGGTGATCACGCCATGGTCCCAGCATAGCTACTGCACCTTTGGGACTCACATCCACATCCCAGACAGGAAAAAGAAGGCAAGAACCATGAGGTGTACAGGATGAAAGGAAAGGTAGCCCAGCCAACTTTTCCTTGTCCCAAGTCCTAAGAACCCCTCTCAGAGATTTCTGCTTACATCTCATCGGCCATAAGTACACCATAAATTGAAAAAGAATCTAACAAGTAAGCATTTTTATCTATTCAGGGTTCAATTTATGAAAGACAAATAGGAGATTAGCTATGGCAGTGCCTGACAAGTATTCTGCTATTATAAAGACTAAAGATATGTGTGTGTGTGTGTGTGTGTATATCTTAAAAAAAGATAGCCACTAAAAACTGTTACAGTTGAAAAGGCAATTTGCCAAAGAATATCCATATGAGTCTATTAGTACAAAACAAAAACCGAAAAAAGCAAAACTATCTGCTGTATGTATGTTTGTATGTACATGGAAATATTTGAGGAAAGTTATACCCTAAACAGGAATATAGCTAATAATACAGTGAAAATTATATTACAGATAATAAATGGGGATTACATTTAATAATTATAGCAAACATATACACAATATCTACTATATTGAATATTGCCAGGCACTGTTGTATTGAGCAAACATTAATTCATTTTATCTTCATAATCACTTTATATGGTTTTATTAATGTTACCCTTAATTTACAGATAAGGAAGTTGACAGAAAAGGAGTTGAATAACTGTCCAAGGCCACAGATCTAATAAATATTAGAGGTGCAGTTTAAACCCAGAAAGTCTAGTCCATAGTCTGCGCACTTAATCCCTACAATATGTATTATTTTATCATACAAAGAAATAAACCAATTACCTCTCTTTAAAATCCATCCCAAAGGGGCATCTGGGTGGCTCAATCAGATAAGTGTCTGCCTTTGGCTCAGGTCATGATCTCAGGGTCCTGGGATCGAGCCCCACATTGGGCTCTATGCTCAGTGGGGAATCTGCTTCTCCCTCTGCCTCTTTCTCTGCCCCTCCCCTGGCTCATACTCTCTCTCTCAAATAAATAAATACAACCTTTACAAAATTAAAAACATAAAATCCTCCCTAAAGCAGCAGTGACAGTAGCAACAGCAACAAAGCAGAAAGGGCGTACATGAACTCAATGCTTGGGCTATCACTGCAGATTGTCTTCAGACATCCCCAACTATGTTCCTACCTTTGGGTTCCTTTTCATCTCCCTAAAAACCAAGGTTCTCCCCATACATACACCCAATCCAGGGAAGTTGCTCAGGTTTCCAAACCCTAGTTTGATTCTCACTTTGCCCCAAGAACAGCACCCTTATTTTTTCTCTACTTCCTCTCTTGTCTCAACATGGCTGTCCCTATACCTCAGAATCGTGCCTTTTTCTTGGCAAGTTGATAAGTATAAGACAATGGGATAGTTGTTTGCCCAAGGTGGTGGAAAAGTCTGTGTAGAGAATGTAGAGAGTGTAGAGAAATGAGAGAGTGTACAGAAATGTAGAGAATGTAGAGAGTGTAGAGAAATGAAACCTAGCATTCCCATGTCTATAGAAATAACTAATACTTAGGTTGTTTTGAAGAGCCCAAGGAGCTATGATGGTTTTCATTCCTATTCTACAGATGAGGAAGCTGAGCCGCCATGAGAATAACTAACTTGTCCGCTATATTCTTGTTGCTAAGAGTGGCAGAGCTGATACCAAGTCTGATTATTCTTTCCCCAAACTGCAGCCACCTCCTTTTTATATAAACTTTCTCTGTCAGGAATTTCCACATATGTTACCAATGAAATCTGTGGCTAGAATAGTGACAATTGATGACCACTGCCAGAAAAATGAAGCTTGAGGGTGAAAGAAATAGAGGATAGGAAAGGCATGCCATTTACACGCAACCGTTTGCATGCACAGCGACGTATTTTTTTTTTTAATTTTATTTATTTATTTGAGAGAGAGAGAGCGTGAGCAGGGGTTGGGAGGGGAAGCTCCCCACTGAGCAGGGAGCCTGACGTGGGGCTTGATCTCAGGACCCCAGGATCATGACCTGAGCCAAAGGCAGGTGCTTAACTGACTGAGCCACCCAGGCGCCCCCTCAGTGGCATATTTTGATTAAAACCATCTAAATAGCCTTTGGGCCTGTCTCACTTTACTTCTGACATAGTCTCGCAGTTTTTGCTAACTGCTAGAAAATATTCATTTCTAAAGCTTTATTTTTCCTTCTTTCCTAATTACTTAGCTCCTCTGTTGCTGTACCTAGAAAGAAAAGGTTATTATAGCTGACTGCTGATTTGGGTGATCTACGTTGGTAATAGTCATGTGTTACAAATAGTTTTATAAAACATAGTATAACTAAAAGATGCAAGTTTTAAAGGTAGAGAAGTATCTTATAAAAATAAAACTTGTGCCTACAGTGCATTGTGGAGAGTTTGTTGGTTTAAGAAAGGCAAATATAGAAAGCGTTTAGAGATCGGACCATGAAATGATGCAAGCCAGGCCTTTGTTTCTGCAATAAACTTGAGTCGAAAGAGCAAACAAAGGTATCTCATAAGGTTGCTCAACTTCAAATTCTCTGCGAAGATTTTTATACCTGAAGGGGGAAGTTCCTGAGGATGAATATCTTGACTGACACTTCATTTCCACCACTGGGGCCCCTAACTTGTTCTGAACAAGTTGTGAAGCCACTTTAGAAAATCTAAGCAGTTTTTTAATCGATAAAATCTGATGTTGGACATTTAAAGTGCAGTTAACTGGAAAATCTATGAAATAGGTTGAATTGATATAAAATTGAGTCCTGGAATTCAGAAGTAAAAGGAAGCTGAGAATGTATTTTAGGGATATTTCTTTGCCAACGCTTAGGAAAGACTCCTTTCTCCTTGGTAGGCCCCCAAATCATTGTGTAGATTATTTTATAAGGCACAAAAGGTTTAGAACTTGGAAAAGCAGAAATCAGTCAAAACAGTTTCTCAACAGGGTCCCTTTTATTTTCAAGGTGTTAGGTAATAGCTGGATACTATCCGAACTGGTTGGTTAGCTCTCTACTAGTGAGGTTTCTTTCTATGAGCTAATTCATATATCCCAGGAGAAAAGAACCCCCATCGCTGCCCCCTCTGCCCTGTCAAGGAGGCTCACAAAGGTCAAGTTGTGTAGACAACCTTCTCACTACATCTCTCCTCCTCAGAGACCTGCCTTCCTCTTTTAGAGCCAAAATAATTCATAGGAAAGACGCCTTACTGTACTTCTCCTTTCAAATTTGGGGTGCTAAGAGTTAGGCTTCTTCTGTTTTCCAATAAAAATATTAGCAAGCCTCCAAAAATTCTCATAACATAACTCAAGGTATGAAAGCTTCAGACCACCTCATGCATTCCTTCTCTCTCCTTGTAGATTTTCTCTTCTTACAGGACTTATGTAAATTATTTCTTTGGCACCAAATGTCCCAAGCCTTGTAAAACTCTGTGCTCTCAGATGCCATTTGTCACACACATCTTCTTTCCTGATGAAGGAAGAATAATTACTGGGCAAACGGTCTGTAAGCACATTCACCTGCAAGTCAGGACTGCTTAAAGACCCATCCAGGGCACCTTCCAAACTAACACTGGAAACATCTTCACAGCATCCTCCATACATGTGGGATTATGGAGCCTCTGCCTGAGCTCCTGGGATGAGGGGGCCAGGGAGAGAGAAGAGCTCATTACTTCTGAAGTGTCTCTCCACACTCTAGGAGCAGTCTCTTTACGTTGAGCCATGACATTGAACCCTCTACTATAATGATTCTCCAGTTGTCGTAGCCTTGTTTCTGGAGTCAGCCAAGAGAATATCCTCCCTTTATTTCCATTTCCATACATGTGACCTGTGTACTTTTTTTTTTTCCCATACAGACTCTTTATAAGCCCTTTTATAAAGCTCTACATTGTCAGGAGGTTGTGTCAGCACTGAAGATGTCTCACGTATCAGTTACTAGAATCACATTAGCTTTAGAGGAAATATAATTACTTCTGCGACGGGAGACACTAAGATGAATATGAAGTTTGTGATGACTTCAAGCTTGAAGAAAATTCATTTAAACGCACACACGGACACTGCCCTACTATCTATCACTGCTCTGATTTCATCTGAGACCTAGTCTGTGGCTTCCAAAATTTTACATTGCTGTGGGAAGCTCATTCTTGAAGACATTTAGCTTTTTCACATTATGCTTTACATAAAACCTTGGCTGTATGTGAGGCTTCCCATTTATCTCAAAATCTCCTCAGCACTGTGATTTTTTTAAATTGAAAATTTCCATTTGGCAGTTCAAGAATTTTGAAATAACAAGATATGCATGATATTGAAGATGGGCCATGAAAAATCCTAGTTGACGTGTATCCTAGTCGACACTTCCTCACTCCTCATGGATTCGGATCGTGAGCTGAAATAAAAATCCCACACGTGCAATTGTTTTCCATTTCATGGAAGCTTTCATATTACTCACTGAGAATGAGGGGCAATTATTTTTTTTTAATTTAAATTCAATTAGTCAACTTTTGTACATCATTAGTTCCAGGTGTAGTGTTCGATAATTCATCAGTTGCGTGTAACAGCCAATACTCATTACATCACATACCCTCCTTAATGCTCATCACCCGGTTACCCCATCCCCCACCCACCTCCCCTCCAGCAACCCTCAGTTTGTTTCCTACAATTAAGAGTCTCTCATGGTTTTACTCTGTCTCTGATGACTTCCCATTCAATTTTCCCTCCCTTCCCCTACGATCCTCTGTGCTGTTTCTGATGTTCCACATATGAGTGAAGAAGGGCAACTGTTTTTAATAATAGGGGCAAAATGGGAAGGCCTTCCACTTACTAATTAAAAATCATCCCTTGATTTAAAAGCAAATTTATCC
The DNA here is from genome assembly GCF_017311325.1 of Ursus maritimus. Classification (NCBI taxonomy): domain Eukaryota; kingdom Metazoa; phylum Chordata; class Mammalia; order Carnivora; family Ursidae; genus Ursus; species Ursus maritimus. Next base: position 1,906,404 of record NW_024423453.1, read on the forward strand.
AGAAGTTCTGAACTGATTTTAATACATTTTATCTCCAGCCTGAAGAGCAGGTTTATAGCTTAATATAGTAACAATGGGATAGTTTAAAGACAAGCCACGAAAATCAAGTGTCATTCAACTGACTTGCCAGGAGTATCTATTCTCATGTCCCTTGTAGTTTCATAGGATTCCAGCCTTAGGGCAAACTAGTACACATTTCTTCCTAAGAACATACTCTGAAGGGGCGCCTGGGTGGCGCAGTCCTTAAGCGTCTGCCTTCGGCTCAGGGCGTGATCCTGGCGATCTGGGATCGAGCCCCACATCAGGCTCCTCCGCTATGAGCCTGCTTCTTCCTCTCCCACTCCCCCTGCTTGTGTTCCCTCTCTCGCTGGCTGTCTCTATCTCTGTCAAATAGATAAATAAAATCTTTAAAAAAAAAAAAAAGAACATACTCTGAAGACACTCTATGCCTTTTTCCTTGCTAATAGCAATCCCACAGTGTTTGTAACAATGGAACTGTAGTAATGATGGAACAAGAAACTGCAACAGAATGTCTCATTTGTACATACATGTTTTTATTTAACAGAAAAGATGACTCCACAGGCCGGGGGTTCTGCCACTGAGACCCTAACTCAGGAAGAGCATCAGATGCAGAGAATGATGGCAAAACGTTCAAAAATCATCAAGGAGCTGATACAGACGGAAAAAGACTACCTCAATGATCTCGAGCTGTGCATTAGGGAAGTGGTTCAGCCCTTGAGAAATAAACAGGTAAATGCAACTCAGAGGGTCCTCGCCCTAAATAAGATCACCAACACCATGAAATCAAATCATCCAAGTAGTGATATCTGCCACAGTGAGGGTGGAGGGATGGGACCTTTTCCTTGAGTCCCAGGTTTGGGGTGATGGAAGTAGCATCAGATTCATATTTCCTGTGTCAGCAGAGGGACACCCAGAGTCCCTCCATTTGGCCAAGAAAACTGTATTCCAGAATATGGCGAAAAGGAAGTTCACAGTTTCTGCCACTTCGAAATTTCTTCTATGTGTTCTTTCCTGGATTCTTATGGAACTGTGAGCAACTTGTTTTCAGCAGTTTAGGAACAAAGCACTTAATTTATTCAAAGATGATCAAGGACTTGGAAGAAAAAATATGTTTCCCCCCTTACACTGAGAGCTCAATTAAACTTAAGATTATTTAGCCAAGTAAAATTCAACATAGAAATTAACCTGAACGTAAGGTAACACTTGAAGTGTTCATAAGTTAATCATTCTCCTCCTTTTTAATCAAGGCCTTTTCAGAGAATTTCTTGCGGAATTCGAGTACAGGTACAAGGATATTTGATTCAAATGTATGTGCATGTATTAAGTACCTGATATTGTAACTGGCACTGTTCCCAGCTCTGGGGCTACATTCAGTACAAAACAAAGTCCTGCCCTTATTGGGTTTACTTTTTCGTGGGAGAGAGGAAGAGTCAGAAGATAATAAATTAACAAACAAATATAACTTAAAACATATTAGATGATGGCAAGTATAGCAGAGAAAACCGAAGTGGGGACGAGGGATGGAGCATGGACACAGGGGGTGATGTTTCTATTTCAAATACGGTAGTAAACGCAGACTCTTCCAACGGGGGATATTACAGCCAAGAACTGAAAGGGGTAAAAGGTGTTCCAGGCTGAGGGGAGAACAAGAGCAATGACCCTGAAGAGTGATAACCTATTCACTAGTGTGGTAAACAGTCCTCATACGCAATTGAAACAATATACAAAAGCATAAACTAGAAAGTAAAGATGATCAGAATTCCACTGCTTAAAGATAATCACCATTCAGATTTTTGGGAAATGTCCTTTCAGGCATCCATTGGGACATTTACATACACACACATGTGCACAAACCCATATATATTTTGAACATATATTTTTACATAAATGTAATCAAAACTACACATGCTGTTTTATAACATACTCGTTTCACTCAGCAATCTAGTGGATGTTTCTTTTTGTGACTACTGATACTTACAAACGTTTTTCTACTGTTACTGATGCTGAGACATTCTTATTGTTTTGGGTATTGTCACCTCATCTCCTTAGAATAAATCCCTAGGAGTGGAATTGCTAGATCAAAGGGCATACATCTTAAGGATTTTGATAAAAATGACAGCTGACAACCAAAAAGTCGATACCATTCTAATTGTCATTCTCATTAACAGTGATTGAGAAGTCCAAATACCTTTTTATACATTCATTAGCCATTTCTATTCTCTTTAATCCCTATTCATATTCATGTCTCTTGCCCTTTTTTAAAAATGCGGTTTGTCTTTTTCTTACTGTTTAACAAAACCTCTTTATATATTAGGGATATTCTTTTTTCATCCCACACGTTACAACTAATTTTCTCAGTTTATCTTTTGCCTTCTAATAAGATAAAAATAGAGAGGGAGACAAACCATAAGAGACTCTTAACTACAGGGAACAAACTGAGGGTTGCTGGAGGGGAGGAAGTGGATAACTGGGTGATGAGCATTAAGGAGGGCACGTGATGTGATGAGCACTACGTGTTATATGCAACTGATGACTCACTAAACTCTACTAGTAATACACTATATGTTAACCAAACTGAAACTAGTAATACACTATATGTTAACCAAACTGAAATTAGTAATACACTATATGTTAACCAAATTGAAACTAGTAATACACTATATGTTAACCAAAGTGAAACTAGTAATACACTACATGTTAACCAAATTGAATTTAAATAAAAAATTTTTAAAAATAATGTTGTTTAAGGTTAAAAAGTTAAACCTTGTTTAAGATTTATTCATTTGATTTTGCCATGTTTAAGTGATCAAATATATTTATCTTTATGGATTCTGAGTTTGGCATCTTAATGCATACCCCATAATTATAAAAAAATATTGTCAGTCAGTTGTCCCAACTTCAATCATTACATCTTTCCCCCAGGACTTACAATATCCAGAAGAAGAGTTTATGTTAACACAAGACTCCTCTAAGAAATACTAGAAAAAATATCTGGCCTACAAATTAGGGAAAACCAGTGTAGATCAAGGTGACCTTGGATATAAAAGTTGGATTTGGTTTTGGTTTAAGACAATGTATAAAGAAAAGTGGCAAAGCAGACTTGGAATTTTTCCTTCACTTTTAGTTTTACTCCCTCATGACTTTCAATACGTACTTACTATTGGTCAGGTCCTGTTCCAGAGGCTTCACTGGTATTCTTATTCAATCTTTTCACAGTTCTCAAGTTGGAAGGTAACTGGCCAGTTTCTGAATCTGGAAATTTCTTATTCATCCTGTAAGATTAGGAATAACATTAATGGTCATGATAGAAAGTTGCTCTCTGCATTGCTAAATATATAAAAATATTTTTGGTGTTTTTCATTTAATACAAACTAGTTGTGTCTGATGTAACCCTGTTCTGGTGGATATTAATGGTTATTAATAAAATGTTTATTTACATACTTATGAAAATATTAATTTTAAATGCACATAGCATCAGACTCCAGACTCGACCACGACCTACCCTCCTTTACGGTGAGGTTTTACCAGTGACTCCTATTTTCTGAAAAATTTAGAACCTAGCCTACTGCTCCATACCTTCTCCCTCTCTCCAGGTCCGACATCAATGTCAGGTGATTTCAATAATCAGATAAATGGTCCGTGCAACCTCCAGACCTCTCCACCAGTTCCCTGACTTGCTCGAATCCTAACATCTTTCATTCAACTCCATCTCAACCCCTCACTCCAGGCACCATCCCCTAGAGCTGTCATTCCGTTTCTTCACTCCCCTCAAAATCAGAATTTCAGACTTTTTAAAAAAATTTTTTTATTATGTTATGTTATTCACCATACAGTACATCATTAGTTTCTGATGTAGTGTTCCCTGATTCACTGTTTGCGTATAACACCCAGTGCTCCATGCAATACGTGCCCTCCTTACTACCCATCACCAGGCTAGCCCATCCCCCTCCCCCCCTCCCCTCTGAAGCCCTCAGTTTGCTTCCCAGAGTCCATAGTCTCTAACCCCCACGTCCTGTCTTCTAGCCCACTCCCACTGGTTCCCTCTCCCTGACAAGTTTTGGAGGCCATCAGGGCTAAGGTCCTTTCTCATCATTTCATTGAGAAAATAGGCACAATAAGAAGATGCACTCTCCCAACACCACACCTACCAACCTACCTGCACCTCTACCCATGTAGCCTGGCTAACGGTCTGCTTCTAATTAAGGGCAACTTCTCTGCTAATGCCGTGGATTCTGTCCCCTCAGGTTTCTTCAAGGATTTCATTCCTGCCAGTGTCCTTTCTTCCTCCTGTATATTGATTTTACCCTCCCTATTGGGTCACTCTCATCACCATTACCTGTTATCTTAAAAAAGCAAAAACTCTCTTGACTCTAAAAGAATTGTCTGTATTCTCTTTCCCTGCTTAAGTTGGATGTGAAATATTTAATATATATAAAACCATATGTAACTAAGACATTTCAAAACTAGCATAATTTATCAAAAGTCTGTCCTTGTGATGAGTTAATGATCAATATTAAAAAAGACAGTATGGGGCACCTGGGTGGCTCCATCAGTTAAGCACCTGACTTTTGATTCCAGCTCAGGTCATGATCTCAGTGTCATGAGATGGAGCCCTGTGTTGGCTCCGTGCTGGGCGTGGAACCTGCTTAAGATTCTCTCTCTCCCTCTCCCTCTGCCCCTCCCCCACATCATGCATGCTTTCTAAAGAGCACATTTTTGTACCAAATGGAATAAGAAGTTTATTCAGTACGCAAATGTTCTCAATTTTAAACCGTCTACCACATCGGTGAGTTAAACTGGCCCCACCAATATACATGCCATTGCTGACCTATAATCTCATATACGCACTCTGATCGTTGTTTGTGTTTTTGCTTTTGTTGTTTTGCTTACTTTTTGCTTCCTATGTAACTCTTTTGAGCGATTCTCAGAATTGGTGTTTCAGACTGTGTAAAGTAAAACATTTCTTCCATGGTGACATGTAGTTTGTCTGGCATGTTTAACTTTTATTCTCAATACTCTGAATTACCGTTCTCACACTTGTAACTATTTCCCTTGTTATTCTATTCAGATGGCTTATAGCTTGTTGATTTTTCACATCTGGCACTTCTCAGTGCTCTCTGGCTGCCTCCTTGTGGAATTTGGTTTCAGTCTACTGGTCTACTTGTCCTCTCCACTCATGTTGAAATAGTAGTTATTCAGAGGTTTCTCAGAGTTCTCCTATCCAATCCACCTTTCCCTCTCTTTTTAATACTTCTGACCTTGACTAAGTAAATAGATGCTTAGGAATCCAGATGAAACATTTATGCGTGCTGAGGTAGTTAATTTATGCCATGAGTTTATTAACCTTACCACCTTTTCAATGTTCATTAGCTCCTTCTTGTCCTTACTTCCCTTCTGTTTAAATACCACGGTCTCTGCACACAAGCCACCTGTCATCATTTAGTGTCAAAATTTATAAATTAACACATACAGTGTTTATATAACCATGGGAACAATCTGCAAACCATGCTTAGCTAAACCTGAGGCAACGTAAGTAAATATTGTACATGTACAAGTTAGTCTGAAGAGACTCCAGGAAGTCATCTGTTTCTCGTCTTTTCTCTTGTTGAGACCATCTTTGCCTCCATTGCCGAAAAGACCACCTTTGCTCTATTGTACTGCCTGCAAGCCTTCTCTCGACACTTCTGATTCATGTCCTTTCAGTCCCAGAAGAAACAAGGTAGTGTCTGGAAGTTAAAATTGGAAGGAGGAAGTCGAAAACTAACAAAAGCACTAGGCTATCCGAGTGAGCTTGCATGAATGAATCAGGGTACTAGTGAGTGTCTAGACCAGGCCCTCGAATGGGCAACTATTCTGTGACAATCACGGTTACAAATCTTAATCGTAATTTCAAGGCTTTTCTATAAACAAACTTCACCTAACTGAAATCTGGATCAAACTCAGCAGTTACCTCTTCCTTAATAGCAGCATTGTGAGAGGTTTTGCAAAGAAGGCAAAAATTACCGACAACATTCAGTGTTGAAACATTTAGTGGGAAAACAGGTTCTAGTTATTTATTATCCAAACATGGCAATAGGCGAGATTGTACATTTTTGGCAATAAGTCAAAATAAACCAAAACCAGAGCAAACTAATCTAACAATGGAAAAGAGTTTTGTGTGTAAGGAAGGGACAAAAAGTGACTGAAAAGAGTAGTTGGAGGAATCTAAACATGTGTTTTTATTTTTCTTTGTTTTTAATTATTTCTTTAATTTTAAAAATTTACATAATACACAGGTACCAAAAATTTTAAAACATGATAGTATCTTATAGTTACTCAATTTCCTTCTCTAGAAGGAGACCATTACTAGCTTCTTTTAACCTTCCAAGGATATTCTATTCATATAAGTGTATATGTTTGAATGCACATTTAGATTTTTATTTATATGATATTCTATTTATTTTGGATTTTCTCATATAATCTAACTGTGTGAATTATGAAATTTTGTGTTTTCAGAAAAAAAGGGCAAAAATAATCTATAATTTTGTGTTGCTAAGAGTTCAATTGGGATTTTCTGTTAAAATATGGGTACTCTGTATAGCAGTAATTTTTTTCATAGCAGTAATTTTGAAAAGAATTTTTATCAGACAGAATATATAGAGGAAAATAATCACCCATAGCTCTATCACTTAGAAGTGAGTACTGTAAATATGTTTATTTATTGACTAAGCATGTACAGACATACCCAAATATTTTGTGAAATTGGACTTATACCCTATATGCCATTATGGAATCTCTTCTCCCTAAAAAGTATATTGACATGTTTTCTTTTTAACCACAGATAACAAATATTAATTTAAAAGGAAAATGTTTTCTTTTATTTATTGGGAGACCATAAATTTGAGGAAAACAATATCAATGCTCTCTGCATGCAGAACCCTCAGTTGGAAAATGGCGCCAACAGTGTTATCATGCAGGTCTAGGTTAGCAGTGGGGTGTTCAGTGTCGTGACAGCAGGGACTACACCATGTCCCCCAACTGTCCTGTAGGACATATGCGACATAGGATGCTGTACTAACACACTACTGTACTTCTCTCCCAGGGTCCGAAGAGGAGGAGGCAAGTCCTAATATAGGGAATCATGAAAGACGGGGAATTAGAACTTGCCCTTTTTTTTCTCAAAGGGGCAGGAAAGGGAAGGGATCACAGAACCCAAGGCATTCAGCTTCCTGCTCTGCCTCCCACCCGAGTGAAGTTGCTGTAGTTTAAACTATGGGATCAGCCCTGTTACAGAAGCTTATGTAAGAGGAAGGCTTGCCAAGCCCCCAAGCAAGATAAAAGCATCTCAGAAAGACTAGGAGGAGGGGCATAAATGCGGTATAACAATGAAAATACTGTTCGAATACTGTAATATTGGCCATGGCCCAGTTTACGTCCTATGAATTGAAGCTATAGTCACTACATTTTAGTTTGGTAAATGGTTTTTATATCGCTTTGGAGTTTGCTGTGATTTTAATGGTGCCCTCCTCACCAGAGTGAACGCATTGCTGTTCTATATAAAGGGGATTGTAGTTTCAGCACCTGTTCTGAAAATCACCTAGTCTTCCATCTCCTGCTCTCTTTGGAGGTTTCTAGTTGGACATCCCTGGTGCCTGTCTTGACACCTATAGACAGCTGGTTTTTGTATGGACAAATTTTCACTTCATTTGGCTAAAAACCAAGGGGCACAATTCCTGCATTATATGATAAGAATATATTTAGTTTTACAAAAACTTACCAAACTATCTTCCAAAATGACTGCTTCATTTTGCATTCCTACCAGCAATGAATAGGGTTCCTGTTGCTTTACACCTTCTGCATTTGGTGTTGTGAGTGGGCTGGATTTTGGCCATTCAAATACATATGTAGTGATATCTCATGGTTGTTTTAATTTGCATTTTTCTGATGACATGATGTGGAACATCATTTCATATGCTTATTTGCTATCTCTATATCCTTTATATTGAGGTATCCATTAAGTTCTTTGGCCCATTTTAAAATTAGGTTGTTTCTTTTCTTACTGTTGAGTTTTCAGGGTTCTTTTTATGATTTGAATAACTGTCCTTTATCATATATGTCTTTTGTAAATAATCCCTCCCCCTCTGAGGCCTGTCTGCTCATTCTCTTGATGTTGTCCTTCACAGAACAGAATTATTTAAGCTTAACAAAGTCCAACTTATCAATTCTTTCTTTCATGGATTATGCCTTTGGTGGTGTGTCTAAAAAGTCATCACCGTACCCTAAGTCATCTAGGTCTTCTTTTATTTTATCTTCTAGGTATTTTTATAGTTGTGTATTTTACATTTAGGTCTGTGATCCACTCTAAGTCAGTTTTGGTGAAGGGCATAAGGTCTGCATTTAGATCCATTTTTTTTACATGTAGATGTCCAGTTGTTCCAGCATCATTTTTTAAGATTAGCTTGCTCCATTATATGCCTTTACTCCTTTGTCAAATAGTGGTTGACTACATTTGTGTGGGTGTATTTCTGAGCTCTCTTTTCTGTTCCATTGATCTATTTGCCTTTTCTTTTGCCAATACTACACTGTCTTGATTACTGCAGATTAATAGTAAGTCTTGAAGTCAGGTACTTTCAGTCTTCCAACTTTGTTCTTCTCTTTCAGAATTGAGTTGGCTATTCTGGGTCTTTTGCTCCTCCATATAAACTTTAGAATTAGTTTGTCAATATCCACAAAACAACTTGCTGGGATTTTGATTAGGATTGCGAATCTATAGATCAAGCTGGTAAGATCTGACATCTTGACAATATGAGTCTTCCTACACATAAACTTGAAATATCTCTCCATTTATTTAGTTCTTTAATTTTGTTCATCAGAGTTTCATAGTTCCCTTGTATATGTCCTGTATATATTTTGATAGATTTATATCTAAGTATTTCAATTTTGGAGTGCTAATGTAAATGGTATTGTGTTTTTAACTTCAAATTCCACTTGTTCATTGCTAGTATACAAAAAAGCTATTGACTTTTGCATACTAATCATATATTCTGTAAACTTGTTGAAATCATTTGTAAATTCCAGGAGGGTTTTTTTGTGGGTTCTTTTGTATTTTCTACAATCATGTCGTCTGTGAGCAAAGACAGTTTTATGTCTTCCTGCTCAATCTGTGTACTTTTTAATTTCTTTCTTGTCATATTGCATTAGCTAGAACTCCAGTACAGTGTTGAAAAGGAGTGGTAAGAGGAGACATTCTTGCCTTGTACCTGATCTTCCTGAGAATGCTCCAAGTTTCTCATCATTAAGCATGATATTAGCTGCAGGGTTTTTGTTGAAGTTCTTTATCAAGTTGAAGAAATTCTTCTCTATTCCTAGTTATTGAGAGTTATTATCATAAATGGATATCGGGTTTTGTCAAATGCTTTTTCTGTATCATGTAATTTTTCTTTTTAAATTTGTTGATGTGGTGGATAACATTAACTGATTTTTGAATGTTGAACCAGCCTTGTATATCTGGAATAAATCCCAATCTTGATGTATAATTCTTCATATACATTGCTGGATTCAATTCATTAATATTTTGTGGAGGATTTTTATATCTATATTCATGAGAGATATTGGTCCACAGTTTTCTTTTCCTGTATTATCATTGTCTGGTTTGGGTATTAGGTTAATTCTGGCCTCATATAATCACCCAGCTACTTTTCATGTCTCTGTTAACTTCCAAAGTTTTCAGATTGTATTCTGGGCCTCAAAAATATATCACCTTGGCACACTGACCATAAATTTCTTAAAGTCAACTACTTTCTAAAACTCTGCTTCCTTCATAAAAATTGCCCTGAACTAAGTGGAATCAAGATGCTAATTTCTCATAGACATGTCTCATTTATGCAAATAGCCACAAAAATCCATTCATAGTATGTTCTACCATATCACATCAAAATCCAATGCACATGTACTATACTTTTGCAAGATATTACAATTGGGGAAACTGGGCAAAGGGGACACAGGATCCCTCTGTATTATTTTTTAATGCATATAAATCTACAATCATATTTAAAAATTAAAAGTTTAATTAAAAATATAATGTCCTTTCTCTCTCTTCCTTTCTCTCTTTAAACACATGATCCTTTTAAATAAATGTGTAAAATTATATATATAAGAACAAAATCTTTTCCTCTGACTCTTTACTTTGATTTCTGTAAAACTTTTCAATTAATTCTCTTTTTATTGTGGTTTCAGAAAGATAGAGACTACATTTTTAGCATAAGAACATACATTAGGTCGTTTAGAAGAAACTCTATAGCATATAAGAATTTCCTGTGTATCAGGGCACCTGGGTGACACAGTCGGTTGAGCATTTGACTCTTGGTTTTAGCTCAGGTGCTGATCTCAGGATCATGAGATTGAGCCCCATGTCAGGCTCCACACTCAGCATGGAGTGGGCTGGAGATCCCCTCTCTCTCCCTTCCCTTCTGCCCCTCTCCCACAGCCCCTCTTCCTGTTCATGCATGCTCTCTCTCTCTCTCTGTTTCTCAAATAAATAAATAAATAAAATCTTTAAAATATAATAATAATTTCCTGTGTGTCTTGGCTCTTTCTCATGCTATACTTGGAATACCAGAAGTCCTTCTAGATTACAAAACAAATGTAGGGAAAAGCCAACTAAATCCCTCTCTCACTTCCACATCCTACTCAGTCTAGTCTCTTTTCCCCTACAGTCCAGCAGTTCCTGAGGGCAAACTCCTCAGTCACAGGAGTTCACAGACTTCAGAGTGAAGAGATCAAAGCTAGGCTAATAATATGAAAACAAAAGCTGCTCAGAAAGTCAGGAAGCAGAGCACAAACAGGAATTCTAGTCATTATAGTAAATAAGAATCTGAGAAAATCAAAGGAACTCATGTTAACTATAATTAAAATGCTGGGACCAATGACTCAAAGAAATACATTTGAATTTCTAATTCTTCTTCTTGTTGGCTTTTCTGAGCTAATGTGCTTATTTTAAAATATTATACTCTTGGGGCACCTGGGTGGCTCAGGTCATGATCCCAGGGTCCTTTGATCAAGCCCCACATCGTGCTCCCTGCTGAGCAGAGAGCCTGCTTTTCCCTCTCCCTCTCCTGCTCCCCTTGCTTGTGCTCTCTCTCTCTGTCAAATGAATAAATATAAACTTAAAAACAATTTTTTAAAATAAAATATTATACCTTGCTGGAAGTCTGCTTTAAGTATCAATACACATATTCTTCAATCAGTTAAAAATACTGATTTTCAGGGCACCTGGGTGGCTCAGTCGTTAAGCGTCTGCCAGCGGCTCAGGTCATGATCCCAGGGTCCTTTGATCAAGCTCTGCATCTTGCTCCCGGCTCAGTGGGAAGCCTGCTTCTCCCTCTCCCACTCCCCCTGCTTGTGTTCCCTCTCTCACTGTGTCTCTGTCAAATAAATAAAATCTTTTAAAAAAAAAAAAGTACTGATTTTCATGGTTACTAAGATCACATTACAGTGAAGAATCCCACAATCTATATGGCCACACCTTTACGTATTTTTTTTTTAAGATTTTTATTTATTTATTTGACAGAGATAGAGCCAGCCAGCGAGAGAAGGAACACAAGCAGGGGGAGTGGGAGAGGAAGAAGCAGGCTCCCAGCAGAGGAGCCTGATGTGGGGCTCGATCCCAGAACGCCAGGATCACGCCCTGAGCCAAAGGCAGACGCTTAACCGCTGTGCCACCCAGGCGCCCCACACCTTTACGTATTTTTAATCAAAGACTTAATTTTCATCCCCTTTGTAAAGCTCTTAACATTTATTACATAATCTGGGTCATTGTTCCACCATTATAAGGTCAGATACTTGAAGCTATATTAGAAAAGTCAGAGAAAAAATAGCGATGACTTTTTTTTTACTTTTTAAAACATTTATTAGGAAGAGAAGTTCTTGGGGCGCCTGGCTGGCTCAGTAGGTAGAGCATGCAGCTCTTCATCTCAGGGTTGTGAGTTTAAGCCCCACGTTGGGTGCAGAGCTTACTTTAAAAAAAAAAAAAAATTTTTTTTTTAAATAATGGCAGTTTTCATGTGCTGGAGAAGATTATAGCTATGAAATGTTAAATTTAAAAATAAAAATCATGCAAGTAAATGGTGGTGCCAACCACAAAGTGACTGCATTAATATATAATATTTAACTGGCCTCTTTCTCAAGTTACTGACAGAGTCATCACTGTTCAATTTCCCATTTTCCTTGGGAGGGACTTTCTGTTTTGTCATCTTGGAAGGCACATAGTTTGCTGTCAGATTAGATTCAGATTTAGTTGGGTATGGAACTGATACATCAATATTCTAGTATGTGAAAATTCTTTTTATGGGTAAGAAATCTCTTATCTTTGCTTGTTCAGAAAACCTCAGCTCAAAATATGAGGGATTTTTTTTAATCCTTGTATTACAGTTTTATGATGGAAGCTCTCCTCTGTGTTGTTACATTTATAAGCACCTCAAAAGCCCCATTTTAGGGCAACTTCAGTTTTCTCTAATTTTTATAATCTATATTCCAGATCAAAACCTGCTGGGCCAAGTGAGGAGATAAATGAATGCATTTTCCAGTTCAGTGCAGGGGTTAGAACAGCCAGAATTGAAAAAAGAGAGAGAGAGAGAGAGAGAGAGAGAGAGAGAGAGATGTGATACACAGATTTGTTTTAATATCTAGGAAAGTAATCCCTGCAGCCTAGGTAACATGATCTTGTGCTCATCACCTCACTTCTCAGAACGGAGTTGCATAAACCAGTATTTTAATTTGCTCTTATTTGTGAAAATAAGCAACAAAATTTCAGTGGCTGTAATTATTATAATGATGCTATAAACCTCTCAAATGAAGTGCCAGAGATGGTGGGGCAGCTTTGCTCAGGCATAGATCAGTATGGCTGTGCAAATCAGTACAGGGCCATAAATCTTAGACTCCAAAGACTATACAGTGCTGGGTCAGAAAGAAAGCACATATCAGGGAAACAAGTATTTAGTAAAAAGCACTTATTTAAGGCACCGTGGATACAGACAAGGTTGATGATTACATGAGTTAGTTAATTAATTTTAGGCCACTTGGAATGTATAAAGACATGTGAAACTCATTCTTGCCATCAAAGACCAAGGATCCCTAGTTAGAGGTGACAAGACTCACAGCTATGAAAAGATAATGTGTAATGCAAAGCAGTATTTGATAAGTGCAGACAATGAGTGCTATTGGAGTTCACAGAAGGGACAGATCACTTTCAGACAGATTAACTAGGCCATATTTCATGGAGAATGTGATATTTTAGTTGAATATGCAAATTAAAAGATTAAATGTTTGTCAACTGTCTATTGCATACAATGCCCTCTGCTGAGTTCTGCATGGGAATCAAGGAAATTTATGTCATAGTCCTGCCCTAGAAGAGTTTATAACCTGGTCAAGAAAATGACTTATAAACACATAAAAAGCCAAATAACAATCAAAGATATATTTCAAGACAATGCTAAAAATGATCACAACAGAAGGTGGTTCATTATTAGTTATGCTAATTAGTTATGCAGCAAACAATTGCTTTGGACATTAGCAGACGAAGGCACTCACTTTCCTGACCTCTTAAGAGCATTTGATAGAACAATTTCCTTTTTCTGTCTTCCAAGACTCCATGTGCACCTGGTTCTCCCATACTACTCCAACTTCTCTAAACACTAAAGTCGATCAAGGCTCAGCCTGTGACCCTCTTCTCTTTTTTGTTTACATTCACTCTGTTGAAGATCTGATCTGGTTTCATGCCTTTCAATCCTATCTACATGCTAATGGCTGGCAAATGTTTATCTCCAGCCTAGACATTTTCCCTAAAAGCTTGCTTTGCTTTTTTTTTTTTTTAAAGATTTTATTTATTTATTTGACAGAGAGACAGCCAGCGAGAGAGGGAACACAAGCAGGGGGAGTGGGAGAATAAGAAGCAGGCTCCTAGCAGAGGAGCCTGATGTGGGGCTCGATCCTAGAGCACCGGGATCACTCCCTGAGCCGAAGGCAGACGCTTAACGACTGAGCCACCCAGGTGCCCCAGCTTGCTTTGCTTTTATCTAACTCCCCAAATTTCTATGTGATTGTCTAAAAGGCATCTCCAATTTAACATTAGTCCAAAGCTGAGCTCCCAGATTTCCCTTTAAAATTTGCTCTCCTTGTAGTCTTTCTCATCTTAGTAGATGGCAGCTCTGTTCTTCCAGATGCTTGGGCAAAAATCCCTGGTGTCATCTTTGACTTTTCTTTCTCTTAAACCCCATACTGGATCTACCAGCAAATTCTATCAGCTCTGCCTTCAAAATTTACCCAGAATTAGACCATTTCTCACCTCCTCCATTACTTCCACTCTGATTCAAGAACCCGTCAATAATCACCTAGATTATTACACCTGCCTCATGACCCATCTCTTTTTTTCCATCCTTATCTCAATCAAGCAGCCAGTGTGATTCTTCTAAAAATTATCATTCAGATCATGTCCCTTTTCTACTCAAAACCTTCCAATGGCTTCTCATCTCACTCTGATTAAACCTAATATTCTTATGATGACCTACGAGGTCCTATGTAAGCTGATTCCTCATTTCCTCTGACCTTGCCTATTTCTACGTTCTGGACATCTCTGTGTTCAGTGAACAAGCCAGGAACACTATTGTTTCAAGCCCTTTGCTCTTGCTGTTTTCTTTCCTTGAATGTCCTTCCCCTAGAAAACCTCATGGCTTGCTCCTTCACCTCCGTCATGACTTAACTCAGTAAAACATTCCTTGGCCACCTCACTCTGTCTTACACTGGGTTCCCTCAGAAGGAGATCCAGATAAAAAGCATTTTAGAGCAAGTCATTTATTTGAGAGATGATCCCCTGGAACACCAGTAAAGGAAAAAGGACATGAAACAGAGAAGAAAAAGAAGACAATATAGGTATATTCAGGAACAGATTGCTTCTGAAACCCACTGGGGCTCATATCCCTTAAGGCCTCTAGGGCACTATACAGAACACACCTCAGAGCTGTGACATGTAAAGGGTATTGATCCACCAATTCCTGTTAGACATTGTTTGAGGGATGCTCTTGGGAGCGTTCATTACTGACACCTGGACTTCTCTGTGTATAGACAGAGCAGGAATCTGTAGTCCGAGAAAGCCTTTAGATAGAGAATCAAAGAGAGCAGCAGCAGGAAGCGCTTCAGTGTAGGTAGGAACATTTAGGTGCAAGGGGATTTGGCTGAGGCATTCCCAATGCTATAGCTTCTCCCAAGTTCCCTGTCTCTGCTTGATTTTATCCATATAGCATTTAACCCTATTTATATACTACATATTTTACTTATTTATCTCATTTATCTGTCTCCTTTATGAGGCATGGATTTTTGTCTCATTTGCTCACAGCTGTATCCCCAAGACCTAATACAGTGTTTGGGACATGAGCAGAAGTAATTGCTTATTGATTGTTTATGAATGACTTCAGGCTGCATGAATGGTCTAGGAAGTCCTGGAGAAAGGACAGAATCTATATCAAATTAGCATTGGTTAGGCAAAGGCATGGTCAGGAGAGCAGTGCAAGAGCCTAAAAGTTGCAGACCACAAGTTATAAGTGAACTAGCACGTGGCAAGTGTGAGGACAAGCCATTTCTTTTGAGTGGAACAGATCGTTCTTTTACAATAAAAATAATTGGAGTAAGACAAGGTAGGTCTTGGCCAGATGAAACTGTCAGGCTGAGGAATTTGGGGACTTTTCTGTAGGCAACTGGGAGGAACTGAATGTTTTAAAGAAGGGGAATTCATTATTGTATTATAAACCTCATTAAACTTATGTTTATGAAAGACTGAAAAGAATCAGGCACACTGATTTGAGGAACCAGGAATAAAGATGAGTTTAGAAGCTTTTTCAGAAGCACTAAGTGGGGCCTGAGAGAGTTTTATGGAGTGACAAAAAAAAGACTCACAGAATGCTGGAGACAGTGAGGTGAAATTATTGATATCTGCGGTCTAGGTGACACAGGAGTACACTTGTCATGACCCTGGGGTGTGGAGTCTGGAATTTGGTAGTTCAGTTACTACATGGAGGGCTCAAATACCTGCCCTCTGCATTTTGACAATATAACTTCAGTGTTTATTCCATACTTTTTAGAATTTCTAAAGAGTCATAAGATTTCCTGGCTCTTCAGCTCAGAAGGTCTGTTCCTAGCAGTACTATTTGTCATCTGAGCATTTCATATAAAATTCTAAGTAGGAAAGAAGAGCAAACCTGAAGACCACCTCTGACCACAAGTAACTTCTTTTCTGCCTATCCCTGTGTCAAGACAGATAAGAGAAACAAAGACAGGGATGCTTGATCAACTATCTGCTTTTATCCAAGGGTATCAATAGAAGCAAGTGACTTTTCTATTAGTAGTCAAACCAAAGTTTCTAAGGAACTTCTCAATCCTCTTCCTTTCTCAGAGGCCTCGGGAATTTCTTAAATGTGATCACAGTCTCTGGCCGGGCCTTCACTCACATCTGTCGGCTCTGCTTTTCCTCTTGCACAAGCCGAATGAGGTGTCTGTCCCAGAATCCCAACCTTCCTTTTGCAAAGGGATTGACATCTCTGATAGAGGTCTGTCTGTGTTCTGTCTTCTGGCCTGGAATGTTTCTGGGTAGTTATTGGGTAAGTTGGGCATTTAGCTGCAAGATTAGTTAAAAGACTTGCTGTCTAGCCGTGATATTGATTCAATTTGCAGTTTGACTAATTAGCCAGTTTAGAATCTAGTTTCACAGCAGGAAATCTCACACGCACAAATCAGGAGTTTTGAGAAACCTGATGAAATAATGGCCAGTTTACCCTGAAAAGCTTTGTAATCTAGAAGCCAACTGTCTGAGTAAATGCCCTAGTAATTAGATAATTGTCCTAGCCCTGTGGTTGCCAGGGCCTTCTGCCAACATCCTCTTTTCCACTTGCTGCAATTTCTGTCTCACAAGCCTTTGCTTCTCAATTGCCCCACTAAAAAATAAAACAAGCCCTGGTTCTTTCCTCTCACAATATCCCCATTAGGTTTCCACTTCTTATAGGTTTTTATACGTTTTCAGCTTTCCTCCATTCTCCTGTTACTTTTTACAGTTACAGTCTTAATGTCATTTGGCTTATAGGCTCCAAGATTAATGGGACAAACTAATCTAAGGAACACACCCAGGTCTCCCCATAATGTTGTGCATGGAAATGCCTTCTAGAAAGGGTGGATGGGACCAGCGTTCTCTAAAACTGAGCAAGATGATGTTCACGGTGGATTTCCTCAGTATGAGTTCTAATTAAGGGCCCAATATTGGACCCTATGTTGAACCCAGATTTACTGCCAAACCACATCAAATAGAAACACAGAAGTCTTTTCCAGAAACAATTTCCGGAGAAGCATTTGATTGATGGCAATCACCATAACCTGCAAAATCAATGCTGTTTGTCCTCTTCTCTCTTCTACAATTGTTGTGTGTGTGTGTGTGTGTGTGTGTGTAACTTTAAAGTTGTGTGATTTTGATCATCAAATTAGAAGCCTAAAAATATATTTCTAAATGGAGGTCAGGACAGTAATACCCGATTGAGGGCCTTTAATCCATTGGTTATTAGAAGAAAAACAATGTTTGTAGGTGCTGCTATAATTTGCCAACACTTGTTAAAAGGCTTAAGAAATATTAATAACTTTAGCTCTATAGTTATACTTATGAAATTTATCATATGGAAATAATCATGTGTGTAAAGCAGGTTTTAGCCAGGAGAGCCACCTTTATAATAGTGAAAATGACATTCTGTTTAGATTTCAAAGATTTAGTGACTGGTTAAATAAACTAAAGTATTTCTACATAATGTTGACATTAAAAATGGTACAATTGAGGAAGATTAATGGCATAAAAAGAAGTTCCTGTTATAACTACGTTTTAAAAAGGCAAATTTTATTTTATTTTATTTATTTTTAAAGATTTTATTTTTATTTAGTTGAGAGCCAGAGAGAGCATGAGCAGGGGGAGGGGTGGGGAGGGAAAAGCAGGCTCCCCCCCCAAGCAGGGAGTCCGTCCTAGAGCTCCATCCCAGAACCCTGGGATCACAACCTGAGCCAAAGGCAGTTGCGTAACGGACTGAGCCACCCAGGCGCCCCTAAAAAAGACAAATTTTAAAACATTATTTGAAGTATATAAATCTTTTGTACACATGCACACAGAGAGAGAGAAAAACAATTTGGCAGGACATACCTCAGAATATCAGTGGTTATTGCTGTGTGGTAGAATTCTAGGTGATTGTGTTGTCTTTCTTTTACTTATCCGCCCATCTTTAATTTTTGACAATGAACATGAACTACTTTTATGATAATAGTGGGTTTTTTTAAAGAGTTTGTTCCTAGACTTCTTTTCAACGTTCACTTTTAAAGGCGGTTGGAGGTCTGCATGACACCTGCCTGTTCTGTTATTCTTCCCTATGATTGGGTTTTAGGCTGAGTGTCCCGGGGCTCATTAAACAGAAAACAATAAACAGGCATTTCCCAAGTGTAAACTAAGGGGAAATTTGCCCTCTGTCAGCAAATTTTCCAGGTATACTAATAGCCAAACTGAGTACAACAGTTTGTCTTCGTAGATAAAATTAAGTAGAAAGTTATAAAAGATCCAATTAATGTGATATTTTTAACAACCAAATTAGGTGATTTTGATTTTTCTTCTTCATACCTCTTTTGATCATTTTATACTGTACTTGTTATTCAGAGCCCAGTAGAATGATTATGAGGAACACTTATTGATGGCTCCCACAGAGTAAATATATCATTTGAATTGTAGTGATTAGATTCCATTTAAATGGTCAAACTTCTATTGGGTAACTAGGAATGGGCCTAGTAGTATATTAGATACAGTGGGGTATTCAAATAACTCACAAAGACAAATGTCCTGGAGGAGCTCACAGTTTTGACATAGAGACAGATACATTAATAAATATCTGTGATATATATGGTGGGCTTCAATATCAGCATTGAATCATACAAAGCAAGAGTCATGAAAGCAAAGGAGAGGGAGAGGTTAATTTTAATTAAGAGAGCAGGAACGATTTCTTAAGAGGAAGTGAGATTTGGGGCTAGAAATAAAGAAAAGTGGATTAGTCCACTATTGGTTACAAGTAACAAATAAAATTCAAACTAGCTTAAATAAAAAGGCAATTTATTACTTTTGTAATAAGGATGTCTTGCTTTAGGCAAGGGAGATCCAAGCTTAGCCTTCCCTCTCTCTATCGACTTGATCACAGCCAAACTCTCCACAAAGATGCCTGCTAAAGACAGAAACTTACAGACTTAAGGCTTATAATTCAGGCCCTTCTATTTCCTAACAACCATTCCTTAAAAATCAGGGAAGATTCTCATTGGCTCTGCTTGGGAACCTGCCCATCCTGAGCCAATCCCTGTGGCCAGCTAGGTCACATGACCACAGTGCAGGGAGTGGGGGATGGGGCAGGGCATCATGACTGACAATTCCACCAGTTCAGATAGAGCTGGGGAGCTGTGGCTTCCCTCAAAACAGCAACAGAAAGGACAGAGAGATGGTCAAAACTACTGGACAAACACTATCATTACCATCTTCATTTCAGACAGGTAGAATGTTGCAAGGTATTATGAGGGCAAAGCATTTGTGAGCAAAAGGAAGAGCTCAGGCTAGGATAAGAATGCAGGAAAATGCATGGGGCGCCTGGGTGGCACAGCGGTTAAGCGTCTGCCTTCGGCTCAGGGCGTGATCCCGGCGTTATGGGATCGAGCCCCACATTGGGCTCCTCTGCTAGGAGCCTGCTTCTTCCTCTCCCACTCCCCCTGCTTGTGTTCCCTCTCTTGCTGGCTGTCTCTGTCAAATAAATAAGTAAAATCTTTAAAAAAAAAAAAAAAGAATGCAGGAAAATGCAAGGAATATTCTGAACACAGTGGGTGTAAGGTGTTTGTGCACTATCCCAGTGCCCATAGTCTCTGCATTGATGAAATGTTATGGGAGTGTTTTCCTTTGCTTAGGTATTTATACCTGGGGAATTTTGCATGCACGCAAATATAAGTTCAGCATTATTTAAGTGTAATGAGAACTTGCCATTTGAAGTATATCTTGTGATGAATATCTATATAAAGCAAAGAACTAAGTTGCCACCAGAAACGCTAACCTTTAATTTTTCTGTTTTGTACATTTGAGTTATTATGCATTGACTTTGCTTAGGATAATGAATACTTAGACTAAATCTTTTTTTCCAAAAAATAAAATTTTAATCCATTTAAAATATAACTCAGCTTAAGCTTTTACAGCATTGCCTATTTCTAGTAAATGATTAATAAATACATATAAATGCTTCTCTGAATTTATATCAATAATTATAAAGTCATCTACCAGTTTTAAAAGCCTATTTGGATCAGACATTTGTTTGTTCCTGGCAAAGCAGTGACTGAATGTGAATTTATTTTATGAATCACAGAATCCCCAAGGGCCCATGGTGATACAGGCCAATTGATGTTTTAATCCTTTCTGTCCTTCAAAAAGAAATGAAATTAAATGCTATATTTTTTTTTACTTAGTATTTGCTACATTGAGCTAAGATTATAGATAGAATATAGAATTAAATTTTTGAAAAATGAATTTAAAATCTAAATTAGACAGATATGCAGGGTTCTGACCTTGAGAAATAAATTGTAGAAGTGACAACGTAGTGAAAAACTCAGGAACAAGCAAAAAAAATCCAGAGATGGCAAAATATTCTGTCAGTATTTCTTGGTAATGGGCTAAAAGGTCAATTTCCAGTTCCAACTCTACCCTGACTTCCTAATATTGAGCATGGAACCTCTCTTCATGTGAACTTTCCTATCTTTAAACTTATTTATATCTTACAGAGAAGCTGCAATGATATATGAAATAATAAATACAAAGTATTTAAACTTTTCAGAATAAAGTTTTTACAACAAAATTAAATAATAATAGGGTACACTGTATCAATTACATCTGATCTTTCATCATATAAAGCAAGCAAATTGGGGATGAAATTATTTATGTTAGAAGGATTCATTTCAAAATACGATTTTAAGAAAAATTCAACTAGTACATCTAAAATGAAGCAATCTGGAACTGCCTGGGTGGCTCAGTTGGTTGAATGTCCAACTCTTGGTTTTGGCTCAGGTTGTGATCTCAGGGTCATGAGATCAAGCCCCAAGTCAGGCTCCACGCTCAGTGTGGAGTCTGCTTAAGACTCTCTCTCTCTCGCTGGGCACCTGGGTGGCTCAGTCAGTTAAGCCTCTGCCTTTAGCTCAGGTCATGATCCCAGGGTCCTGGGACCAAACCCCGCATCAGGCTCCCTGCTCAGTAGGGAGTGTGCCTCTCTCTCTCCCTCTGCCCCCCTTGTGCTCTCGCTCTCTCTCTCTCAAATAAATAAATAAAATCTTAAAAAAAAAAAAAAGACTCTCCCTCTGCTCCTCTCCCCAAAATTTGATTCATATACAATTTTTGGAAGCCATATTTTACACTATTCAAAGTTATCCCATTGCTATCTAATTAATACTCAATGCATAAAGCCGTTCCTTAGACTAAATAATGTGTTTAATCAGTGGTTCCCATAAATATGTGACATCTTTAGCTATTACAATTATCATTTAACAAAAAGTCATGTAACTGTTATCTGCCCTTTAGATATTTTGTATAATATTAAATACGTTTTATAAAATAGAAATTGAAAGTCTTGAGTATCCATAGATTTCAGGCAAAAGAGCCGTATGTGCCCTATCCAATTAAAATGACTATTTAAAGGAACATTTCATGAGATATTTAGATACCAGAAGACCTAATAATGATTGCAATATAATAATACAGTATGGAGATACAGATTATTTTAGAAGACATAAAAAGTTTTATAAATTTAAACACAAAATTAAATACTTAAAATATTGAAATAAACCCACCACACAGAATCACATGGAATTTGATTACAAATGAGGCTGGGAGTTTTCTTATAGACAAGACTGATGATAGGAAAGTGAGGAATTTCCCATGATGGTTGGAAGGAATGTGGATAGCTAGATCATATTGCATAAGAAATAATTGACATAGTCACCAAATTTTAAACAAGGTGGAATGTGAAACAATGCTTCATGTTTAATAACAAAATATCCTTATCAAAATAATATCTCTGCCTGGTATGGGGCACAACAGATGAGTCAACGTCAAAAAAGGATGGGATAAAAAGATGAACAACCTGCCTCCTCCCTCCCCTCCCCTCCCCACGGACTTAGCACACCCAAAGAGATGGATGCTGAGAGCATGATGAAGCAGCTACCGTATTGACTTTCATCTCCAGAATTCCTCCACATCTGCCTCTTCCCTTGTTCCCAATTCCGCTTCGTTTCTTGGCCTCCTTTTTAGATCCTTAGCTGAACTCTATCTCTCTCACCCCTAATATGCTGACCTGGTCTGGAACTGGCGACTCTGCTTTCCACCTGTGAAGCCCTTCCATGACTTGAGTACTGATGACTTGATTATCCACCTATGACTCCACATACAGTAAACCATGGAGAAAGGCACCTAGTCCTGTTCCCTGTGGTAGCCCAGTGGAATCTGTTCCAATCTGTTCATGAGCCAACTAAACACCATTTGATTATGAAAAGAGATCAGACGTAAACTCAAGAGAAAGATTTAGAGTAAGACCCAGCAAAATCAGGGCACATAGCTCACCAAATTCTACTTAGATAGCTTAGGATGGTTGGCCATCCCTGTAGTAATCATCCAATGCCTAAGACGGAGTTCGATTTCTATTACAATTCTTGATACATAGAAGGCCCTCAGGAAATATTTAATGAAGGGGAGAAGAATGAATAAATAAAATAGTATAAGCACCAGCTCTAAGATCTAGGAATGATTACACTGGTTTTTGAGGGCGTGCATGAGGTTACAAAATATGATGAATCTTTAATTAGTAGAACATGTTTGGTGAAATTTCCATTCACATTTCTTTTAAGAAAAAAGCAGGAAGCAACTCAGTACATCCACTTGTCATCACTTTTAGAACATCTGTGGTTTTAAAACAGCTTTGAAAATAGTTACTTGCCTAGAGTAAGGTCTGACTTCTGCTGTATAAGCATTAAAGTGTTCTAAATTCATACGCACTAGTACATAGCCTAGTAGATGGCAGTTAATAAAAATACTGATTAGGTGGCTTAAATCTTCTTCACACTCCGGTTTTATAGGAATATGTATATGCACATTTGACTCATTAAAACTGGTCAAAATAAAGAAAAAGGAAGAGGGAACAGATGCAACATCCTCTCCCCCTCTTTTTTTCTTTGCATGAAAAACTGCACATTTACTCTAGAAATCCCAAATAAGAATGTTTACAGAAATGGTTGATGGAAGCAGCATGGGCTGGCATATAGAATGCTTACTGTCAAGCAGGAGAAAACATCCTAAATACAGTGCATCCTTCTCCATCAGCTGGTGTTCGGTGTTTGTGTTTCTTCAGATTGATCGGCTGGACGTGGACAGCTTGTTTAGCAACATTGAATCTGTGCATCAGATATCAGCCAAGCTGCTGTCATTGTTGGAAGAGGCCACAACAGACGTGGAACCAGCCATGCAAGTAATCGGTATGTTTATTCTCTTCTCTTCTCGAGTTCTACAATACAACAGGAAATAATATTTTAATAACCTGCCTTTGCTTTGGTTTTATGTTTCTGACTCACCAAGCTTCCCAGGAGATGTATAAATGCTAAACCCATCTTCGGGCTCATTGTAATTACACAAACTCTGTATTTGTCTTCAAATAGGTTTCTATCCATTTGCTGAGTTCCCACAGTAGCACTAAGCACACCATTGGCTTTTTAATTTTCAATCTTTCAACCTCTTTGCCTTCCAGATGTTCTCTCATTTTGTCTTATGGTGAACACTTACCCGCTCCTTAAAATATTTAAATACTTGAGTAGCTTTACTGATTTTAGTCACAGTGTTTCTCAGATCTTACGCCTATGAATCCATTGACTTTGGGATTGTAAAATTTTTTGCATGAAGGGTTTTTATAATTTATAAAACATACAAGTTCTACTTTTCCCACACTTTTCCTTTTTTCTCTCTCTT
The DNA here is from genome assembly GCF_017311325.1 of Ursus maritimus. Taxonomy (NCBI): domain Eukaryota; kingdom Metazoa; phylum Chordata; class Mammalia; order Carnivora; family Ursidae; genus Ursus; species Ursus maritimus. The sequence goes on from NW_024423453.1 coordinate 1,930,489, forward strand.
ATTTGCTTTCCAAATACATTTTTACTCTCAGTCATGGATTATTTTCTTACTCTGGTAAGATTTTGGAAAAAAAATACAAAGATATCATTGAAAAAGCATTGGGCCAAATTTTTATCACCTCCGTTTCTTTGAAGTTTCAAAGAGAATACTGTATTTTGAACTTTTTGACATTGGAGATATCATCTGCATAGTGCCACGGAGGCTAAGACTTCTTTAAATTTTTTTGGTTATTTTTCTATTTCAGATATAACATGCAATGCATGTTCCCTACAAAAATATTAAAACAAATCAGGAGTACAAGAATAATACACCCCTTCAATGCCACTACCTTCCCAGTGAGTAACCACTGCTATCAGTCCGATGTGGATCCTTTCTTTGAGACATACACAGAGACACAAACACACACTCACGCCTTATCTCTTTATTCATTGTGGCTTTGTTAATGAAAATCAGAGTTTTAAAAATGAAATTGATCCTGTTTAGTATTTACAGAAGACCCAAAGTTTAGTAAGCAAGGCTGATGATATTATGCAAAGGTGAATCACCCTATTTGCAGTGTTTTACAGACTGAAAGGTCAGCTCACTCAAAAAGATTCTCCCACAGACAGGTTTAAATTTAATCATTTGTGACTGAATGTCCCTATTATTTACTGAATGTTTGTGTTCCCCTAAAATTCATATGTTGAAGCCCTAACCCTCAATGTAATGGTATTTGGAGGTGAGGCCTTTGGGAGGTAATTTGGGTTTAGATGAAGTCATGAGGTAGGGGGAGGGGAGAGAGGCCCCATAATGGGATTAGCATAAGGAAAGAAAGAGAGACCAGAGCTCCCCCTCTCCCTCTTCGCCTTGTGAGGACACAAGAGGGCAAATTTCTGCAAGCCGGGAAGGAGGTCCTCACTGGGAACTGAAGCAACTGGCACCTTAATCTTGGACTACTCAGCCTCCACGACTGTGAAAAATCAATGTCTGCTGTTTAAGCCCTTCCTCCCCCCGTCTATGGTATTTTGTTGTGGCAACCTGAGCTAACATAGCTTCTAATAAGCTGTAAATATATTTTCTAAAGGAAGGGCTCTATTCATTATTACTTTAGTGTGGATTCACTGCCCATTCATTTATTAATTCACCCAATGAGTAGTTATTAAGTAGCAGCATATATAAAGGTACTGTGTGGTATTGTTGGGTATCAAAAGATGAAAGAGATCACCTCTGTTCTTCAAAACTCTGCCATTTGAAAAGCTCCTTGAATCAAAGCTTTTGTATAATATACCATCAGAATATTTTCTACACTACTGCAGAACTTCAGAGGATAAAAAGAATATTTCTAGATGGGGAATCACAGGAAGATCCTGAAGATGTTACTTGGGCTTACAGTTACAGCCCAGATTTCAACAAGTGGGGTCCGGGTCTGGAAGACTAAGTGAAAGCAACAGGATGAACAAAAGCATGGACAGCAAATGCCAAATGCCAAGCATGTTTAGGAAATGGCAAGAGATCAAGCCAGGCAGGAGTGAAGGATGAAATCTGAAGCAAGAGTGAATCAGAAATGAATCTGTAGGGGTGCCTGGTTGGCTCAGTCGGCTCTTCATTTCAGTTCCGGCCATGAGTCCCAACTGGCTCTGTGCTCAGTGGGGAGTCTGATTGAAGATTCTCTCCCTCTGCCCCTCCCCCTACTCTCACACACGAGCACTCTCTCTCTCTAAATAAATCTTTACAAAGAAAAAGAAACATATCTTTAAGTGTAGAATAGAGACAGACTGGGGCGCCTGGGTGGCACAGCGGTTAAGCGTCTGCCTTTGGCTCAGGGCGTGATCCCGGCGTTCTGGGATCGAGCCCCACATCAGGCTCCTCTGCTGGGAGCCTGCTTCTTCCTCTCCCACTCCCCCTGCTTGTGTTCCCTCTCTCGCTGGCTGTCTCTGTCTCTGTCGAGTGAATAAATAAAATATTAAAAAAAAAAAAAAAGAATAGAGACAGACTATACTCGGAATCAAATTTGGAATCTACTCTGCAGGTACTGAGGAGCCATTAAAAGATTTTTCAGCAAGGGTGTGATGAGACATTTTCTGGAGAAAGAAAACTATGGTAAGTATGAAGAGAATGGATAAAAGGAGGAAATGAGTGCTAGACTAGTAAATAGGTTGCTATAAGTAATGCAGGCATGTGGTAACAAGCATCTAGACTAAGGTGGATACAATGAGAATAAAAAAGGGGGGGCTCAGATTCGAGAGAAATGTTGAATACAGCATAAACAAGATATAGGGGTAGGTTGCCTGCGCTGGAGTCAAGGACAATTCCAGGTTTAAGGAGACAAGTATCCTAATTTACCTGGAACATCCTGGTTTTAGCCTATTGTTCTAGCATTCAGTCCAGTTTAGCATTTGTCCTGGAATTTCTCCTTTTTAAGGAGGATCATTATTAATCATTGAACTACAAGAGATTTGGTGAGACCTCTACATTGCACTCCAATTTCTCTCCTAATCGGTCTCTCCTAACAGAATATAAGAGGCAGGTGTATTTGACAGAGTTCTCACCATAGCACACGCTAAACTCTGAAAGACAGCCCATCTCTCCTTTCCCCACCTTTTGAACTACAGCATGCACAGCACTGGCTGATAAAAAGATGACGTTTGGACATGAAGCTAACTGCTTCCTGTCCCCATGGCGGCAGGAGAGTGTCTGATGCTACAGATCCTCTGTCCACTGGGTACAGCAGCTAGTATGTCATGGCCCATGATGGGTGGCCCATGGCAGAACCTGTGAGAGGCATGAAGCCACCAGGATACTAGGATACTAGCCAGTGGGTTTTAGTGGGACATATAGGGAACTGAAGATTAGATTTAAGTGAAATTCCTGTGACAAGTAGAGGCTTTGCAACTCTGCTACAGAGTATCTGGATGTTGTTGCTACAATAGTTTGGTAATTTATCTTATGATACAAATCCATAATTTTTTAATTATCTGGTTGTGCTGCTTTTGTTTTGCAATAAACCCTTTCAGAAGCAAGTGTTTCATCTATGCATGTTTCATAAAAATTAAATATTGATTTTTTGTTGCTCAAGAAAGCTGATGATGAACATATAACACACAGAATACTCGCTATCCACCATGGGGTTCTTAATGCTATAACTGACCACAAGACGATCAGAAGAGAGAAATCTGCTGGAGAAGCAGCAATAACTACATCAAAAGTTAGTCATTGCCTCAAGAAGACTATGCCCATTATTTTCAAACCTTGGCACTTGGCATTTGCTGACCATGCTTCTGTTCATGCTGCTACCTCCACCTGGAACCTTCTTCCCAACCTTCTTTCCACTTGTTGAAATCTTACCTATACTTTTAAGCCCAAAAGCGTGTGGTTCCACACTTGCAGCTGCAGCAGTGTGTAACATTGAGCACTTCATGCTGCATGGCTTCATCAGGTCAAATGACAGTTATCCTAAGTTAATTTCTCTCAGTTTCAATTCTGAGTTTCCTTGGGCCTGTGAGAAATGTAAAGCAATGGTATTAATGAGTTGACACCAAAAGCAGAAGAGTTCACAGTTAAATTATGACAGTTTTATAACAAGGTGAGTAGATAAATTAAATTAGAAAATCAGTTAGTTCCAATAATGATTTAAAAAAACTGTTTAACCGGGGTGTCTTGGTGGTGCAATTGGTTCAGCATCTGACTCTTGGTTTCAGCTCAGGTCATGATATTGGGGTCTTGGGATCCAACCTGCGTCAGGCTCCACATTCAGTGTGGGACCTGCTGAAATTTCTCTCTCCCTCTCCCTCTGCCCCTCCCCTCATTTTCTCTCTCTCTCTAAAACAAATGAATGAATAAATCTTTAAAAAAAAAGAAAGAAAAGAAAAGAAAAAAGTTTAACCAATTCACAGAACAGAAGAAAAGCTTTTGTGTCAAAGGCGAATTTTCTGACCTTATTGTGAATGCTGCTATTACTTTAAAAATTAAGCTTGTGAAGGCAAATGATAATATGAATACATATTTGGGGGGAGCACAGCATCTTAGTACAATAATAGTTTTACTAAAGTAAGAAATCTATGGAACAGAAATTTTTTTGAGATTGACTGTGATGATTATGTACTAAAGCTGTGATATTCTATTAGTTGAAATGGTAACTGTAGTCAAAATTCATACAGCTTTATATATACAAATCTATATACAATATCTGGAGGATAAAGTTGGTATTAATTTTAAAAAAACTATCTTATGCATGATGGTAAGACTTTGTTTGCTGCTGGTCAGTAATCAATTTTTAGAAATTGGCATTTTGTTCAAAATTAATTAGAAGTCTTTAGTTACAGTATTCAACAAAGAAAGGGGAAAAAGAACTACTTCAGCTTTTTAATTTTTACAATTGTAATCACTGACAACAAAATGGCAAATAGCAAGACACTGAAATTTATCACTACTAAAACAAGGAGTTAGCTTTAAAAAATGAGTTTATATGGTGTAGAAGATTTAATTTTAAAATTCTATAATTCTATTTTGGAAAACTTGACTTACAGAAAGAAGTTTTGATGGAGTTCCTACTAAACAGGATAAAATTATGTCATGTACCAGATTTTACAATATCTACATTTGGAAAAATATTCAAAAATCATAAATAGAAACAACTTATTTGGTGACCTTATTTTATAAAAAATAAAGAAAAGAATCCAAATGGAGGCTAAAAGCTAGTACTTGTGAAAATATTTCAGCTCAAATATTTACCTATTTCAATATGGAGAGATATGTAATCAGAATTTTAGTATTTTCCAGTTAGCAGAATTTTCTTTGAGCGAACCAGGTGCCTCTGTGCTTATAGAAGAGTGTTTTCCTAATTAAAAATATTATGGCTTACATATTTGACCAGCAACATACATAATGCTAGATTTTAACCCATAGAATAAAATAAATATTGAGTTCATACTGATATAAATAAGTGAGGAGAAAGGAAAAGTCTTCCTTATAGATTTCTATGACTATAGAAGGAAAGAGGAGAATCGAAAACCACCATTAGGTGAACACTGAAGTTATAATTGTTGCAGCCAAATCCACTGAGCTGTGCTTGATTTAGTGGCTGAAAGTTTGAGGAGAATTTCATAGTTTCAAAGTATCTCCTAACTGACTATTAACCTTAAAGGCAAAGACAGTAACTTTTCAGTGAGAAACCAGGCAGAGACCACCTTAACCAAATGATCCAGGTCAACAGTAGCAAGGAATAACACACACTCCCAACACGAACCTGTGGCACGAGTGAGGAGGACACAGCACCCCCTCTGTAGTACTTGTGCCCAAAATATGTACGATCATGTCCAATCATGAGAAAACATTAGACATGAACAAACTTAAATGAAGGACACTTGACAAAATAATGGGTCGATACTCTTCCAAAATGTCGAGGTCATTAAAGGCAAGGTAAGACTGAGGAACCTCAGTGTTTTAAGACTGCAGAAGATGAAGGTGGAGTAACAAAAAAATGCAAGTGGAAGCCCAGATAGATTCTAGAACAGTAAAAGAATGTAGTGTTGAAATTCAAATATGGGGTTTGGTTTAGTTAATAGTACAACAGCACACTTCATCTCCTTTTCTGACAACTGTACTGTGGTACAAGATGTTAAGCTGAGTGAAGGATATCTGGAAACCACCAGTACTAGCTTTGCAATTTTCTGTTAAGTATAAAATTACTTCAAAATAAAAATACTATGGTTTTACAGAGAAAACTCAATCGAATATGTTCACAATTTTTTCATATACCAATCGTAGGTTGCAACTTTGAGGAAGATGCTAGAAAAATAAAGGAAATTAAAACAGTAAGACCATATTTAAAAAAGAAGCAGTTGGAGTCATGTTTCAATTTCCCTACCATTGACATGTGGTCTAGCCTTGTGGCTTGCTTTGACCAATAAAATGTGGCAAGATGACGTTTTACAACAGCCTTGTGAATCCACTCTCTGCTCAGGGACAAAGAAGGCTCAAACTACCCAATCATTTCAATCAACACAGTCGAGGCCTTGAGCATGTGAAGATGGCCTCCTCAGCCAGCTGGCCTCTGGTGACAGATTGCAAACACATGAATAAACCCCGCCAACAACACCTGGAGACAAGCCATCCCAGCTGAGCCTTGCTCAAATTGTCAATTCAGAGAATTGTGAGCAAACAGTGTTGTTTAAGCCTTTAACTTTTGGGGTGATTTTTTTTCCTGCTAATACAGACTCACAGACAGAGATTAATTCAATTTAGATGAAGAAAAACTTGATTTGGAAAATGGATTTTGAGCTTGACCTTGAAGGATTTAGAAAGGTGGAGATTGAAGCAAATGACTTTTTAAAAAAGATTTATTTGTTTATTTTAGAGAGAGAGAGAACACAAGTGGGAGGGGTGGAAGGAGAGGGAGAGAGAATCTCAAGCCGACTCTGCGCTCAGCAGGAAGCCCAACACGGGGCGATCTATCTCATGGGGCTCAATCTCATGATCCTGAGATCATGATCAGAGCAGAAACCAAGAGTTGGGCACTTAACTGATTGTACCCCCTGGGTGCCCAGCAGCAAATAACTTCCTAAATGACAAATGGCAGAGAGGCCCCAAGGCAGGAGAGTATAGGAAATTCTCATAAAGGAGAGCAATCAAATGTGGCTGGAGCACAGTGCCAAGGAGACCTCCATGACACATACACGGGAGCCAGATCAGTACAGAGTTCACTGGCAATTTCTACCCACCCCTCCCGCCCCCGGCAATTTCTATCACTGAATCTCTCACCAAAGCTCTTACATTTCACAGGATAACCTAATTTTTGGTGGGACATTTCCAAAATCATGTTATCACCAAATGAAAAGCACAGGTGTCCCATTTCTCTGTCCTTAGATGGCACGAATGGGAGGTTGTGATTCACAGCTCTAGTGCCAAAGGGAAACTTTCCAGATACCTAGATAAACCAGGAGGAGGATTTTACTCCATAATAACCTTGGGGTTTGGATAAGGTTCAAGTTTAAGCACAGAGGCATATGTTTGTAGATATGAGAGCTCTAGGGAATTGTCTGGACTATCCTGCCAAGATAGAAACTGGATTTCAAAATCTTGACTACAGCAGGCTGTCTAAATAGGAAATGGGTTCTAAATCTTTAGAAATGGGAGTATGAGATGTGGCTCTTGTTTCCACTTAAACTGAAGATAACTCTGTAACATTTAAGAAAAGAGTGAGCAACGACAAAACAGGTAAAATGCTGGTGTAGGGTTTAAGAACATAAGGGCTTCAATATCAGGTCGACATTGGTTTATATCCTGGTTCATCTGATTACTAGATGGTTCATCTTAGGCAAGTTACAAAATCGCACTGAGCTTCAGTTTCTCACATGGAAATCAGAGGTAAGAGTACCCACCCCACAGAGTATTTGTGAAGATTAAGTAAAATCATGTATAAATAATGATGGCCCATTGCCTATTCTTAATAAATACCCAATACATGAGATTACTGATTTGTTATCCTGAGAATATTAAATTTTCCCATCTATTTTCAAAGCTTGATTTCCTATGTATGTAATAACATAATAAAATGTGATTTTCCCCCCAGAGGTCCTGATCATGTTTTTCAAACAATCAGATTCACTGAATGTATGTAGTTTCTAGATGCTCCCAGTATCTATGCATCTTGATGATTCATAGATCTAATAAAGCAACACATTTTCTTCTATAAAGCACAATTGAAATATCATTTCCAAATCTGACAGAATGAACAGCAATGAACAGCAATGCAGCAGACACTGTCCCAAGATGGCCCTCAATAGACCACGCCCCCTGGTATTCACCCTCCTGTGCGGTCTAGCGTCATACTGACCCCGGACTGTCCCTGAGACTCAATAGCTCATACAATGCAGTGGAAGTGATGCTGCGTTAGGGACTGGGGGCCTAAGACTTAAGAAAACCTGGCAGTTTCTACCTTAATGATTTGAGGAACTTGCATTTAAGAAGTCCAGCTACCCTGCTGGAAATATCACACGGAGCAGTCACATGGGAAGAGATTAGACCTGAGACTACGTAGCGTGAAAAGTGGCCCAGCTGTCCCGGCATTCCAGCTGAGGCCGGCTGCCCACTCTCCGTGCCAAGGCACCAGCTTTGTGAACGAGCCGTCTTGGACCATCCAGTCAATTCAGCCCTGGGCTGACTGCAGCCCCAGCAGGCATCAAGGGGAGCAGAAGAACCACATGGCTGATTCCAGCCAACCCACAGAATTGTGAGAGAAAATCAAAACAACTGTTTTAAGGTCCTAAGTTTTGAGCTGGTCTGTCACATAGACAGATAACCCAAAAGGAGCTTGTATCCTCTTATCTCCATTTGCAACAATGCTGTAATGTTTCAAAGCATTAAAAAAAAAAAAAAAAAAAGACGGAGTTATGACTACGTTTGAGTCTACCTTAGGTGCTTACCTCCTGCACACGACACTGAGGAAGCTTGTGGTAAAGGAATTGCAATTTCTCATTTGCCTTTTCCTGAGGGTGAGTTTATCCTTTGAGAAAAGACAATTTAGAGCTTTCTGTTCTTTCAAGGTGCAGTGGGCGATGCGCTGTTGTTCTACGGCAGCACTTTGTTCTCCTAAAGCAGTGTCTCTTGTATGTCCCTGAAGCCAGAATCTGTGCTGTTAGCAGCGATTCTGTGAGAAGAGCATTAGTCACTGATAATTCATGTCATGTTGCCATGTGGGAGATGCCACAAAGTAACTCACCTGCATAATTCTTCTACAGAGTGTGTGTGTGCATGCGCGTGTGTGCGTGTGTGCGTGTGTGTGTGTGCGCGCGCTGTACTCAGGACACAGGGAGGCTCAACCTAGTCAATTCTGGCCAGCGGGGACAGTTCGGGAGCACCCCAGACCTGCGTCCTGGAATGTGTGAGGCCAGTAGGGTCAAGACCCAGATGCAGCAGCTGAAAAGTCAGGGCATTTTATTCTAAATGTTAGCAGTAATAGAAAAGATATCAGCTTCAGAGAATGTGACAGGGAAAAAAGGGGGGGCTGGGGCGTCAAGCATACGCCAATCCATACAGGAAAGGACAAATCAGCGGGAGGCAGTGGGCAGCAGGATGCAATGTGGGCTTGGGCTTCCAGTCTCCTGAGTGCGGGCAAACTGGGTCCCAAGGCTACAAGGACTTATTTCTTGTAATAAAAATAAAGCCAGGGTAGCTTAGTAACACGTTCTGCAGTTCTGTTCTCTGAGGAGAATGTGAAGCTCCAGGATGCTGTGCTGTGGGACCTGCTCACAAAGTCAGTGGCTTCACTGTGCAGGCAGATCTCAATGGAGCTGTGAAAAATCAAATATTGGGCAGAATACATGTAGAAATAAAGTCCTAAATCTGACAAATGTAAGCATTCTATGAGTCCCTGAACACTTTCCCAACAGCCAGGGAGTGAAAGTGAGAAGTGCATTTGCAGGGGTGCGAACCTGAAAGGTGCACGGGAGCCCAGAGGGAACACGGCCTTCGGTGGGAGACAAATCCGGGCTTTCATTATAGCTCTGTCACCGCCAGCTCTGTGGCTGGGGCCCAGTCACTCATACCAGTGAGGACTGCACTTGCCTACCTAGGAGAGAAGGCTCACCAAGAGGACGTAACCAAAAAAGGGCCTTTCTCCTCACATAATTCAATGGTACAGAACCGGGCCAGCTGCATGCTGGCTCTTCAAAGCCTTTTCCTTCCTAGTACTTGACATGAGGTGACGTGTGGTGTGCGGCCTCCTGGCCTCGTGATGGCTACTCCGTGGCCAAGCCAGGCTTCCTGCAGACAGTAGAGGCAAAACCACCTCCTCCCAAGGCTTTTTTTTTTTTCATTTGGGAGGAACAGAAGTCCTTCCCAGTGACTTCAACCTGTATCTCATGATTTCATTTCACACACAAACACCTTCACACATAAATACACACTTGCACACATCCTTGGCCACCCCTGACTGCCAGAGATTGGAGAAAGGTCAGTATTTTTAAGTGGGTGCACTGCCGGTCTAACTTCTGTTAGTTTGGAACAAAGAAGAATGGATAAGCAGCTGGCATTGGATGCCACATTCATCTGTTCATATTTCAAATGGGAATAGCAAGTCCTCCCAGGCTTAAGGGTACAAGACATGAGGAACACTCCCATTAGAACATAAGCTCCAGGAGGAGAGGAATCCTCACCGTTTCGTTACTGATGCTTCACCAACCCCTAGGACAGTGTCCTCAGCAGCACTGAGTGAATGAGATGAATGCTGGAGTTAGTGAGGAGTGTCCAGGACCCTGGCTGGCACAAAGAAGTCACCACGTCCGCTGTGGTTTGTCCTGTACCATCCTGAGAGGCTGGCCGGCCGTCTAGAGCACACAGCTGTGGCAGAGGCTCGTGCTCTCGAGAGAGGTACATGCTCAGGTGAGAGAGATCTAGAGTCGTGGTCTAAGAACAGGGTCATTGCTGCTACCCACCTTGAGGAGGGAAAAGTTATTGTGCCTCTTCCTCATCCAGCCCACAGAAACCTTTTAGCTTTCAACTCCCAGAGAGCTAATGTTTTCCTAATGTGCCACTTGTTATAAAAATCCCCACCTCGAGTTAAATATCCAGGAAGTCCAAGAGGTTCAGGAAGACGCTAGGAGTTATCATCAAAATAAACAGCGGTATTCTAGAATGTGAGCATTGGAGCAATACTTAAAGAGCATCCGATCCAACCACCTGACTACAAGAGCCTGATTTGCCCCAAATGCCATCACTAACTCTGGACACAGTCAGGAGACCCTAACTCTTCCTCCATGCCCACTGATGCTCCCCAGTGAGTCCTGCCCTGCTACCAGCTACCTCTAACTGACAGATGTGGTGGGTGGGTGCCGCCTCATGACCTCTCCTTTACTAGACTCCATCACAATGATCACATTGTCCTCCCACCACTGGACACAGCAATGGCCCTGGGACAGGACCCCACACCCCACTGTGGCTCCCCTCATTTCCCTTTTTTCTCTTCATGGTGTAGCTAGCCTTACTAGTCCCACTTCCTCACCTCTCCATCTTGCTTCACACTATGCCTCTGAAATCACTGGTACCATGTCACCAGAGACCTCAGAATTGTCAAATCTCATTGTCAAATCCATTTTTTCTGAACTTATCTATTCTAGAGCTTCTGAGAATTTTTTACCAAAATATTCCTGATAGCAGAAGAGAAATAGGAGCCCCAGGGAATGCAGTTATTACCCGAAGCCACTGCCACAGACATGAAACAACATCGAAGTCTCATTTTATCTTAAGAACTCACAAAAATTTTCCATCCTACTCTTTTCTATGAAAATGGGTTTTCCCAAATGTCTCCATAAAATTGATACTCAAGGGATTTGCTTGTGTTAATCCCACGGTCTCATGCACCACCTGGCACCCGTATTTGGTTTGAATTCCATAACCCTAACCAGAGTTGCCAGGATATCCTCAGTTGTCAGTTTTATCCCCAGGCTAGGTAGGAACTAAATGAGACTAAAGGCCAAGGGTAGTGATTTCTGTAAGCAGCATGTACTCTTCCCGTCTCTTTCTTCTCATTTCCCCTCCTCACTTTACCCTGACCTGGAGAACAGAAGGGCGCTAGAAAAGGAAGGAAGGAAACATATCCATGATCTGGCATTTGGCTGACTAATCCATTGCCTTGTTCAGTCCCAGCAGCTGGGCACTCATCCAAGGAGGCTAAGCAAACTGGGGAGCTCTCCTTGGACCTCCTGGTGAGAGCTGCCAGCAAAGCTCTTTCATTTGGGGATGGCAGGTATACTCAGTTGTGAGTGTCTCTCAGGGGAGTGACAGCCAGAGGATCATATTATCTCACCCAGATCTTGGACGTCCTTTCTAGGGAGTAGGTCATATCCACCCTTTGTCCTCAAAGCCTTCACACTCTCTTCTCTGTGTGGCAAATACTCTGTCTTGACAAACAAGTTTTACTTAGAACTAACTTTGGGGATAGATCTTCAACCATAATTTATGCTTAAAATTGTAACCAAGATGCTCTTTTCACATCACTATAGTTGGTTTTTAGAGTTGAACTCATTACAATTTTTTTCTTGGTAATACAAGTAACTTTGTACTTGAAACTCTGTGTCTTGGTCATCTCAGGCTGCCTAACACATAACCACAGCCTTGGTGGTTTAAACAATAAACATTGATTTCTCACTGTTCCAGAGGCTGGGAAGTCCAGATCAAGGTGCCTGATTCCTGGTGATAGCCCTCTCCCTAGTTTGCAAATAGCCACCTTCCCACTGGATCCTCACATGGTGGATGGAGAAAGTCTGATGTCTCTTCCTCTTGTTACAGGGCACTAATCCCATCATGGCAGCTCCACACTCATGATCTAACCTAAACCCAATTATCTCCAAAGTCACACCTCCAAACACTGTCACACTGGATGTTAGGGCTTCAACATATGGATTTTAGAGGGAAATAAACATCCAGTCCATAACAGTCTTCATCAGTAACAATTTATGAAACATTTTCATCAGATTTTTGAGTTAGATTTTACAGGAAGTAAAGAGGGTTGCTTGAACTGTCATGATTCCTCCCAAAATATTTATGGAAGGAGAAGAAACAGTGTGTTGATTAGAATGAAGTCCAGCTGGTAGAAAGAGCAAACAAAACAAAACATTACTAGCGTAAAAAAGAGATATCCATTTCTCTATTGGGTAATGGTCTAAAGGCATGTATTTTAGGTCTGTGTGGCAGCTCTGCTCTGCAAGTACTCTGGGATACAAGCTTCTTCCAGCTCACACTTGGCCTTACCTTCATGGACAAGGTAATGTCCAGCAGAACAAAGGAAAATATGGAGAAGAAGGGGTAAATGATGAGCTATCTCTTAAAGGTCCTGGATATTGTCACAGGACAACCTTCTGCAGACTTTAGTTACGTTGCCACCCCTATTGCAAGGGAGGCTGGGAAATGTAGTCTTCATTTTGCTGCAGGGAAAAATGTTATTGCTTCAAGGGGAAAACTGATACTGGGGGACCATGGCGCCCTCCGTCATCCACAGACTTATTTGCCATATTTCTCATGATTTTGCCGTTGGCTTGGCTGGCACCAATACTAGTTTTCTTCCCTTTTCTCTGACTGAGCATCTTCTCAAGCTCTTCTGCAAATTCTTTTTCCTCTAGGTTCCCTTCAATGTTAGGGTGCCCCAGCATTTGGTCCTCAAGCCCTCTTCTCACTCTGTAGACTTCCTTGCATGATCATATTAAAGTCATGGCTTCTGTGTCCTGAGTTTTATATACCTACACCTCTTATCCAGATCTTTGTTTCTTGAATCCCAGACTCACATATCCAATTCCATAAAGGACACCTCCACTTAAATATATTTTGGGTGACCCAACTCAGTACATCACAATTAAACTCATGGTCTTTCCACATAAACTCTCTGTATCTTATCATCATTGTCTATCCACACTCTTACTGAAACTGGAATCCTGGGATATGCCTGGAATTCTCCTCTTCATCTCTCACATATGTCAATGTTCATTATCTTGCCCTCTTCTCCATCCTCCCTGCTTTTGCTTCTAGCGGTTATAGCTAACATCTATTGGGCATCTGCATGTGCCAGCTACTGATATATTACACGCTTTAATTTCATTTAATCCTCAAACAACCCTACTACTATTATTATTGTTCCATCTTACATATCAGGAAATTAAAGAACAGAGAAGTCAAGTAACTCTCCCAAATGTCACAGGAGTAAATGGTAAAACCAGGATTTGAAAATAGGCAGTTGATTTTAGAGCACTCTCTCTTAAGTGCTAGAATTTCCTGTGCAAGCCCTCATTATTTATTTCTCATATTACAATAGAAGTTTTTAAATTGAATTCTCTTGTCTAGTCTCACTAACTCCTCCCTCAAACTCCATCTTTCATATGACTAATTACCAGAGTAATCTTTCTAGAATATAATCCAATCGTGTTAGTCTGCTGCTTAAAATCAATCATCAGTACTTCTCCATCACCTGAAGGCTATCATCCCAGCTCCTTATTCACATGCAAAGTCCTTCATGATTTGACTCCTGCCTACAAGTACAGCCTCTTCTGGAACTTTACCACAGACATGGCACTGTCCAGCCATACTAGACCACTCCCTCTGTGTGTCTCTGTGCTTTGCATTCACTCATAGCTCCTATTTCAAGAGCAAGCTGTTACAGAAATTGCTAAAAAGTCCTCAAGAGCAGATCAGATGACCCTCTGTGTTTTATACAAAGTATTGTAAATGGGAGTTTAACTGGCCTTCATTAAGTTCCTTGAGGGAAGTATTGCTTTGTTGTATCTGAGTACCTACCAAAGTGCTTGGTACATAATATCCCTCATTAAATTATTGTGAAACAAGGATGAAGTAATTGCTTTGTTCCCTTTTATGCCATTTTCCTAAACAAAGTCTAGGACATGAAGATCTCTTGAATATCACTGTTCATACCCTGGTTTACTGCCCTGCAGGGGAAATTCATTGTGTAGTGGGGTCAGAATAATAGAGAGGCCATATCGTTTGGCATGGCACATCTTGGGGTGGACATGAAGGTCCGAAAGTAAAGAAGAGGTGGACCAAGAAGAGAAACGTGAATATATTTATATTAGTGCAGGGAACAATTTGCAACACCTGAATAATGATACCAGGACATAAAACATGTTCAATATTTTAGGGAGTTTTTTGTTGAGGAGATAACTAATGGGAAAAAGGTCCATTTTTTTTTTTGCCTCCTCTGCATGGCCATTGCTTTTGGGGAAAGCCAATGCAGAAATTCTTGGGTTGTAGAATTTTTTTAAAAAGCACATGATAGTTAAATTTATTTTATAGTGTTCCAGAGCTTTTGTGACAGTCAGCCGGAAGTAAAATTACCTTCCCTGGTCTTGGCTCAGTCCTTCCTCCACTCCTAATCATCCCTTCAAACCCACACCCATTAGACAGAGCAGTTGTCCTTCACTTCGAAGGAAACGCAGCCCAGAGTTATGTTACCGTGGAAACAGAATCACTTCTTTGCTGCAAGACACATGGCTTTATCTGCATTATTATGAAGCAGAATACATTGGTAGGGCTGGAAGGGGAATCAAATATTCTGCCCGCCAGTGTGGTACTTGGCCTTTGGGTGAATAAATGACTTTCAATTAGAGTGCTTAAATATCTTTTAACTTCAATAATTGTTATTAGAGCCCCAACAGAATTTTACTTGGAAAAGAGTAAAAAAATTGACTCTGCTATTAAGGAGAGAGCTATAAATTCTTTCAAACCACACCATTTCTGTTAAAATGTATGTGTGTGTGTGTGAATTTACAATTAATGGTTTCATTGTGTATAAAACAAATGTCTTTGTCCCTTGTTTTTTGACTTTCTGTCTTGATCCTATTACAGATTTATTAGGTTGTCCTTACCTCTTCCTTTCTTTGTCTCTACTCTAAACTGCTTTGTAGTGAACACATATATTTACAATTCCATCTTGGGCTGGGCTGTGTGTATCCAGATCCTCTCCTCTTGACTAGCTGCTGAGCTTTATCTGGGCCTGCCACTAGCTCCCACTTCTGGGTGGTAATACCCTCCCCCAGCCAAAGCCCTTGCTTTTGTTTGCCTGGCTCTGTTACTGGGGGGCTCTCCTCACCTCCTGCCCAACCCTAAATTTAGTTACTATCCTATCTGATTTTCCCTTCTTATAACTGCTCTGTTCCTTATTGTTTGTGTTGGTAACCATCTTGAAGACCAGATCTGCAAGAATTGCACTGGTAGAAGAATCAATTCAGCAAAATCCCAGGAACAAAACAAAAATCCCTCAAACCTTCAGTTCCAAAGATGCTCATAGACACTGTTTCCTTAAAAGTCCAAAGAAAAGCACTATTAAAAAACAGACAAGACATACACACACACACATGCATACATGCACACACACGCGTAGTTTAACTAAGATCACAGGGAAATCCCATATAATGGGAAGGGAAGAAAAGTCTCTTTCTGGCTGGGTATAAATTAGAACAGAATGTGATACTTTAGAAGTACTAGTGTTTTAATTGTGGAAACAGTAGGGTAGCATTAAGGGACGAGTGATGTTTACTAAGCAGCTAGTTCATTTCAGGTGTTTTTATATCTACATTCCACTTAATTCTCAAATTCATCCTCAGGTGTGGTGAGAATCGACTCAGTTGCCCCCCAAAACCTAGACGACAGTGATTTCTGATTCTGAGTTCAGTGTTCTTTCCAACTGCATCACTTTGTACATGTCTGTCCAGTAAAGCTCTGACATGTGAGAGCTAATAACACCTAAGTAAAATTGAGGAGAATACAGCCTCTAATCCTGGCTTAGCCTCCACTGTGGGAAAATCATTTATTTGTTACAAACTCAGAACTGCCCATCCTCATTTAATGAGGATAAATAACTTCTTACCTCCTCATATACATAGGGAATTAAATGGTTAATGTGGACAGAGCATGTTGAAAATACAAAGGGCATTCTATTTCTGTAGGAAAAATGGCAGACTGTTGTTACTATAATCGGTGCAGACTGGTAGGTCTGTGTAACTCCCAATCAGTTCAGTCCCAAATCATTGTCGTCCCAAATGTGCAGTGTTTTTGAGAGCAGACCGCATCACACATTTTTTTCTGTGTCTCCCAATCATCCTAACATAGTGCCGGGGTGTGTAGTGGATGCTTAATATACATTTTCAAGTAATGGAGTGGGTGATTAAATCCCACTATTGTTCAATATCTACTTGAGTCATCAGTTACAGATGTAATTCTATCACACTATCAAAAAGGATTCCTTAAATGCCTGGACACAATTAGCCCAAGTTGCTTTAAGAGGATACAGTCATAACAGTAGCTTATAGTATTATCCAATTGAGTTTTTTTCCCCCAAGATTGATTTGTTTGTTTTAGAAAGGGAGAAAGAGAGAGTGAGAGAGAGCAGGGGGAGGGGCAGAGGGAGAGGGACAGATAATCTCAAGCAGACTCCGGACTGAGTGCAGAGTCCCACCCAGAGCTCAATCCCAGGACCCTGAGATCACAACGTGAGCCGAAACCAAGAGTCAGATGCCTAACCAAGTGCACCGTCCAGGCGCCCCATATGATTGATTTTTAACAGGAATAATGGCCAGTTCTTTCTGTTATGACATATAAGGAAATATTTTATTTCCCTAAACTCTATTGCTTGCCTTTCAGAGAATCTCAGGAAATGATAGTGGAATAAACAGCAAAAAATAATTTACCTAGAACCTGAAATTTCACTTTCCATACCTCTAACAAATTAACAATAACTACTCCATTTTGAGCATTTACTGTGTATGTACTATACACACACTGCCCCTTTAATTTTTATGACCCCTCAAATTGAATCTATTATTGTCCCCATTTTATAGGCGAGGAAACAGACTCAGAGAGTAAAAATAGTCATTTTCTTTGGACATAACCTGTCCAAGTCTGTAGCACAGCCTGATCCAAACCCATACAGGCTGATTCTAAAGTGTTGCCCTTAACTGGGATCCTGCACACCAGCCGAGTACATAAATCACCTCTGGGAAAACCAGCTTTCTTTGGCTGCCTGTCTCCATTAAGCTCTTTATCCTTCATTTTATAAAAGAAAGGAAGGAAGGGAAGAAAAAAGGAGAGAGGGAAGAATGAGGGAGGAAAGAAGGAAAGAAGGGAGGGAGGGAAGAGAAACAGAGAGAGAGGAGGAGAAGGAGAGGGGAGGAGGGAGGGGAAGGGAGGGAAGAGGAGGGAAGGGAAGGCTTCTACCCCTCCTGAGTAACCTGGGGATAAAGTGGGACCTATCCAATTTGTTAATACTGGTCAACATTGTCAAAGAATAAATATGTAGAGTGTCCGTTTGGTCTGACTTAACGTCATTTTCCCTTTGTTTTGCATTTATCAGGAGAAGTGTTCCTGCAGATTAAAGGACCACTGGAAGATATTTATAAAATCTACTGCTACCACCATGATGAAGCGCACAGCGTACTGGAATCCTATGAAAAGGAAGAAGAGCTGAAGCAACATTTGAGCCACTGTACCCAGTCCTTAAAGTAAGGCCTTTTCAAATGATGATTTCCATGCCTAGCAGGGAACATTTTAACTGGATGTAGATGAAAGTTCCCACATAAATCCCACATTTGATGAGGCTTGCTGGGAGCTCTACTTTGTGCTCCCTTTATGAAAAGCTGACATGCCAGAAACCCTGATTGACTTTTTCCTCCCCCCTGTGAGCATGACTAAAAATAACACTGGGGATGATTCGGGGCTCTGTAGAGAGAGAAAAATGCAGTATCAAAAAATGAAATGTGGAAGAAAAGGCCCTTCTTAACACTGTTGTTACCTGCCTGCCCCCACATGAGACAGCACTGGAGAACAGTGAAATGTCCCATGACTCTCTGCATGAATCTCTCTCCCAGATTCACTGTGGGGAAAGAGGGGAGATTGGTGAGGACAGGTCAGACCCTGTTAGTTAGTTTCAGGAGAATCAGTCATGACTTCCTTCCTCATCCCTAAAGTCTTGGTGCTATATCACGTACATTTTTTCATCTGGAAGTATTCACTATAAAAATCTGAAAAATAGAAGGAAGCACAAAAAAGATAAAAACCCTTGCTACTCCATGTATTAACTCTTTGCTAGACCATGTATTAATAACCACAGCTGGCACTGTTTCTTATTTTATTTATAGGCATAAATATGGACATGTGTTTGGGTTGATTCTTTTAAATGAAACTGGCATCTTACTGAGTATATCGTGTTCTACCACATGAAGCTTAAAGCCAGAATTCCTGCCCTACTCCACTTCTTCCCCAGTGGTTCTACTGTGGTCTTTCATTTCTAAGGATTATCCGTTGTCAAAGATTTAACCAGAGAGAGCTGTGATATCTAAATCAAAGCACACCAATCAGTCTGAGCCTCTAGCACACTCCCTCCTTATATACTCTATTGTACGGGGACAAAAATTGGGGTCCTAATGTGGTACAAGAGATTGGTAGCTGAATTAAAGTGAAATCAGGAGACTACACGAGACTACAGTAGCCCCCTCACCTTATCCACAGGGGATATGTTCCAAGACCCGCCAGTGGATGTTTGAAACTTGCATAGTACCAAATCCTATATATACTGTTTTTTTCCTATACATGCTAACAATTCAGAAGGAGGGGAATCTGCTTCTGGATCACAGCTGACTGCAGTAACTAAAACCCCCACAGATAGGGGGCTCCTGGACTCTGGAAAGTGTCTTTCCAGGCTAGAACCGGGACTGAAAGTGGCTTTAAACGGGGTCCAAAGAATTTTTAAAAATTATTGTCTTCTATTGGTCATTCAATTGGTGCAATTCTTTACCCATTTTTCATATCATGGAAAAGAGTATATTCAAATCACAAAATCACAAGCATTTATTTAGTGCTTATGCTATACCGACCATAGTTCTGGCTGCTGCAAATAAAAAAAAAAAAAAAGAATTAGACACTGCCCACAAGGAGCTTAACATGACCAGGTAACTCCTAAAGATAGTATGTGACGAGTAGCTCCAATTCATTATTTCTCCACTATTAGCAATTTAGTTCAATGTTAGAAATCACTTCAGAGAAACCTTAAAGTTTCAAGTTGTATCCAGTATCCATCTTAATAAATTCTTATATTAGGAGCCATATCTTCTAAATACTTCTAAGATATTTGTTTTCCTATGGAGAAAGAATGATGTTATTCTGGGTGTGAATAAACAGTTTTCCTACCTTAATCCAGTGGCAAGATCTGATCCAAGAAATGTCTATCTTGAATCATTCCTCCTCTTCCATTTCTAGAAACCTCACAGCAAGTGCACAACTTTGGCCATCGCTCCAACTACAAGCCTGGGAATGGAGGTCCCTACTGGGAGCAGATGTAGTTAATTTACTTTGGCATGTGCTCCTAACAGTTGACTAAAAGTGGAGCTGTCTGTTCAGTGGGGGTGAACACTAGTTTATTATTCATTAAGGTTTTTGACTCCTAAGAGAAAGAAATGGACCCTGCCAGAATATTCCACTTGGCAGTGTAGCCCAGTACCAAACCCCCTAAGAGCAGCTCAAGGCAGAGGTAATTCTGAAACATCATGAAGTCTCAATTACTGAAAATGACTTTCAGACCCAATGACTTATTTGATCTTTTTCTGAAAGCCTTGAGTTATTGCCTTGGTAGATGTCCCAAATCTTGTGTATTCAGCACTATTCTGATTTTAGGGGATAATTTCAGGCACTGGAAGGTGCTAAGGTTTAGAAAGCATGAAATCCAAGTGAAGTAATATTGGCACAACTATTTCTTAAGGGAAAGAAAAATCAAAATAAAATAGATTAAGTTAGAGCTATTTTCCCAAAAGTTGCCTTTCCATGAAAATAAAGTTGATGATGAATTGTACTGGTCTGCCTGAAAGCTGAGAGCAGAATTATTGACATTACTATAATACTGACCCCAATTGAGCTAAGCTTTAAATTCTGAGAAACAGGTTTTTAAACAGGTTTATAGGCCAAAGAGAGTCTGGAACACCCCAAGGGCTTGGCTTCCCTTGCCAAGTAATCAGTCAAAGCTATTACTGTGGCTCTGCCTTTTCCTTGTGGCTAAATAACGGAGCCCAAGTGCACAGTTGCCAATTTCTAATGAATATTAGGTGTGGCCTCCATTTCCTACTGCACAGGGGATATTGGAACAACAGTGTTTGAAGCAATATCCATAAGAGAGGTGGCTTCAGGTCTCAGAAGTTAAAGCAGATTTTTAAAGCAACTTAGGCTGCATTTGAACTAAAATTAAAATATGTTTATTGAGGGCCTAATAAATATTTATTAAGGGTGCTAGATGTTAAAAATATATATATTTATATTTGTATGCACAGTTCTTGCCTCCTAGGAACACACCTTCTACTTGGGTAGATAAACAAAACCATCTGGAAAGTTTAATAACAATACCAGAGTTAATTTGAATAACACACCTAATTTAAATAACGTCTGTAACGGTGAGGTTCAAGACTAATTTCCAAAAGGACGGTAGAGAGATTTCCTGGTTCTGTAACAGACTTGAGCTCATAACCTTTGGCTATTCTTTGAAGCCCATTATCTTTCAAAAGAGAAAATAATATTTGTATCTAGAAAATAATTTTGAATCCCTTTGAAATGTTAAGATAGCATTTCTTGGTATATGATTTCCCCTGTGTCTGATCCATAGGGATGTGTATTAAAAGTGCAGATTTGAACGCTCTGCTCCAGACCAAAAAAAAAGAAAAAAGGGGGGGGGGGGTGGAAAGACTGCTAGGGTCCAGTCCAAGAAGCTACATATTAGCTACATATTAACAAGCACCCTCAGGTGGTTGTGGATACATACTCAGGTTAAGAACCACTTCAGAAAAAGAAATCAGTACTTACTAGCTGCTTTCCCTGAAGCACATAGACCTTCTTCATGACTATAGATACAATCTAAGCAATAATTTCAGGGTTTGGAGTCCTTAAGCAAGAAAAGGCTAAAACTCTCTGGAAGCACAATATCACATCTGCATCCGCAGCCTGCAAACTGGAAATCTGCACGTTTT
This sequence comes from Ursus maritimus, assembly GCF_017311325.1. Lineage (NCBI taxonomy): Eukaryota > Metazoa > Chordata > Mammalia > Carnivora > Ursidae > Ursus > Ursus maritimus. Next base: position 1,951,968 of record NW_024423453.1, read on the forward strand.
TATTTATTCAACAAGGAGTATTTACAGATTCTCATTAGTGACCCCTAGGATTGCATGAAAATGCTATTAATACAGTCTCTAAATTTATGGCAGTCATTTGCTAAAGCTCTAGTTACATAGCCTCTTTGGGGTTATTTGAGGCTTCTGATCTGTATGAGGAAAATGAAAAATAGAATAGCCATAAATGCAAGTGTAACTATAATTAGAATAGCCTGTCTGCTACCTCCTTTTTCTGTTTTTCTAGCTATAAATACCACCAAATGCCCGCTGTCTTTTAGAGGCCCTAGAGATGTTTATTTTGTAATAGATAAAGAACAAAGGGGCTTTTCCAAGTTTTTTGGTAGCTGGAAGACACGTTTCCAGCTTTATGTCTTGTTGTTATAAATTTATATACATTTTTCTTCTTCCTAACCGAAGCCACCATCCTCAGGAGGAAAACTAACTTCTAGTCATCTGGGTGCTTGGGCTGTTCCTTTGACTATTACAGCTTCTCTATTCAGAAGGAACAACGCATAACCTAAAGGAATACGGTTCAATTCTTTCACCACATTTTATATTTCTTAATGTTATTCTAATGGAATGTTCCAAATAAAAATTAAAATGATTTCTGGAAACTTTTTTCAGTTCCTTGTGATGTGGTACCATGTTTGAACAAAATTATAATCGTTAAGAAATAGCCACAGAAAAAATGTGTTAATTTTAAGTCAAATTACAATGAGCCCATGAGGGTAAGATGTATGGTAGAGGGTTTATTTTTACTTTCCCCATAAAAGGGTAAATGGACGCAGTTTAACTTTCTTCTTCCTGAATTGTCCTTGGCTGGGGCTAACTTCTGGAAATTTTTCGGCTAAAAAGGAGATGTTAAAAAAATGAGCAAATAAGGAGACATTATAATGTAATGGTATTATGCCATTACTCCCACAGGTTTTCCCTGTTGGAAAACCTCTGAGGTTCCTTTTTGTAAAATGCTATACTTCTGTTAAACACCATGCTAATTTATGTCATAATACTGGTTTTATTTTGTTAAAATAAATTAAATAGAGAAAAAAATGCCCATGTTTTCTTTAGGAGTTAAAAGAACAATCTTTTCTTTCAACTTCAAATTTTGTGTTTTGGCACCAAAATGATCACATTGTTCACTTGTTTGCTTCCACAGAAAAATGCATCTATATTTTTACTCAACTTCTCCCCCAACTTTCTGATCTATGACCTACAGAGCATACTGGGAAAATGAAATTCCTCATTAGAAGGAGACAGAAATTGAGACAAAAATGTGAGCTTAAAGGAAATGAGTGGAAAGAGATATTGGGTACGGGGGGAGTGGTGGTGCAATCCCTTTCATAGAAGTGCTCTTCAAACAGCAGTGAATAATTGCCTCAAATAATAGCAGTCGCTGATTTTTTAAAAATTAAAATTCTCTGCTTGATTCCAACAAGGAGGTCTTAAGAGTCAGCAGAACCTAGTTATTTTGAGATGTCGAGGAATCCATTCATATAAGATGTCCACAAGTGAAGGAGTACTTGTTTTTCATATCTGTATACTATTGTTTTCCACTTACATAGAGCACTGGGAATAATCTTTTCAAACTTTTTAAGTCCATTAAATATGAAATTCAACATAGGTATTTATCATGGATTTTGTTCTCAATTATTGAAAATGAAAAGACCGTTTACTATTATGAGATGGGGCCCAATACATTTTTTAATATTGAAAATATTCATTGTATTCTAAAAGACTGGAAACCAGAGGTCAAGGTAATCAGGCTATTAACACGGATTACAACTTTATTTACTTTAGCTGTATGAAGCTTTTATTTTATCTTATTTATTTTTATTTATTTACTTATTTTTGAGAGAGAGAGAAAGAGAGAGAATAAGGGTGGGGAGCGGGAGAGGGAGAAGCAGGCTCCCCGCTGAGCAGAAGGCCCGATGCAGGGCTCAATCCCAGGACCCTAAGATCATGACCTGAGTTGAAGCCAGACACCCAACCAACTAGCCACTCAGGCGCCCCCAAATGAAGCTTTTAGAGAAAAACTTCTAATCTCCCTTATGCCTGAAATTTAACTTGAATGATTCCCTCTTTTTCTTACTGTTAATTGTTTAATTTGACAAATATGTTTTGCATTCTTACCAAATGCCAGTCACTTTCCAGGTACTGGGGCTATCGCAGAGAACAGAGCAAGCATATATCCTTGCCCTCATTCAGATGGGGAGCAGAGAGATAGACAATAAATAAGTATATGGTATATAAAAAAGTGACAGTGTTATGGAGAGAAATAAAGCAGGGAGGAGGATAAAGAGCAGTGTAGGAGGTGAGGCACAATTTTTAAAAAATTGGACCAGGAAGGTTTCATTGGGAAGAAACCTTTGAGCAAAGACCTGAAGGAGGTAAAGAGTGCGCCATGTAGACACCCAAGGGAAGAGCAAGCCGGCAGAGGAAGCAAGAAGTGCCAAGAGCTGGAGGCTGGAGCCTGCCTTTTGACTTTATTAAGAGCAAGGAGACCTGTGTGGTTGCCATAGTCTGGGGGAGTTTGTGAACAACAGGAAATGAGGTAGAGAGGAAAGCAAAGGAGAGGCAGATCACGTTGCCTTGGAAGGACACTCACTGTACTTGAGCGAAATGGAAGGCACGAAAGCTAGCCATGGTTAGTGAAAGGCTTTGTGGGAATTATCTCATTGCATAGGTGAATTGTTGATAACCTGCATTAAACTGTATGCAGAAATACTCTGTAGTGCTTGATGGCCATTTCCTGCAAGTCATTTATACTTTACTCTGTAGTCTTGTACTATGTTTAACAGAGTCTCTTTTTTCATGATGTAAACAAAAATTGATGTTTAAATCCATTTTCACATAATCAAAATCAATGGTTCTGTATTCTGAATCAATGGTTTTTAACCCTATATAGAATGTGAAACGAGGTTGGTGTAAACATGCTACAGATAAAATTTTAGGGATGTGACTATAAAATAATGAACCAATTCTATAAAACATTCATGGAAAATAACTTATCACTTTATTTTATATAATAAAAATTTAAAGGTTTTATACTGTTTGTGTATTACCTCAAATATGCAGATTTACATTAATCTACTTTTCTCTTCCTGTCTTGCAGGAAAATATACATGCAACAGTAAGTACTTTTGTTTTAATAACAGAAATCAAATGTAAAGATAATGGGAGGGTGGGGGATGGGGTAACTGGCTGAAGGGCATTAAGGAAGTCACTTGAAGTAATGAGCACTGGGTGTTAAATGCAACTGATGAATCACTGAACTCCACCTCTGAAACTAGTAATACACTACATATTAATTAAACTGAATTCAAATAAAAATTCTTTAAAAAATCAAGGGCAAAAAGCTGTTGAGTATTTCCAAAAATTAGAATTTTTGGTTTTTACAATTATGTTTATTGCTTTTAATACATTATTTCCAATTTGTCTGAGGTGATCGTACATATTCAATTATCTCATGAATTTTACAAAATGTTTTAGAAGAATCCTGGGGTATAATTTATTTAAATCACAAGTTTGCTGATGCCAGGAACTCTTTAGGAACTGCTCATCACACATGTGTTTAGCAATCTTAATGTGTCCAAAAACACACCTTCTTAAGAATGACATTAGACTTTTTAAAAAATCTCAGATTAATACCATACTGTTTTTGAAGTTTCTGTAGATTAACGTACAAAGAAAAGATTCTTCATGCATTATAGTAAATATTGGGTTTCTTCTAATTTAGACTCTTAGTGATTTACAGAGGAAAAAAATCAAACATATATATATAATACGTTTAACATATATATAAAATATTAAGATGAAATAACTTGTCATTAAGACAATATAGAAATTATCTTATAAAAATAGCACACATATACACACACTTTGGAAGATATCCATTTTTATAGAAGGGAAAGCATGTCTAGTCTAATACTGAAAGGATGATACTGGCTTAAATACAAACTCAAATTTACCAGGACTTGAAAAAAGGCACATATTTGGTTAAGCATGGTCACCAATAATCTAAGGGCCTGAGTTCCTAGCCTGTGTGTTTGCTTGTGTACATGTCTTTATGTGCGTGTGTGCCTCTGTGTTCTAAACTCCTGAAACTGTACATCAGGAAATAAAAACCCCACAAAATAAGAAGTATATTAACTAAGCTGTAAATACCTATCATTCATGCTTTGTTGCAGAGCAACCATGAAGAAAGACAGATTCCCAGAAGTGAGGTGCAAGAACCAGGCACCCATCATACAGGGGACGGAGAAGTTAGTTTTTGACATACCGAACAGGCACCAAACAGGCACCCAGTTCTATCACTTTTTAAGGCTTTCCTTTCAAAAGTAAAAAAATATATATCCTATAGTGCAAACAGATGTGAGTTTTGTTCAATGAGTTCCCAATTCTGAGACCATCGAATTTGAAAAAGTGCATAATGCAAAGGGGCCTTTGTCTTTTCACATGCTGAGGCCTTCCAGGCTTCTCTGCGGTGATAGCTGGTGAGGTTGGTCNNNATGCTGTCTCATTCAAAAGCCTGTGCCCCTGGCATTGTGCTGAGGAGTGGAGATTCACACAGAAGAACTATGTGAATTACAGAAGAACTTCCTGGGCTACAAATTCTGCTCAGGTTTCTTTTCCTAAACCTTAGGTCTTTATAACCAAAAGACCAAAAAGAGAGATTCAGAGCAGAGTGAGAGATTCTTTTAATGCAGTTAGCATGCACAAGCTCCTACACACAGAATGCTTACAACAAACAGTACATTGTATCGAAATACTTGCTTAAAAAATGGCACTAGCTTTTAGGACAATCCTGCTGCGTGGGAGTTAGCAGGCTTCGGATGCCCCTTCTAGTCTATTCTATACATCAAGAACTAGAAAAGACCAGGAAGGATCACAGCGTGTGGCTGGATGCGCATCAAAGCCACGTTTGCTGTGCGGTATTTTCCTTCCTGCTTCTCGCGCTCTGGTCATGAGGGGCACATGCTGCTACATAAAAGGGTAAAAGGCAATGTCAAGTGCTTTGTAATTGTTTGGCTCCTTAGCAGCTAAGGCCAGGAATATGGTGACCAAGAGCGCATTCAGGAAATGTGGGGTTTTTAGATGCTTCGAAAAAAAATTCCTTACTATGTAAACGGAAAATTGTGTGTGGGCTCTTTTTTTTTTTTTTTTTACAATCTACATTTTAAAAAATACAGAAAAAGATATTTCTAACTTCTAAAATGTTTATTTTGAATTATAATCTTATGCAAACATCAACGACAGTACTAAAGGGACAAGAATTATAGAATCCTGAACCAAAAAGTCCCCCGAAAAGCATCTGATACAAGTCCCATGTTCTAAAGCAAGAAAAACATAACTATTCTAAATTTAACTCTCTCCAGAAATGCCATGTTTCACCTTTATGCTTTCACACTTTTTTTATATGTGTTCTCTGCCTTCACCAGATAGTCCCACCTTTGGATTCAGGGTTTCTATAGATCCCAAAATGTTATTTCTCCTTTCTTAAGCTTGATATTTTTAAAATTATTAAAGAAACACTGTAAAATATAGAAAATCAAAATGAAGACTGAGAAGACAATTAGTAGTCACATTCCAGAGTTAATTATTGCAACATTTCATGAGTCCCTCACCACACTGCAATTTTTTCTACACACACACACACACACACACACACACACACACACGTGCGCACATTGGGTAACACAGGACTGCTATATATTTCCTTTATGTCAACCTACCACCTCATTCATCAGTATATTATGGACACCCTTCTATGTCAGTAAATATAAATCCACATTGCTTTATGACTGCATAATATTTTATCTGATATATATATACCATAATTTAGTTTACCAAACCCTTATAGATACTTGAATGATGTCTGTCTTGTAAAGATTGATGTTATGTGTTTATTCTTATAAATGATCTTTGTACAATAATTTGACTTTCTTAGAATGAGTTTCTAAAAGTGGAATTGCTAGATCAAAGGGCTTTTGATACTTACTGCCAGAAAATTTAAGCAAAGTTGAACTAACTAACATTCCCACTACCGTATATGAATTGTCCATTTATCTCCTATCCGCCAGCAGCAGAAACAATATGTGTATCTTTACATGTTGTGGCAATACAGTAAGCCAAAAATAGTACTGTATTGTTTTAATTTTCATTAATAATAATCCTGAGCATTTTTCATATATGGTTAACCACTTGTATTTCACGCGAATGAATTGTTTTTTATTGATTACTTTATTGAGATGTTCATCTTTTCCTAATTGATAGTAGTTCTTTAATTAGAAAGTATATTAACCCTTTTTCTGTCTTATATGATTCCAGCTTCTCATTTGACTTTTAACATTGTTTATGGCCGCTTCTGTTTTTGTTTTTGTCTGTACAGTATTACAGAGCTAATTTTTTTTAAGATTTTATTTTTTATTTATTTGAGATAGAACACACATGCGCATGAGCCGGGAGAGGGGCAGAGAGAGCAGCAGACTCCCCACTGAGCAGACAGCCCACTGCAGGACTTAGTCTCTGGACCCTGTGATCATGACCTGAGCTGAAGGCAGACGCTTAACTGACTGAGCCACCCAGGGGCCCCTTACAGATCTAAATTTTAAAATAAATTTATCACTTTTTTTTCTACTGTGGCTTTTAGATATTGTGTCCTGCTTAAAAATTCCAAGACTGTTTTAAAGTATAATACTGTTTCCTTCAACTTGTATAGTTTCATTTCTAACATTTAGATCTTTGATCTATATGGAAATTATTTTGGTGTAAAGAATTCATTTTTGTTATTTTCTTCTATATGGCTAGATAATTACCATAACACCTGATATTGAATAATTCATTTTTTTCTACTGATATTTACTTAGTTTTCATACATACTTGTATTTATTTCTTCATTTTCTATTTTGTGCTACTCTTCTCTCCATATACGTTCCCATATCAAACTGCTTTCATTTCTGCAGCTTTATATTTTAGTATAAGATATAACTATAATTGACCCTTAAACAACATGGGGGTTGGGGTGCTGACCCCCATGCAATTGAAAAGACATGTATAACTTTTGACTCCCCAAAAACTTTACTACTACTCTACTGTTGACCAGAAGCCTTACTCAGAACATAGTCAATTAACATATATGTTGTGTATGTATTACATACTGTGTTCTTACAATAAAGTAAGCTAGAGAAAAGAAAATGTTATTAAGAAAATCGTAAGTGAGGGGCGCTTGGGTGGCTCAGTTGGTTAAGAGGTCAACCCTTGATTCTGGCTCAGGTCATGGTTTCAGGGTCTTGGGATCCAGCCCCTCGTCGGGCTCAATGTCTAGTGGGGAGTCTGCTTGAGGATTCTTTCTCCTTCTGTCCTTCCCCCCAGAGCGTGTCCTCTCTCTCTCTAAAATAAATAAATATATCTTTAAAAAACAAATAAACAAAAAGAAAATCATTAAGGAAGAGAAAATATACTCAGTACTGTGCTGTGTTTATTGAAAAAAATATCCATGTTTAAGTGGACATGCACAGTTCAAATCCATGTTGTTCAAGGGTCAACTATAATCTCAGCTCAATACTCTTCCTTTTCCAAATTTTCTTGAATATTCTCACGTTTCCTTTTTTAAAACCTTTGTGTTTTTGTAAAATCATATGTACTGTGGTTTAAAAAGCCAGACGGTGGGACACCTGGGTGGCTCAGTCAGCTTAGGTCATGATCTCAGGGTCCTGGGATTCAGCCCCACATTGGGCTCCCGGCTCAGTGAGGAGTCTGCTTCTCCCTCTCCCACTGCTCCTCCCTGCCCCACTCGTTCTCTCTCTCTTTCTGACTCCCAAATAAAGAAAATATTAAAAAAAAAAAAATAGTTCTACAGGATTTAAGAAAAATAGCAGTCCCCTCTTCTCTTACCTGCTTCCAAAGGACATAAGCATTTTCATATCTTTTAGCTAATATTTTGGTACTTACCTTCATGAATCTAAAAACATGTTTGCTTTTTTTTAAGTATTATGTTTTGACTTCCCCTGTGGAACACAAGAATTTATCTCTCTCCCTATGCCATCTCCACTACACACACACACACACACACACACACACACACACACACATCCCATCTCTTCATTTTTCCCAAATGGTTACATTGTCATTTGGATTAGAGCAATATCAGTGCTTGACTTCTTATATTTAAGTATATCTGTGTAAATTTTTTTCGGAACTAAGCCTTGGAATAAACCAATTACTTGTTATTCTGGGAGTTAAATATTTTATTTATTTTTTTATTTGTTTGTTTATTTTCATTTTCTTAGTTTTCTTTGTTCTAATCATTAATGCCACACTCACAGTCAGTCATCTTAAGACAGCAAGATGCATTATGGATGTCATCAATTTCATCTCCCTAAAAAGCCTCTCCCAGAGCCTTTCTGACCTGTTTGGACCGGGTGACAGGGCACACCTGTCTTTGAGGAACTTTTGTCATCCTGGAGAATCTCTTTACCTCTTTCCTATTTCTAGTACATCCTTCAGTAGTTTCCGATGTTCACCAGGAATGCATGGAAGGTAACATTTTAAGAAATTTTATATCCAAAAACATCTTTATTTTACCCTCACATGTGATTTATAGTTTGATCAAGTACAGAATTCTAAATTAAAAATCTTTCACCTTCAGAATTTAAAGGTAATTCTTAATCATTTTCTAGCTTTTAGTGTTGCTATAAGAAATTTGAAGCTTTTTCTCATTTCTTCACCATTTGTTTGTACCCATTTCTTCACGTGTTTCTCTGAAGGCCTTTAGGGTCTTCTCTGTTCCCAGTAGTCGGAAGTTTCATGAATTCCTAGGTGTGACTCCATTTCATCCATTGTGCTGGGTACTCATTGAGTTCTTTCAACATGCTGACTAATGCCCTGCTCTTGAATTATTTTACTGATGATTTCCTCCCCATATGTGCTCTGTTCTCACTTTCCCGGGACTCTACTTATTTCAATATTGGATCTTTTAGACCAGTCTTCTAATTTTTTCACATTTCTTCTATCTTCTATCCCTTTGTATTTTTGTTCTTTCTGGAAAGTTCCTGAACATTTTCTCCAACACTTTTGAGATTTTATTTCTGCTATTATCCTTTTAATTTCCAAGAGCTCTTTCTTAGTTCTCCAAATGATCTCCCTTATTTGTAGAGCACCCTAAAAATTAGGCCATTTCTTAAACAGTTTTCCAACCAGTTCTTCTTAATCTAATCCCCACCTCCCTCTCTCTCCTTAGGTTCTCAGGGTCTAACTAATGAATCTTTGGAGGAATGATTAAATTATTTCCTCTGCATATTACTGGTTCTCTCTGGTTTGAATCTCTCCCGTAATAAAACAATTACCATTCGTTCATGTTCTTTATATCTTCTAAAATTTGTTAATGGTTCTGTATTTATTTTCACAATTTTTTATTTGTGTCAAATCCTATTTGTTTATTTATGTGTACAGCAATATACAGTTTTTTTTTTCTAAAATTGACTTAAGGTGTTTTAAAAGGAGAGTGAATTGAAAATAAATTCAATAACAGTGTAAATGGTTTGTGGCTACTGTAAAATTAATATTAAATTTAGGATACTTGTGGTCATAAAACAGAGGAAACTCAAAGTAATATGATCAATAGTTAAATGATTATTTTTCCTTCCTCTGTTTTCTCCCTCTAATTAAGATATATGGGTGTACCTCAATGTTCTTTGTCCTCCGCCACAGCTTCTACATTGTTTAAATGTCATTTTTATTTTCATTGTGAGACTGTTTTCTTGTATTTGATGCAAAGCTCTTTATAGCAAAACTGGATGCTGCTAAAACAAAGCCAGCTGTGTTTACTTGACTTTGTAAAGTCCTAATAATTCACAGTGAGATTAGTGTAGCTACTTATAGTACTAAATACTTGCCAAAGTATTCATGACAAGACAGAGGAAGATGAAACAGAATTACAAATTAATGACTACCTTAGTTTTAGCCTAGTGTATATGGAAAATTGTTACTTTGTGTTGGGGATGTATGTGATAATGGGTGCTTGGCTGAGCTGGGTTATATCGTATGTAGGACTCGTTTGCCTCTGCAGTTATCAGAACTTAATCTTACTGGAAGGGATTAGATGGGGCAAATGCCTGGAGTGTCATTATCTTAAAAGACATCCTCTATCTTTTCAACCATATTGCTTGTCTGTGTGATGCAGATACCAGAACATCTTTGCTCATCACTTGGGCTGTCCAAAGTACACGTCTGAGGACTAAAGTGTTCGGGAGATTTCTCATTTTTGAGAAAGCCTTTTGAAATATTTGCATTTGTGACACTTTTAAGAGAAACGGTAATCATTTATAATTGTTGTTATTATCATTTGAAACAGAAAAGAGAGAGACTAGAACTTTGATGTCAAAGAGTAATGGAAAAAGAAGTAATGATAAGATGGGGACACAACTGAAGGTTGAGGTTGGTTTTTTTGAAAGATCTTAATAAGGAAGCAAAGACGCAACTCAGAGATACAAGTATGTCCTCTAATACATCTGGGGGTACTTTTTGTAATTAAAAATTTGAAATATGCATATAACAATAGACCACGCTAATAAACTATCTTATTAAAGTTGAGTTTTCTTTGATTGATTATATTTATATTTTGATGGCATTTTCAGCAATTTTTTGAAGATAAAATAAACTAATATTTGGTGACAGTCAAAGGAAACATGTAGAAAAAATTCTGATCAGATTCATACAGATGATATGACTTCTCCTGGTGTTAACCTTCCATATTCTAGACTTGTTTTTATTTAAGGGAATTATTTCTACTGAACTGTCTAAACTACTGTATTGTTGAAGACTCTCTGCTTGAGATATATAAGAAAATGCTGTATTTCATATTCAAATGTTCTGCTTTTGATACACCATCAGTTAGAAAATATATTTTGTTACTTTTTTTAGCATTCCTAATAGATTTACATATTTTTCTTTTCCCAACCACTTCACCAAGTCTAACCCTCTTGGAAACCAAAACATCTCTCTCTCCTTATCCCCCTTATTCCCTCCTTGCCATTCTGTCTCCTTACATCACTTTTTCCCTTCTTTAAGAGATTTGGTGTAAATGGGTAGAAAGTATGAGATAAATCATATTAAAACAGCTCTTTATTCCCTTGCAGACCTTTAATATTTACTTTGATTTTCCTTTAAAAAAATGTTGCCTTTTGGTTTGCTTCTGTCTTTTTCTATTATAGTATCATTATTCTCTCAGCATGTGATAAAACTCCTCAGTCTATTGTATTCAGGACCACTGTGCAATGTTTGGGGAAAAAATTCAATGTAAAATAAAAGCATTACAGAAAATCTGAAACCTATCACTTCAATCTCCAAATATTCATTGAGAAAATACTATATGTCATGCCAGAGACAGAGTGATGACAGAGAAATTGAGCATACACTGGCAAATAGGGAAACAAAATGATTCCAGAGAGTTGATAAGTGCTACGATAAAAACAAAAATGGGGAGATGTGACAGAGGGTGACTGGTGTGTGTGTGTGTGTGTGTGTGTGTGTGTGTGTGTATACGCATGTGTGAACACACACATGATCGTCAGAGTTTTTTAGTTTCTCATTTATCAAATGAAGAGTTCAATTAGATGGTCTCTAAGGGGTTTTCAGATCTTTTCTGATGATAAACTTTTCTGATCTTGTCCAAAGCTTTTTAGATCCATTTCACCATTCCAATGATGTGGTATGTTATCTAGCTACATTAATATTTAGAAATACTAATTGAAGAATAAAAAAATTCACCTACTAGGATTTGAAAACCATCTATATTCTTATTTACTAAAACAAACAAACAAACAAAAACAAAACTCAAAAATAAAGCCAAATAAGCAAAAATCCTAAAGGAAAATAACTGGGTGTATCTGTCCACCAGAAGGGATTCAAAGCACAATTTCTAGCCGTGTTCATTTGTAGTGCCTCTTTATTTGCCTCTATGCATAAAAAGGCTTTTAGAAACCACTGACTCCTCACTGACAAATGAATGACAGTGGATTGGACAATGACATGACCACGCTTCTAGCTTTTTCACTTCTCGTGAACTGCTTGGCTAGTTGGAATGGCTCCAATCTCATTTCAGAAGCTCCTAAAGGAAGAGTCAGGCATGAGCGCTCACTTTTGTGTAGTCACTTGAAGATCTGTTGGCTAAAAAGAATTCCGCAAGGAAAATTATGGGAAGTGGTGTGATAGCAATGAGTAGTGATAGTGGTGGTATTAATAATTAATTTAGAGAACTGCTGCATTTATTATAAATCTCTTTTGGGGACTGTGGTAGAACCTCTGTAACATTATGAATTCAACTATTCAATTTGGTAAAAGAGAGGAGACAATACTTTCTTTTGACTGTACTTGGCAAGTCATCTTTTTAAATAACGAATTTCTTTTCCTCACTAATAATCACAAAAATACCATCAGGAAAATGCATTTTTCTTGGTTGTCATGGAAAAATGCATTCTCAAATCGTTCCCCACTATTATTATGAATCTTGCTATTTAAAAAAGGTGTAAATGGAGCATGGATGGAAATCCTGCTTTGAGTCCCTCTTGGACAGATACGTGTTTTCGTGTAGGTTTTTGCTTAGAAGTAGGGTCTTTCAGCCTGGCTTCTTTCTGTCATCCATTGCTCTTGCTTCACTTTTAGAAATTGTGCGCAACGCAATGGAGGAAAAATAAGGAGAAAAACAGTTTCGGAATTAATCATAAAAATCACAAAAATAAAAAGGAGTTAATAAGGCAACTGTCTGTGAAACTGATATTATTTATCTCTATTGTAGAGGCAAGCCAAACTTACTGGACATGGGCTCTTTGATGATCAAACCAATCCAGCGTGTAATGAAATACCCCCTCTTGCTGTGTGAACTCCGGGGCTCCACCCCTCCCTCTCACCCAGACTTCAGGGCACTGGGAGATGCCTTCACCGCGGTGAAAGAAATTAATGTGAACATCAATGAACTTAAAAGACGGAAAGATCTAGGTAAGAAGAGACACGATGAATTGAGTGTTTTCTGTGATTGGAGTATTCTGCTTATACTTCTGAGACTCAGAATATCCAAGTGGTTATAGCAGTTCCAATGATCACGATCATTTGATATCTAGAATTAGAGGCTAAGGAGCAGAGTGCAGTTTTGCCTGGCCAGCTGGATTCAGGAGATCATGAGACACCAAAAAAATGACAAGTTTTTTAAATCAAGCAGCCCTGTACTCGACCTCTGTTGACCTCCTTATGCCTGGTGACATATTGTGAGCTGAAGATACCATAGCACATAGTCCCGCTGTCACTGGTGATATATGTGGGAAGAAGGAGACATGGGGCATGGCCAGGAAGCTGGAGCAGTGAGAAGCTCGAGCCAAATCAGTGGTGAAACAGGCTCAGCGAATCCACCAAGCTCATCTGGTTCTGGCACATGAAGAATGGAGATTTTGTAGCAATAATTGCTCCATTGAAGGGAGCAAGTATATTTCTTTCTCAAATTATGCAATTATTGTTAGGTATTTGTTAGCCAAGATGTAAAATTCATGTCTGAAGTGGAATGTAGATTTCAAAACAGGAGGCATAATTACATGGTTTCCATCACCCCAGATGTAGTAATGCATTGGGATAGATTGTGTGGGTCCTCTGTCAGTGCGATTTGTATCCATAAGTTCTTAATTGGCTTTGCACTTCTAACCTTAAATCTTAATTCAACACTAAAGCAATGGTAGGACGTGGGAGCTAACTGCTCTAACAACTTCATTTATTTTTATTGTTTTTATTTTCTAAATTTTTATTGGAAAAATAGTATTTGTATTAATAAATTAAAATTATAAAGAAGGGCCTAGAGTAAAAAAAATGAAAGTTGTAGAGGAAGAGACACTATAAACAAATTAAAAGACAGTTCATAGGCAAAGGATTACTATCTAGAATATATAACTACTGATATTAAATCAATAATAAAAACATTCTAATATAAAAAAGGTTAATAATAAAGGAAGCAATTCAGAAAGACCAGTACATTTTTAAAGGCTAAGCTTCATTTATACTGAGAGAAATGCAAATTAAAATCACAATGACATACCATTTCCATCCTATCAGATTGGCAAAAAGAAATTGAAGGGCTCATGTTAGGTGCTGAATCTCAGTCTGAAGCTGAGAATGTAGTGAGAACCACCACTATGGAGAATAATTTGGCAATATCTAGTAAAGTTGAAGATGCCCACACCTGACACTCAGAAAATCAATTTCTAGATATTTGAGAAACTCTTTCCCATATACTCATAGGCAGGTATACTAGTAACTACTACTGTTCGTAAAGCAAGAAAATAGCTTACATATTTATCCAGATAATAGGAAAACTGTGTACTGGATACTAAGATACCGCGAGAACATAAAAATTAAAATGCATGTGTCAATTGAATAAATCTCAAAAACACAGAGTTGAGTTTTCTAAAAAGTAAATTACAAGTGACAGAAGAATATATATTTGCAATATGGTGCCATTTTTATAAACATTGAAAACATTCAAAATAATACTATGCATTGTACAAATCCATATACAATACAGGTGTAAAAATAGATACAGATAGAGTCAACCCCATTCTGTAGGATCATAATTCCCTTTAAGGGACCAAAGATGGGGATCAGAGAAACTTCAACTGATTATTTTTATGAAGATAAGCAAGGAGAAAATGTTAGAATTTGACAAGACTGAAAGAAAACTGTTATATTATTCTTTTTACTTTTCTGTTTGCTTAAACTCTTTCACAGTATTAAAGTGGAAAAATTTTCCACTCCCATGATTACAGTTTGCATAGCTGACATTTCATAGGTTTTCTTTAGAGTTACTATGTCTTTTTTTTTTTTCTATTTTCTTTCTTCTTTCTCTTCTCCATCTCTCCATCTTTCCTGAACATGTGTGGCACTACAGTCTGCTGGGGGTGGTTTTTAAACTTAATTACATATCATGAACACTCTCTCAGGTAATATTGGCTTTCTTTTCAATAGTTCCCTACTATTCTATTTCTGAATGTGTCATAATTGAGTTAACTATTCCTCTATAGATTAAGTTTTTGATTGTTTCCAATATTGTGCTATTGGGAAAAAAATGCTGTATCAAGCAAAACTTTGTTATGCTTATTATGGAAAGCAGATTCTCTGCACGGACTTCCTGGTCACAGACTATACATTTAGAAGATTCTGCCCAATTTTTCTCCACAAAAACTGTATGGGTTGAAACCTCATCAACAGTGTGTAAGATTGCCCATCTCCTGGCACGCTTACCAAAACTGAATGTTAGAAACGTTTAACACTTTGAACAATATGAGAGGTGTAAACGATCTTAAAGATAAAAAGGTAAAGCTCAGAGAGGTGCTCAACTTACCCCAAATGTCTCAGCTAGTGGAGAGCCCCTCTAGAGTCTGAGGTCTCCTTATGCTGGGTGCAGTTCCCTTAGTGAGGTCTTGATGCTTCATTCTAGAGACCAAAGATAACAAATGTATTATCTAAGAAGAGAGAGAGTTTTTCTCCAGTGTCAGAGATTTCTTTAATGTGGAAGGTAAATGGACCTCGAGCTTTGAGGAGCTCAAGCCCCTGGACAGCTGAGTTTCTGATCAGTGGGTTGGGCAGCTGGGCTCATGCCTGGGCAGTGGGGCCAGAACATACTGCACCTGCATCAGAGGGTCAAAAACCACATAGATTTCTATCTTAAATATGGATCTTGAATTCTTTGGATGAAACACACACTTTCTATGTTGCATGTGTTCAGAGATATGATTGCATTCTTCCATTTCAGTTCTAAAATACAAGAAGAATGATGAGGATGAATCACTTAAAGATAAATTGTCTAAACTAAACATTCATTCAATTAGCAAGAAATCAAAAAGAGTGACAAATCATCTAAAGATTCTGACCAGAGGAGAACCACAGGTAATGTTTCTTCTCCGGCCATATACATCCTCCTGGGGCATATGAATGCTGATACTTTCGTGAGGGTTTGGTTGGTTGTTATCAGAGCTGTTTCTAGAACACTGAGAATTCAAGGTCATTGCCTGATGCTGATCCTTTCTTTCTCCCTCTTTTGGGGGAAATGGAGTGTGGGTGGTTTTGACACTATTTTAACTGTGGTGCTTCTACTCAGGAAGCAAAGGAAAGAACAGGACATGAGGACAGGGGTCAACATGGGATGCCCCAGAAGTCCTAATTCTCACCGTCAACCAGCACATAATCTCACCCAAGGCAATGTCCTCCATTCACCCCATCTTATCTCTGCTTTTTAAAAACCTCAATTTCTTTTCAGGTTCCCTTAATGTTCATCTTATCTTTATTTCACCTATCTAAAAAAAGAAAGGGGGGGTTAGGTGCGGACCTTAGTGTGATTTTTTTCCTACCTCTATCCTCTTCCTCTCTCCCCACCCCCCATGCACATTATATTACTGGGTAATTGTTTTGTGTCAGCTGTTTAGCCTGCTCTGAACCACTTTCATCTCAACCCCCAATAAATAATGGATGGACTAGCAAATGCTCTCAAACTTTAATGTGTGGAATAATTACCTGAGGAGCTTGCCAAAAGATTCCAGGGCTCCACCTGGTTCAAGGGTGCAACCTAGCGGTCTGTATTTTTACAGAACTCCAGGTGTTTTGAAGCTAAATGACCTTGAAGTAAGTGACAAATGGAACACACTTTGAGAATCACAAGATAGAAAGTTCACGGCCTAGAGATAGTAATTCAGCGGGCTTCTAACCGAAAGCAAGCAGGACAGTTCTTAAGATACTGTATAGTACTTTTTTTCTTCTCATTTGCCTGACTTCATCCCTTATTATGTTAACATCTCTAAGGTTTTTAGTTTGAACTAGAGGCAACTGTATGGTAGTTCAGCATTGGTTTTAGTTGGCTTGTCCTATGTACTTCACTCTTCAGCTGCCAGGGTCTTTTTCCTTTCTCCATTAAGCCTTTGCAGCTTTCTGTCCCTAAGATAGTACTGGCCTCTTCCTCTTCTGAATGCCTGACAAGCTGGCTGAGTGTTTTCCAATCTTGGCACCATGAACATTTGCCAGAGTCAGCAGATGGCAGAAAGTAAGGGCAACGTCCTTGAAGTTATCCAGATCTGGATTAGAACGTCACTTCTGCCACTTAATAAGTATTTGCCTTTGGGCACAAAGCTTAACTCCAAGGGAGTCATCAAGATTACACTAGGACCTACCACATGGAGGGCTCGTGAGGATGAAATGAGGTGACGCCTATGAAGAAAGTACCTAACACAGACAGGAAGCACTCAGTACGCATCGGCTATCATCATCATCACCATCAGCAGCAGCAGCAGCATTTCATATCACTACAGTGTATTACTGTTTACTACCTTTTAACATACAGACTTCCTACTTCTCACGTAGATATAAACTCCTTTATGCATTGCGTATTAGTCAGGTCTTTTACTTTCTGTATGTTATGATGTTTGACATCTTGAAAAAGCTGCAGGCCCTGAGAGATGCCCCTCCCAGGACTAATCCATTCTTAGAGAAATCAAAGGGCTCAGCTGGGATCACTTCCTTCATATGCAAACCAAGCAATCAGGAGTCTATAGCCCCAAACACCTTCTAATCTAACTCTCACACACCAAGCCAGTATTCCTCTGCCTTAAATCATCCTAGGGCCAGGTCCCAGACAAGAAAAGACCACCACAAAAGCCCAAAGCCCATGGGAATTACCCAAACTGGCCAATCCTAAACTATTTATCCTGACCCAGCTATTTCTATTAGGGTTGCCCACAAAAAACATAATAAGGCTCTGGTCTTGATTTTGCCCCTGCTCCTTTCTGCCCTCTGACCAAAACCTAGTGATTGTCCTGTGGCCCAAACGGCATGCAGGGACCTCCTCTTTAGGACTTGTCACTATAATCAACTTCTTCCAAGCCCTGTTTTTGTTTCCTCTTGTGGCTGCACCTACTTTACCATTCCATATCCAATACGGACATTCTTAGAATCCATGGCATGTATCATTCTTGTTAATACCTCTTTATGTTCTTCTAGGGGCTCACTGGGTCCATTGCAAGCAGGAAATAACTCCAAGCCCCTCTCCCAATGCAAAACTATAATATGAGAAGTTTGGGACATTATGGTGTATGGTCATAGATCAGGGAAAGGAAAATCAAGACATTTGAAGTAAAAGCAACAGTAATAAAATTGGACTGGGAATTCAATTTGAGAAGAGACTGCAGCCTCCATAGGCATGTGTAAATGTCATGCACACAATTCTCCCCTACTCTTCAGGTTGTTGCTTCTGACTTAAGACAATTCTATTGAGGAACAACAGCAGGTTTTAATTCTGAGCAAGTTTTTGTAGAAGCCGTTACATTCTTCAACATATTTATCATCGGCTTCTGATATTTTCCAATTGTGAACTAAAAGTGAATTGTAGGTAAAGTGGCCTGAAAGGATATTAATTAGATTTTCCCCTTAATCTTTTGAGAAGATGCCCTGTCAGCAACGAAGCATTTCACTGTTAATCAGAAAATCAGCTGCATAGGCCGAACTGCAGAAGAGATAAATCTCAAATCAGTCAATTTTGCACTTGTCAGCAGCTCAAGTGAAATATTTGGTGGAGTTAGGGTATAAAACTATTACCCAAGAGGAAGATTCCGTTCAATTCATCACACATGTATTGAACTCTATGTACCAGAAACTGTGTTAGAGATCAGGAATACAAAGAAATTCTGAATTCTGACTCCTTGGGTGTGAATACCTACTAACATGGGTAAATTTCTTTAATTTTCTATATTATTTAGGGTAAAGGCCAAGCTCCTTTCACAAAGAGATTCCAAAACAAAGTAGCTTAAGCTGGATAGTCATTTATTTCTCTTTCCTATAATAGTCCTAAGATGTGAGTCCAGACAGGCTCTGCTGCACAAATTTCTTTAGGAACCCGGCTGTCTCCAATTCGGTGCTGTGCTGTCCCCCAAACATTCTGTCTCCATCTGCTGGGTTGAAGTTGGGTCACTGCTGTGTCTTCAGTATTGTCCCAAGGACAATGCTGTAAGGCCAAAATTCAGAAGTGAAATATATCACTTAACTAACATCTATTTACCCAAACAAGTTACGAGGGCAGAACGAGCTGCTGCCGGGGAGACTGGAAAAGGTAGTCTCCAGCAGGGTAGCCATGTGTCCAGCTTAAACCAGAGGTGCAAAGCTTGTCAGGAAAAGTATGACAAGAAGAACAGCAGCTATCTCTGCCACAGCTCCCAAGCTTCTGTTTATCTCTAAAATGGGATTAACTGTGGCACTTATGCCAGAGAGTTTTTAAAAATTAAAATGAGAAAAGCAGGTTTTAGCACTGTGTCTGGAACATAGTTTAGTGTTTAATAAATGTTAGCTATTATTATTACTAAGACAAAAAATACTTAATCTCAAATGCTTGCCATTTATCAGTGGATAGAATCACTTAAATAATTAACTAGTGTTGTGAGAGCACATGGGGGACCAATTAATTTTCTACGGTGAAAAGAATAGGAATTCAAGAGAGGTTTCACAGAAGGGGTGAACGTTGAGTCCTTAAAAAAATTAAACAGAATTTTGCAAGGCAAAAAAAGGGACAGCAGCATATTCCAGCAAAATAAAGCAGCACAAGAAAGGCTTGGCTATAGGAACACGGAACTGCACAATATTTCTCATACTCTGATCCTTGAATCTCTTATTTTAGAATCATCTGGATCCCTGCCAAGATACACAAAATTATAAAATAGCTGGTGATGGGTTGTTGAAAACTGCATTTAAAATAATCTGCCCCAGCATATTGTTCTATACATCAAACTAGATTAGAGCAGAGAGATCCTAAGGCAGACGATACTGAATGTTATGTGAATTACAAGGAACTAGGCTACCTATTTAATCAAAAGCTTTTTAGATAAACAATATGAAGGCGTTTAAAAATAAAATAAAATATGACCATTTTCTGTGCATTCAGTTTTAAGGTCAACCATCCCCCCCCCAAGGTCAACCACCTTAAATTAACAAACCTATAAACTATGAACAGAGCGCAGCTATGGTCACTACCCAGTACCAAACTGAAGAATGCCCACCAGGCGCCACAAATCATTTTCAGGCTCACACAGATTTTGCCAGCATGAAGCTGGTCCTGCTCTTCGGTCACCATTTTGATAGCCAAGAAGTACTTCTCACCATTAATAATAATTATGGTCTTATCAATAAAATAAAACATCAAAAAATAACTTAAACACATGTGACCACTGCCTTAATTCTGCCGGGTTTTCCCCACAGAAGGACTCTTCTGGCCAAGATCATACTCAACCTTTCAAATTTGAGTTGGTAAAGAATTACTGCATTTCTTTAGCCAGGAAGCTAAGTTTCTTTTCTAAATAACCATTGTGAACTTAACTGGGATGAGTCATAGCAACAAAACAGTAAGTTCCGGTAAAGGGATGCAATGTGTATCTTATTTTAATTTTGATTTTTTTATTGTATTAATCATTTTATGAACCCACAAATGGGGCATAATTTCAGAGTATGTATATAACATATGCCGTTAGCAACTGCAAAGGAAAGTTGCACCTCCTGCAGCTACCATCACACAGACGACGCTCCGTGAAAGCTGGACAGCAGATTAACCAGCAGCAGCGGCTTCGCTACACTAACTGAAGTTTCGCCGTGTGCTCGGACACAGCAAGCACCGCGCTAAGGTGGTCAGCATGACATGGAAGGTTGTCATCTCATAAAGGAGCCTCTTTGGCATGTGCTGGACTAATACAGCCTGTGACATTTCTTTAAAGCACAAGATTTATTTGAGTTATAAAAATAATTTCATCTTCACTATAGGTGAAAGACAATACCTTTAACAGAGAAGAAAAGATGTTTAGATCTTTAGAAAAGACAGTGAGGCATTGCGTGAAGAACATTTCACTCTGTCTTCAACATATCCAGGTAGGTAAGACACAACCGTTTCCAGTGTTTCTAGGACAAGGTATTGATGTCCACGGTTATTCTGAAGAGTGAATGTGAATGTTCATTCATTTATGTGATGGAATTTATATGATAAAAGTCACTGATATTATATCAAGTTTGGGAGGCTGCCGCTGAGGGAAGCCAGTATAAAGATGTAGATTTTGTTCTTTGTTCCCTTATCTGTTCCCGCATTCTCCCAATTCAAGTCACCACACTGTAGGACATTAGCTCACGTGATTGCCACGTGGTGTTGGACCATCAGCACGCTTTCCTTATAATAGAGATGAGTTCATTAATGCAAAATTGATTTGGCAGAAATTTTCTTTATTTGTTGAATTATACTAACGTATCCCTTTCTAGTACTTAAAACACATATTTGCACATTTAAAAGTGGGACTGAAAGAAAAAACAAAATCAAAGGTGGACATAAAACGAAATTAGAGGAGGACTAAAGAGCAAAAAGAGCATAACATAAAGGCCATGTAAAAACCACAGAACCCCACATGTGGATCTCAAATTTAGCTGTAAGTCTCTGAGAAGCCAACTTAAAAAAGGACATACGATCACACAACCCTATATGAACAGAGCACCTCTATTTATTTTATAACTGGTATTTTGTAATGCCTCCTTTGGAGTTCTGAATGAAATTCACAGGTAATTTCTGTCGGTAGGTAGGTCTACATAAAAGAAAATGTAAAGGAAAATAAATTCTGACAAAATAATAAGAACTACAATATGCAAATACTCCCAGACAACCGTAGTAGAAGACAAAAGCACTCCCACTAATTTCCAATCCCCCAGAAAGTTTTTCTGCCCTCATTGAGAATCACTGACTTCATCAAACCAATTGAAGTGCAGTATAATTATAATCAGTAGAGAGAGAATGGATCTCATAAAGAAGACATAGCGTCCTTAACAACATCTTGATAATGGTCATGACTGGGAGACATAGATAAGCAGTAGAATTCCATGTAACTCAGTTAACACATGACGCCCTTCCCATTTTACAGTTTTTATCTTGGATATCTATTTTTGGAAGCAGATGTTTGCATGCATAGGTAAATTCTTATACCAACAGAGGATTAGGTTAACAGGCATGATGATTTGGAGAAAAGGTTCTATGTTATGTAACCAACAAGCCACATTCTTTTCTCACTTATTAACTGATGCAAAGCCTGACTTTACAATCAGCTTTGCTAATCTCTTCCTAAAGCTCTGCTTTCTGTGAAAAGAAAACCAAAACTTAGTTATAAGACCAGAGAGCAGTGGGAACTCTGTCCTTCACAGACATTTCATGAAGTGAATGCATCCTGGGAATATCTACAGGAAAGTCTTCTATTTCCACTGGCCAATTCAGCAAAAACATGAGCATCTTCTTTTACAAAGAGCAGTAAATTCACTAAGGAAAACTGAAGACATAAATCAAAAAGGAGTGATTTCTAAAATAAGGGCTTCAGTAAGAACTGAATGCTGAAGAATGGCCAATGAGGGAACTTAAGCTGGAGTCCCACTTAATAAAGAAGGTGTCATACAGAGCAGTAGGAGAAAGTGACAGGGGGAAAGGAAGAAAACAGATTGTTGTAAGTAACCTCGTTGTGCAGAGTATTCATGACTTTCTTTCCTTCCTTTTTTTTGTTTTCTCTCAGTGGTAATGGGGGGTTATGATGATGAAGTACACACTTGGGATACATTTAATTGTACGGAACTTCAGAACTTTGCCCATTTTGTGACTTTGTTCGTGGGTTTCAGGAGGCCATGCCCTTAGCGCTGCAGAGTGTGATGGAGCTCCAGGAGATCTCATGCAACAAAGATAAGGAGGAGAGGAGCCATTCGGAGGCCCCAAGTTATGCCCCAAATCCCTGTGGTGACTTTGTAAGTTATTTATAGTCACAGATAAATTAGAAAGTAGGGTTAGAAGAAAAGCTGCTTTTTATTTGTTTTTCTGGAGTTAGAAATAAAACATGCACTAAAGCAAATACGAATATCAAAATCAGTAGGTTTAAACAGGCAGGGTTTTTTAAATTATTATTAACTATTTTAAAGTGGTATTAGTGAAGATTTTTTACTCTGATAAAAACTCAAGAGGGTCCCAGACCCTAGGAGTAGTCAGTGTCTGTGTAGCTTTTATTTTATTTATTTATTTAAGATCTTATTTATTTATTTGACAGAGAGGGAGAGCACAAGCAGGGGTAATGGCAGGCAGAGGGAGAAGCAGGCTCCCTGCTGAGCAAGGAGTCCTACGCAGGGCTTGATCCCAGGACCCGGGGATCATGATCTGAGCTGAAGACAGATGCTCAACGGAACCACCCAGGCGCCCCTGTGTAAATCCACATTTAGTATAAGTCTGCATGTGATAGATCACAGATTTATCAAGTTGGCAAGCTGTGATTTTCCTAACAGAGTCTCTGGAAAAGTCCAGAGTCCTTACAGGAGGACCGAAGATACTCTCTGAAGACATGACTTTTATTAACACACTATATACTGGAAAGTAAAGCCTTCTTATTGAGAAAGGGCTTTTAACCTATGAGTCACATGCCTTCTGTTCTGTGGTAAAATATTTGTTTTCTATGAGATCTATAAAATATACAAAATTATAAAACATAGCCTGGAATCCTAACAACATGCTTAAGCCTAGAAATACTTGGCTGGTACATTAGTTTGAGTAGTACTGATTTTAATTTCGTATCTTGTGTTGCATAGGTATTATTACATCATAGTACTACGTTATATAGAAGCCATAATAGGCTCCTTCATCATCTTGAAGGTCCTTGAAAGTGGCAGTTTTGTGTTGGCATTATTGGCATTTTGGGTCCGATAGCTCTTCATTGAGAGGCCCTTGTGTTGGAGGATGTTTAGCACTCCTGGAGTACCAGGCTCTAAATCTCAGTAATGTCCCCCCAGTCTCAAGTCGCGGCATCCAGTGAGTAGCCCCACCCCCCAGTAGAAAACACTCAGAGGCATCTTATTTCATGGCACTGGGGAATGGAAAGTCAGGATTACATCTGAACTAAAATGATCGATTAGATAAATGAGAGTGAGAGAGCAAGAGACAGAGAGAGAGAAGTTTTTACGATGGATGTTAAATGGAAACAGTGTGGCTAGTTCTTTATACATTTTCTGGGCTTAATTACAGGCAGCACAATTTAGAAAAGTCCTTAACGGTTTGCTCTTTAGTTTAATTCCAATGTATTAAGTCGATAAGTATTTATTGAGCACTATGTAAGAGCATGGTATACAGCTTCTCCTCAACAAGCATGTCCAGAATTTGATGGAAGAAGAGCTGTGTTCTTCTCCTTGCATGAAACCACAAGATGATAAATTGAGCTAAATTAAAATAATCATTAGAATGATCAATATAAAAGTAACTTTTTTTACTTATGAGTACAGTAAACTCCTTTTTAAAAATCAAATGTTAATAAGAATTCAAAAATCTATCTAAAGGCAGAGCAGTGTTTTTATCTAACCTTGAAAAATACTTATCTACTTTGAAAAGTACTTGCCTACATGTTTTGAATAGGAAAAAATATGAAAAGAAAATCTGATTCTTATTTGTTCCAATCATAATTCCTATGTCCAGCTGAATCAGAATCGGTTTCTCTCTATGGTATATCCTGTGACCATAGACGTATATATATACACATATATATACTACACACACACACACATATATATATGGCATACATATATATAGTAATTATGTTGTAATATCGTAATTGCCTGTAGAATCCAGTCAAGTTACAATACAGTAATTTATCAGAACCATAAACAGATTCTTTGCTTAGTCAAAGGACTCATTAAACAGTCTGCAGGTGTATATTGATTATTTTATAAGCTAGACATCAAATTTTATCTGTGTAGTCTATTGCTAGTGCCAGTAAGAGATTGGTTTCCTTTCTCTTGTAGATTTCCCATGAGTTCAGACAAAGTTACCAGAGGCTGTTTAATTAATGAAAGCTGCTGCTCAGATGCTGATTCCCTAGGACATCTTTCAGGGCACAAAGAGAAACCTACTTCTAAATTGCTGTAACAATCATGTAGCCTACGCATATATGATAAAGCGTAAAGTCGGCAGTCACCAACATAAGATATAGTGCGCTTCAGAATAGAGGGGGAAGAAAGAGAAATAGAAGAAAGTAAGTCCAGGATGCTCAGGTGCTGGCATGGGGCTGGGGGTTAATATGAAGTTCATTTTCAATGACTCAGACCTAAAAATGTAACAATTTAAGAAACAGAACCAGCATCAACCTTCAATGTACTTAAAGAGAAAGCAATAATTCTATTGTCATTTCTATCACAGCAGCAAAATACCTATAATAAGGAGGTACTTATCTGTATAGGATATAAAGTTCCTCTACCCAAAATAAGTCATCAGGGTAACCAGGGAATTGGGCAGATGTGGGAGGTACAGGATACAGTCTCTTCTAAGACTACCTTCCTTTTATTGTCAGCAAATGAAGGGAATTGTATGGTGAGTCATTCGCACAGTCTTAGTGATCAAAGACTGGAGTCTCTGCCTCCCACCCCATGTGCTGGAGTAACTCTGCTGGGTTCTGGGATTAGAAAAGAGGGGAAGGGGAAAGTGTGGAAGGAGATGACCCCAATGACAAAACCAATGGCTGTAGGGAGAAAGATGGAGTGCATCTTGGGTGTGCAGGCTTTAACTTTGGTATTCCTCTTCTTGCTCACTCTTTGCATTCAGTATTAGAGTCTAGAGTCCCTGTTCTAAGTTTTTGAGCAAGTTTAGCTAGACAAAAAAAGATCACATCCTCTAAGATTTTATTTATTCATTTGAGAGAGAGAGAGAGAGAGAGAGAGAGAGCATGAGCAAAGGGGAGAGGGTGAGGGAGAAGCAGACTTCCCGCTGAGAAGGGAGCCAGATATGGGACTTAACAAGGGTTGGGGGGGGGGCTTGATTGGGGAGCTCAATCCCAGGACCCAGAGATCACGACCTGAGCCAAAGGCAGATCTGAGCCACCCAGGCACCCCTGATCAACACATCGCCTCTTAACTTGGCTACATACTTTCCTGTCTTCCTCTGAGCTCCCGCAGGGAGGAAGTAAGCCTACTGGTGATAGCGCGGGACATGTATTGGTTGCTCCCGACTCTGTCACAGGATTGCTTTTCTCTCTCGGCAGGCAGCCCATTTACACAGGCTCGTCCTGGTGCCCCTGTCGGCCCTGCTGTCCTTATTCACAGGGCCTCAGAAGCTCATCCAGAAACGCTACGACAAACTGCTGGACTGCAACAGCTACCTACCTCGGGCAGCAGGAGACGAGTCAGACTTGGCCAAAAAGGAGTATGAGGCCCTCAATGCCCAGCTCGTGGAGGAGCTCCAGGTGTTCAACCGGGCGGCTCGGAAGATTCTGTGGAACTGTCTCTGCAGTTTCGTGGCTCTCCTCGGGGACCTGACCCTCTCGGCTCAGCAAGTGTATTTCACAGTGGCGCCGGTAAGCACCGGGCTAGCTAAGCCAGCAGGACCTGCTAGGAACCACGGCCGCGTGAAACGGCCCCGCGCATGGTGCGCATGCGTGCCGTGCGTGACGTGCGTGTGCGCACGCGCCCGCGCGTGGGGGGCGGGGCGGGATTTAACTGAAGCCGGTCACACAGTCTTCCCGTTTCTTTCTCTTTTCTCCCCAGGAATGTTTCCTAGTTCAGGTTTAGTGTGACTTGTACACCTTTGTTCTTCTTGGAGGTTTTTTTTTTCAAATGCCGGACACCTTTTAGCTCCGCCTGCTCGAGGCTCTGCTGAAGCTTATCAATTTGTATTTTGTATTCTCTTCCTAGTCAGTGGTTCCTCAGTGCTAACCGTGACTGTGTAAGACGTGGATCCAGAAAGAAGGCCATCTCAGTGGAACGACAGAAACAGGCTACCTGTCCAGTCTTTCTTGCAATGGAAAACAGTCTAGGATGTGTGGATGTGTGATCACGTGTGTGTATTTAGTTTTCCATTAGGATATGATTTTATGACTATTTCCCTGAAGAAGAAGAATGATATTTACAAGCTAGTATCAACTTAAGAAAATCAGTGTGGTTTCTTTACCCTTCATTTCAATTAGTTCTTCTTCAGCTGGTTAGATATTTAATGGACAACATTAGGAGGAAAATTAATTGTCCTGACTTTATTTTTTACTGTGTATTTAATTAACTTTTAACTTATCATTTGAATTAAATTAAGTTGAAAAAGCAGGTGCTACATTTACATGGTTCAAAAGGCAAAACTACATAAAAATGTATAAGCAGTCTCACACAGACTCCCATTCCCTAACCACCCATCCCCTACTGCCAGTCCCATTGTTACTAGTTTATCCATTCAGGGTTTCTTCATGCCATTAGAAGTAAATGAAAATACGTATGTATTGTTTCCTATAGAAAACTAGGATATTCCAGCACCATCCTGCCATTTGCTTTTTTAACTTCCTGGGGATGCATCCATATGTTACCATAGACTGTTATGCCTGGTTTGTATCTCATAAAAATGGAATCATACATTTTGTATGGTTTTTTGTATCAACCTGCTCCTACTAATGGATATATGGATGATTCCAGTTGTCTAAAACTGTGTAACAAATTATATCAAACATGGCAGCATGTAGCAAGCAATGGTCATTTATTACTATTGTCTTTCATGGTTCTGGAGGTTCCCTGGGCTCACGGCAGTCATTCTCAGTGTCTCTGTGAGGTTGCAGTCTCATCATAGCTGGGGCTAGAGTCATCTCAAAGACTTCCTCAAGCCTGTGTCTGGGGTGGAAGATGGGTTGATGATAGAAGACTCAAATAGTTGGGGAACGAGGACAGTTGGGGTTCCGTAGACCTCCCCCCACCTGATCTTTCAACCTGGTGTTTTGATATACTGGCTACAGTGCAACTGAACTTCTTCCATGGCTACTAAAGTCTCTCAGAGTGAGTGTCCCAAGAGAAACCCGCAGAAACCTCAATGGTCTCTTTTGGCCTAATCTTGAAAGTCAGATAGCATCACTTCTGTTGTTCTGTTCATTTCCACATTCTATTCATGGAGGCAATTTTAAAAACCCACGCACTTTTGAGGAGAAAGGACATGGACTCCAACTCTTGATGAGAGGCATGCCAAAGAATTTGCTGATTTGTTTAAATACCACAGGCTGTTAACCAATGCTTCTCATTTTAGCTTCTTTCTCCTTCCCACTATCCCACCCTACCACTTTGGAGGACCCAACTGCCATTGATTCCTGAGCCCTTCTTCCAAATTTCCATTGCTTTCTATTTCTCTTCTATTATTTTATCCTTTATTATTTTTTAAAGATTTATTTAAGAGAGAGCATGAGCCGGGGGGGAGGGGGAGCAGACTTCCCTGATATGAGGCTCAATCCCAGGATCCAGAGACCATGACCTGAGCTGAAGGCAGACACTTAACTGACTGAGCTACCCAGGTGCCCCTAGATCTGAGCCTTTAAAAACAATTATCCCTATCACTTTAGTGAGGTTTCTGGAGATAGCAAATTAGACCATTTTTATCCAAAAGTTCTAACATTGCCCTAATTTTTTTCTGTGGAGCTATCGTACACTTTCTCTATTTGTCACAACTCTACTAAATTTAATACCTAATATGGTTACATAGTTTGAGAACAATGCCATATCATTTCTACCTATAGGTACCACTGTTGGCCTCAAGAATCTCTGAAATTCAGAATCGAGTACTAGAAGAAGTTCAGAATCTTAATTTTGTAAAGGACAACAGTGCCACCTTTATTGAGAGGAAACTGAGTTTTGAAAAGAAGAAGCCTGTGCAAATTCTGGTGAGTTTGGTAGGATTCCTGACAATGACTCTCACTTCTTTACCTTGTTCAAATCGCAGTATATTATTTTCCAAATCACTTATCTCATTCTAATATCCTGTAATTTACCAACCTATTATATGTAGGATTTCTTGTCTATTTCTACCTTCTATACCATGAGTTCTGTAAGGTCATAGATTTTTACCTGTTTTGTACGTGATATGTTCCAAGCTGTTAAAATGCTGCCTGACAACAGATATAAATATCTGTTCAATGAATGAATAGAATTTTATAGAGCAAAATCATAGTAGTTCAACTCTTTCACTTTTCTACATAAGGAATTCCAGGCTCCAGAGATGAAGTGGCTTTCTCAAAATCACTTGAGGCAGAGCTGGGAGGGGTCTAGGCCTCTAGCCTCCTGCCTAATTTACTGATACTATTTCCCAGAAAAAGACATGCACATGTACAATTTGCTTAATTAAATATTATTTATCAAGTGCTTAATACGCAAGGGAATTGTCTACAGGATGGCAAAAATTAAAAATTGTTCCATCCAAGAGGGATTAGAACCTCTGCCTTCTTATACGCAGTTGAATTTTCTTTCTTCTCTGCAACACTGCCCTCATGTGCTAACTAGAGAATTTTTCACTGCATAACTCAGCTGGATGCTTCACGATAATAACTCCATCAATGCTTCCGCAGTGAAATAATCCCAAATCAACGTATGGCTTCAACATTTTAAAAAATCTCCAGAGAAGAAATATTTGCCGGCTCAGTGAAGATTTTATTACATGTCTATCTAAACCCCAATTTCTCCTTACTTCTCCCAGCAGGAAGTGCCCCGTCAAACTGACATTCACCGCTCCAAACTTCTATCCACATACAGTAAAGAAGAACTCTACCAAGCAAAGCGCAAGTGCAATGCTACCCAAGAATATGACATCAGTCTTCTGGAAGGGGAATTGGTGGCTGTGGTGAAACAGCAGGACCCACTGGGGAGTACAAGCAGGTGGCTTGTTGACACAGGAAGTAAGCTTTTTTGCATAAAATGCACAGAACTACTATCACCTCTTTTCAAGTTGAGATTTTCCCAGGGGCCTCTCTTTGCTTCTCTAAACACAAATTTGGTGAGGGTACACACAAATGACCTTGTTTCTACTTTCTTTTTATTCTTATCCAGTTATAAAAGGATACGTGTATTCCTCCTTCTTAAAACCCTACAATCCAGCGAAAGTACAGAAGTTGGACGCTGAGAACAGGTTCGGTGATGATGATTTTGATAACATCAGCCTCTTTGTGTCCTCACGGCCAGCTAGTGACAGTGTCACAGGCACCCCGGAAAGTAGCATAAGTGATAGCAGCTCATCTCTTAGTGGGACATACGGGAAATTTGAAACAAACGGCACTGACGTTGACAGTTCTCAAGAGGTAGATGAACAGGTAAGACTTTGAACCTTGATGTGACACGGCTTGGCTGTTCCAATCATGAAAGACGTTCTCTCGAATAGCGTTCTAACTGTAAGACCTGGTGGAAGAGTGTCAGCTTTGACAGCAAGGAGACCTCGCTCTATGAACACTTACTCTCTTGTGTGTGTCCCTTTTTGCAAGGAATTTCATTCTCTGAGCCTGTTTCGTCAAATGAGGGGAAAAGGACCATAATTGCTCTGTTGCAGGCTTGACCCAAGGATTACAGAACGTGTGTCCATGTAAGGTACCCAGCCCAGAGTAGACACTCAGTAAATAGTAATTGTTAGTATTACTACACTGCTGTCACTTAGAGTGAAGCACAGATGGTCTTTGTATACTCCTCCATCAGAGAAAAACAGTTCAATACTGAACTGATTGCCACCGTAAGGAGGCAGGTGGAAAATTGTCCATGATTCCTCTAAAAGTGGTCTTCATTGAGCTATCTATATAATCGGCCATTTTTAATCTCTCGTATAATGCCACACACTATTTACTGAAACCTTTAAGAGCTACCTTTCCCGTGCTGCACCAATGCAGAGACTATGGGGATCACTCTTTTACAAAATAAGTTAACTATAATGTAGGGTTCCTTTTTACTACCTCAGAAAGTTTCGTGTATATAACTGTGAATCCTCAAGTGGCGACCAGCTAACCGTTTCTTTTTTAACTTGCTTTTTTCTTTAGTGGCTTTTTACTAATTAATTTAAATTTGTTTTTTATAAGGGTAATACATGTTATTTGTGAAAAGTTAAAATGGTGTAAAGATATACATAAATTAAAAGTAAAGTTCTTTATTCCCTTCTCGCCTAACCCTAGCCTTCGGACAATATTAGGGTTTATCTTTTCAGACATTCTCTGTGCATGTACAAACACATATATTTCTATCAGTGGGAATGTGTATATGTTACATAATTTGCTTTTTTCCCCCCACTTAACAATGTATCTTAGACACAACAGTACCTAATATCTATCTTATTCCTTAAAAAATTCTGAATAATAATTCATTTTGTGGATATATCATAACTTATATGTAACTATTACCCTAATAAAAGACATTTAGAATATTTGGGTTTTTTTAAATTTCAAACTGTATGAGGCAAGATCCTTGATGATCTATTTTTGTGCACTTATATGAGTACTTACATAGGACAAATTCCTAAAAATATTGGGGGATCAAAGGGTATATATATCTAAAGTCTTGATAGACACTGCCATGCTGCCCTTCAAAAATAGTTTATCTATTTAGTTTCTTTCATCAATGATACATTGATTGTTGTTCAATTCATGACGAATTCTTTTTAAAAAATATCTTTATTAAGGACTTATTTACATGCCATAAAATTCATCCATTTTAAGTGGATAATTCAGTGAATTTTAGTATATTTACAGAGCTGTGCAACTATCACCCCAATCTAATTTTAGAACAGAACTTTCACCCCCCAAAATCTTTTGCACTAATTTACAGTCAGTTCTCTTTCCCACTCCAGCCTCAGGAAATTTCTAATTCACTTTCTTTTTCCATATTTTTGACTTTTTTGGTATATTTTGTATTAATGGACTCATACAATATGTGGTGTTTTGCAGCTGGCTTCTTTCACTGAGATTCAACCATGTTGCGGTATATATATGTACTTTGTTGCTTTTTATCACCTAATAGTATTTCATTCTATGGATATAGCATATTTTGTTTATCCATTCACCAGTTGATAGACATTTTGGGTAATTTCTTTAATGAATAATGCTGCTATAAACATTTACGTACAAGTCTCTATGAGCATTTCGTTTCTTTTGAGTATATACCTAGGAGTAGAATTGCTTGTTGATATGGTGAATTTATGTTTAACTTTTTAAAGAAATTGCCAGACTGTTTTTCAAGGTGGCTGTACCATTTTACATACCCACCAGCAATGCATGGCGGTTGTGGATTGCAGTTTCTCCACATCCTCACCTTATTGTCTTTTTTATTATTATGATAGCCACTCTACTGGGTGCAAAGTGATATCTCATTGTGGTTTTAATTTGCATTTGACTAATGCTGTTGAGTATCTTTTATGTTCTTATTGGCCATTCATGCGTTTTCTCTGGTGAAATGTCTATTCAAATATTTGCCCACTTTACAAATTGTGTCATTTTCCTTCTTATTATCCAATTGTACGAGTTCTTTGTATACTTTGGATGCAAGTTCTTTATCAGGTATAATTTGTAAATAATTTCTCCCAGTCATGACTTATTCTTAACTCATCTGGACATTACTACATGCTTCTATCACCCTACTGTCTTGAAATTTCAGAACATTGTTTTTCTATTACTTGTTCACTCTCTTAGTTTATTCAAATTTTCCAGAAAACAAAATTATATTGTAAAACCAATAGATGAATGAAATTTTATCAGTAAAATCTATGGTTGGGATTAAATATTCTGGCAGACTTTGATTTATCCCAATAACCTAGAAGGACAGAAATTTGAGGGCCAAATTTGTCAAGACACCGTAAAGCTGGCTTAATGTTGAACTCTAGTTACTACTGGCTCTACAGAGACTTTTGAAGTAAGTGCCTCACTGAGGCTTTTTGGCATGGGATTTGCAGTCTATTTCCTAATAGCTGCTACTGCAAAGTAATTCTCTCTGCGTAATCCTATCAAT
The DNA here is from genome assembly GCF_017311325.1 of Ursus maritimus. NCBI lineage: Eukaryota > Metazoa > Chordata > Mammalia > Carnivora > Ursidae > Ursus > Ursus maritimus. Next base: position 1,984,773 of record NW_024423453.1, read on the forward strand.
ACGTTTCATGTGAATTAGGTCCATTAGAAGTTTCCATTACCGAGAGAGGGGAAAAAATGAGATAATTTTCTTTTGCTCAAAACAAAGTATATTGGTAGTATCTCTTCATAGAGTGCTATTTGTTCTTCTCCCTTGAGTTTGGAACCAATTCAAAATAGACCTTGGTATCAGGGACATACATATAAGCATTCTTCCTAACAAAACTGGTTTAGAAAATGCAGCTTGGATCAGTGGCCACGTAGGATCCCTGAATACTTTCCTCTGTGTCAAAATAATTGAGCCCTAATTGCAGGCCTTTCCTGGGTATGGACAAAGTCTGTCCCAGTAAATTTACTATGAGTTGAAGACAATGCACCTGTTAGAAACCCCAGTATGAGAGAGAAGAAAACCACACACAGACATAGGGATATTTCCTTCAATGTCTTAATTCCAGTCAATAGAAGTACATGGGCTAGTGGTTTTCAGACTTTTCCAATGATGCAACTACTGTTCAGCCCTCGGAAACAGAAGAAAAACCTTGTATGATCTTCCTAATCCTTATCAGAGGGCTGATGTTTTCATTCTGTTGACTCCTACAGTGTGGAGAAGAAAATGGCTAACCCTCACACTTGTGGTGTGACAATCTAATAGAACAATGAATGCATTATAGAAGTCCCTATAAGGTGATTGAAAAGTGGGAGTAAATTGTATCTTTTTTTGTGAACAGTGAGAATACATTGTATATTGTAATATGCGTTTGAGGCGTACTACAAAGCCTACAAAGCAATTTTCTGTGTGGCTATTTACTTTCGTTCTTGATTTTATCATCAGGAACATCATCTCAAACCTGTATGACACTTTGAGTCACCATTTCTTCCATATCCTTTTCTACTGTAGCAGTAACACTTTTTTTTTTTTTTTGTCTTTCTTCCAGAATTGAAATAGAATATTGCCATTGGTGTTGTAGGTTGTAATCTACTTTTATTGACTGTTCTAGTGGACCCTGACCAGAAAGACAGGTAGCTGGGTAACCTTGACCTATACCTGATATTCAGGGAGCATCAATGGGGGCCTAAAAATCGGTCATAAATAGGCAAGTTCAGACTGACCAGACTAGTGACTCTGTGCTTTTTAGACTCAAGTTGAGTTTTTAATGTCGACTCCAGGCATAAAAGGGATCTATTAATGGACTTTGGAAGGATTTATAAATCCCTTCAAATATGTTGGAAATTTTGTGCTTATGTGCATAACCACGGTAAAAGAAGTACATAGCTTTCAGCAAGTTTTCAAAGGAAAATGCTACTTAAACAGGTTAGAAACCACTGCTCTAGAGACTTAACTTGCTTATCCATTCTCCCACCCACTCAAGGAAAAAGACTGTTGGATTAAGAGCCTCCCTCATTTTCCAGAATGGTTCTAGTGGATCACAAGTCTTATGGGTCAGGTGAAAATATAACTTATTATCTATAATGGGACACTTCTGTTAATGAAACAGTGTTCACTGGATGAGATAACTGTGACAGGTATAATTGGGAAGTACAGTCACTCTGCTATTTGGCACCTAAGAACCAATCCATCCAGATTCCTCCACGCACATCCCACACAGAAAGCATGGACTTTCTCCGAAAGTTTCAGAAGCTCCCTAAATGATGATCCAGAGCTGTTGTAGAGTAATGGGGAAGAGGGAATAGATATTGCAACCTGGCAGTACTGATTTATACTAAAGGACTTAATCTTTCATTGCTTTACTCACTACTTTATGTTCTATCAAAAAATATAACAAAAGCAAACAAATATGCCTTCCTATTCCAATGTATTCTCCCCTTTTGCCCGTCAAGGAGTAATGACACAATTTGTATTAGTCTTCACTGCCTCATAAAAAATTATCACAAACTAAGTGGCTTAAGACAACACAGAAGTATTTTTTTAAATTTTTTATTATGTTATGTTAGTCACCATACAGTACATCCTTAGTATTTGATGTAGTGTTCCATGATTCATTGTTTGTGTATAACACCCAGTGCACCATGCAATACGTGCCCTCCTTACTACCCATCACTGGCCTATCCCAGTCCCCCACCCCTCCCCTCTGAAGCCCTCAGTTTGTTTCCCAGAGTCCAGAGTCTCTCGTGGTTCATTCCCCTTCTGTTTACCCCCCTTCATTCTTCCCTTCATTTGCAGCAACATGGACGGGACTGGAGGAGATAATGCTAAGTGAAATAAGTCAAGCAGAGAAAGACAATTATCATATGGTTTCACTCATTTATGGAACATAAGAAATAGCAGGGAGATTGGTAGGACAACACAGATGTATTATCTCACCATTTCCACGGTCAGAAGTGCAGGCACAGCTTAGCTGGGTGCTCTGCTCGGCGTGTCCCATCGCTGCAATCCAGACACTCGCTGGGCTCTTTTCCTTCCTGAAACTCTGAGTTCTCTTCCAAGCCCTGGTTTTTGGCAAGCCTCAGTTCCTTGTTCTGGTACTAGGACTGAGGCCTCTGTTTTCTTGCTGGCCATCCGCCAAGGACACTCACCTACTGCAGGCTGCGCTCAGCCCCCTGCCCTGTGGCTATGTCTGTAGGCAGTTCACAGCACGGCTGCGTACTTCTTCAAGGCCAGCAGATGAGCATCTCTCTGGTTTCGGATTTCTCCCTTCAGAAATGGCCTGAACTCTCTCTTAAAGGACTCACCTGCTTATGTCAGGCACCACTCAGCATAATCTTTGACTCAAAGTCAGTGTATTAGGGACCTTATTACGTAGGATGTGTTCAACAGGCAGTGTCGATCTTAGAGTCTGCTCACCGCAGGATCTAAGATGCTTTGCTTGGTAAGCAAGGTAGGGGACTAACGTGATGCGATCTTCAGCACTTCTCAAAGTGGACCAGGTTTAATAATGGCTAAACCCAGTTTTATATTTTTTATTTATTTATATTTTTAATTTTTTTAATTATTTTGTTCAATTAGCCAACATAGAGTATGTCATTAGCTTTTGATGTAGTGTTCAGTGATTCATTATTTGCATATAACATCCAGTGCTCATCACCACACATGCCCTCCTGAATACCCATGGCCCGGTTAGAGGGAAGTTCAATGTCTGAGAATCAGTGCTATTTCCTTTTTTTCCACATTAACAATACTGAGGACATAATTTTTGAATTACAAACTTCTGAAAAGTAGTTTTTGGCACTAATTCTAAATTCACTGTCTGGTGCTTCATCTTTACATGTTTCAGCTACTTTTGACGATAATGCTACATGTCTATATGTCATTGTTTAGATAGTGCTCCAAAGGCCATCAGGCTATACCATAGTGTATTTAAGTAGGCATTAAAATGATGCTTTAGAGACCTATTTATTGACATGAAAAGATTGTCAAATATATTTTAAAGTAAAAAGCAGGCTGCAAAAATTATGTATACTATAATTCCATTTTATTGCCACTTCAGGTAGGTAGGTAGAAAGAAAAAAAAGGAAGAGAAGGAACAAGGGAAGGAGAGATGGAAGGAGAAAAGAGAAGAAATACAAGGTATTAATAGCAGTTGGGTGATTTCTCCTTACCTTTATTTAAAATCATTTCTTTATATCAATTACTTGCATAATAACAATACATAATTGATCACTGAAGAATGTGAAAGCTTGCTCCGGGAGGGAGGAAGAGAAGAAAGAGCATTTTTTATGCAATATAACTACCTTGGTTTTCTGAACTACATATGATATAGTATGATAAATACTGGTTTTGTAGCTAAATTTTTAGTTTTGGAAAGGAAGATTAAAATATATTATTATTTTTGTTGTTAATTGAAGAACTTGGATGAAATCGATAAAATGAGATTCAATAAAGACAGCTAATGTGGCTCACTAAGGGGGAAATAAGTAAGTGCACAAATGTAGAATAAGGGGTACTGAGCTGGCAATGCTACTGCAGGGCGAGGTCCGTGGGTATAAACACTGCGTGATAAATTGAGTAAGAGTCAGTAACACAATATAGAGTGTTATTTAAAAAAAGTTACTGCTGTAGAGAACTGGGTCGTATTCATAGACTACTGTACATAAAATGAGCCAGAGCTTTACAGAGTGCAAAGAAGCAACCAATAAAATATAAATGCTGAAGAAAAAGGGATCAAATGCTTATGGCTTAAATTAGTAACATTTAATTAATGTACCTGAACCAAAACATTAGTATCGAAACTTGGGAAGATACAACCTAGAACAATCAAAATATTCCAAAAAATGAGAAATTCTTCAGCTTTTATGTATAACAGGCTGAAAACTTCTAACTTGTGGTCTAATGATATCAACTGCTGTCTCTTTAAAAGTGGACTTAGTTCCATTTTGAGTATCTATCTTATGTTAAATGGGAGGCATAAACATGTAAAACTGAAATATGCTCATCCTAAATAATTTTGGGCCATGATCACTTAAAATATTTATATAATTTTGTACTTTAAATTTACAGTTTCATGAGAATTTATATTTAGTGTTTAAAATATATGCTCTGCTGTAATTTCATACCAAATAGTTTTTAAAAAAGACTTATTTATTTATTTGGCAGTGGGGGGAGAGTGAGAGCAGGAGCAGGAGTTGGGGGAGGGGCTGAGGGAGAGGGAGAGGGAGAACCTCCAACAGACTCCCTGCTTAGCACGGAGCTGGCCACGGAGCTCAATCCCATGATGCTGAAATCATGACCTGAGCCAAAACGAAGAGTCGGATGCTTAACCAACTGAGCCACCCAGGCGCCCCTCATACCAAATAGATTTAAGTGGAAGATTTTATATTCCCTTTGAGGGAACATGTGCCAAAGTGAAAGACCACCACAAATATTTAGGAATCATATATTAGTAGGTAATTCAACCTGCTAAACAGTCTATAGCTGCGTTGGCAACGCATCTATGTTGTGTATTAAAATTCTCAAAGTTGGCTAGCAGCCGCTAGCGTGGGCTCTACAGATAAGCAGAGACTGTATGATGGCGTATCGTGTTCCTGAAAGCTTTTGCCCACCAAAACCTCCATTCTGCTCTTGTGAATCTAATCAATGTCTTCATTTTCTAATCAACAACAAAAAGATCGGCCGCAACATATTAGAGATCTCAGTCCCTTTCCACAAGAATTTACACTGCACATCCTTTCTAGAACAAGAGTCTGCTTCCTAAACTAGTATGAGAAATGGACCAAGCACAGGATTTGGAGTTAGGAGATACAGTCCTAGCACCACGAACTGTATGATGAAAGCATGTTGCTTTTCCAAGTCACAACTCACAGGGTTGTCGAGGATAAAGCACATCGGACATGTAAACTGTCATGAGCATAGAAAAGATGGTTATTATTGCCACCACCTCATTGTTCAAAAATTTATAGCATCTTCCTTTTTGTCTTCTTCCTTTTTATTTTTTAAATTTTTTAAAAGATTTTATTTATTTATTTGAGAGAGAGAGAGTGAGCATGAGTGGGGGGAGGGGCAGAGGGAGAGAGAGAGAATCTTTAAGCAGACTCTGCTGAGCAGGGAGCCCAATGCTGGGCTCGATCCCAGGCCCCTGAGATCATGACCTGAGCTGAAGGCAGATGCTTAACCAACTGAGCCCCCAAGGACCCCTCTTCTTTAATTTTTAAATTACAAAATAATCCATGCCCAACAATCTGTCTTGTATCTTGTATGATGCAAGGTTATCTCTTGTATATTCTTGTGTGATATCCAAGACTTTTGGTCTAGCTTTTAAATCAAATTAATATATATCTGAATTTCTACTGTGTACCATTGCATGGTCAGTGGAGAAAAGTTTAAACGTTCCTCTTTTTTTTTTTTTTAGGTAAGCTTTACACCTAACCTGGGGTTTGAACTCATGACCCTAAGATCAAGAGTCACATGCTCTACTGACTAAGTCCACCAGACACCCCCTAAATGCTCCTGTCTTTGAGGTGGAGCTCATGCTAGAATTGTTGAGATGATATAAAATCAATGATATCAAAATTTCATCTAAATTTAAATAACAGCTCAACATCTACAGAACAACAAGCTAACTATATGGTGCCCTCCCCACATTCCCCAGTCTCTTTTCCTGCTCAATGAAGTCCTCTTATTTCTTACCATTTCCTTTTAACATTGACCCTCAATTTTGAGAAAGTTAATCTGCTTGCCTTTCCCAGATACTGTTTTTGTTCTATGTACCTTGGAATATGACATATCCACCCCCTTTATCAGCTTTGTCACCTACACAAGGTTACCTCTTTCAAAAACCAGCTCACATATATCCCTTATGTGTGTAGGGTGTTTTTGTTGGTTGTGTGTGTGTCTGTGTGTGTGTGTACACCCTTTGGGGGGCCTTTTTGTACACATTTTGTACACCACTTTCTCCCTAGCTGGGCTGTAAATTCTTTGATAATATCTGGCACTTAATAGGTACTTAATAAATTTTGACTTAATGAATAAAATGTTGTTAGTCAATTGCTTAATTTTATGATATAACTAAACAGTTCTGTTATCAATCTTACGTTTTTAGTGGTAGAGGGACTATAAACACTTAGGGGCTTCTTATGCATCCAATAATTCTGAAGTATTCTTTTGAGGTTAGAGAAAAATTCTTTTGACCGAAGCATGTTTTATTAATTTCTTCTAGGCTTCTTAAATAATTTAAAAATTATAAATTTAATGCATTGTCATTATAAAATAGGTTTAAAAAATAAGAAAAATGAAAATCATCTCTAATTCTACCATTCAAAGAAACTAACACTATTAGATTTATATTATACATCTGATTTGATATCCTTTTTTTTTTTTTTTTGGCTTACTCTTTCATCATAAGCATTTGCCCATGCTATTAGTCTCAGAAAACAGCATTTTTAATTACTACAAATTTCCTTAGTGTAAAGGTCTAGAATAGATTTAACTATTCTCTTACTGAACACTTAGTGTTATTCCCATTTCCCTCTCACTTTTCACCATGTTAATGGATATTGCAATAATATTATTATTTAAAAATCTCTGCCAATGTTTCTATTTCTATAGGAGAGATTTTAAAAAAAAGATTTTATTTATTTGACAGAGAGAGACATAGCAAGAGAGAGCACGAGCAGGGGGGAGAGGGAGAAGCAGGCTCCCCACTGAGCAGGGAGCCTGATGCGGGGCTCCATCCCAGGGTCCTGGGATCATGACCTGAGCCGAAGGCAGACACCTAACCGACTGAGCCACCCAGGAGGCCCCGTAGGAGAGATTCTTAAAGAGCTATTACTGAATAAAAACAAGACAAAAAAAAACTAACACTTCAAAATCTTTTAGGGGCACCTGGCTGGCTCAGTCAGTAGAGCATGTGACTCTTCATGAGTTCAAGCACCACGTTGGGTGTGGAGCCTACGTAAAAAAAAATAAAATAAAAATAAATCTTTTAATAGAAACTACCAGATTGCCTTCAAGCATGGGCAGTTTAGATTCCTCCCCACAGAACAATAAGAATGCCTATTGAACTGTATTCTCATATGGGTCATGTTTTAGCAAAATAAATCCAACAGAAGGAACTGGGGAATGTGACTTTGAAAAAAAAACTTAGCGTTCTTTTGAAAAGCTTGGATATCTTTATTATGTTTGTCTAAATATTTAGGTCCTGCTTCCAATAATGTCATTTGCTTTTTTGTCTAGATTTTCTATGCAGTTCATGCCTTTCAAGCACGAAGTGACCATGAACTCAGCCTTCAGGAATACCAAAGAGTCCACATACTTCGATTTTGTGACCTAAGTGGCAATAAAGAGTGGTGGTTAGCTGAAGCTCAGGGGCAGAAAGGATATGTGCCAGCTAACTACCTTGGGAAGATGACTTACGCTTAAGAAAAGAAGCCCCTGACTTCTGTTTTCTGGCAAGTTATTGATTGACTACCTCATAAAACTTAGATTACAAAACGTTGGTCTAGAAGTCAAGAAACCTCCAAACTACATGAACTGATCCTGGATCAAGTTTTAAGGAAGACTGTGCTTCCTAACAAGATGATTTCAAATGTATTTTGAAGAATACATGTTGAGGGAAACACTTAACAAACAGAAACAGCAAAACAAATAGCTCAAGCTCAAAAAACAGACCGCTCAAGCTCCAACTATCAACTACTTAAAAGTGGAGATCCTTGAAAGGGTAATGTGTTCTTTATCAACATGAAAAGTTGGACCTAAGGATAAGATTTTTTCAATTTATTGTATTATGTATTTTGCCCCAACTATGGTTTTTTCTGTTTCTCTTATTCTCTCTTTTGCACATGTGTGCACATATATCTTCACATACCTATAATCATATTCATTATGTCGTTTATACATATAGATGTATATCATATAGATTATACACATATATGCATAAACCAGGGAGTATACTAAATACACATAAGAATAGGAATTAACAGCCAACCAGAAGTCTTTGATGTGGAACGTCTCTTTAAATTTTGAATGAAAAAATACCTGAATAACATAATATCTAACATTTACTGAATGCATACTACATGCCAGAAATTGTTCTAAATGCTTTTCATGTGGTAACTTACTTGATACTCACAACACATTATGATGAAACTGTGGCCCAGAGAGGTGATGGAATTTAGCCCAAGTCACACTGCTAGTAAGTGGTCGGGCTGGACTCAAACCTAGCTCTGGTTCTGGGGTGTATAGTCTTAACCACTATGCTGTACGAACCCTCCAGGAATGTATACACTTGCTATCAGCAGAGCACCTAGTGATACAAATAAGGGACATTGATAAGAACCATTTTTCCCTCAGGTCGATATTTAAGCATTGAGAAGTTTTTCAAAATCAAGGGCCACAAGAACTTCCGTGATGTATGTTAGTCTACAGATAATGAAGTATCTAGGGTTTTTTAAATTTTGTTTTGTTTAAACATTTTTTAAAGTATAATTGCTTAAAAATGATCCTGCATGATCGCTGTTACTTGAATGAGGAAATATTTTTGGATCACTCAATCATTTGGATAATGAATGGGAAATGTGTGTTCCATGTTCTGAGCCAAGATGTAAATATTTTTAGTTGCTGATTTGTACTTAGACAAGGCAGGCATTAAGGATCACATTTGCTGAAACACAATGTCCTGGGACACTGAACTTTAATTGGGGAATAGTTCCAAACTGTCCCCTAAGATGTCAGGCATATTTTGTCAAGACAACTTATTGACCTGTAGATGCTTCTTTAGAACAGTAAGGTTAAATTTGACTTAGTGGTTTCCTTTAAAAACCAAAATAAGGTGGACTTACATTGCTCACACAGAATGTGCTGATATGACATGAGATTGTAAGATTTGATTGTTACTTTGAGAGATTTCATCTCTATAATGTATATTGTTACATATATTACTGAGGAACACAAATAACAAAATGAAGAGTGCTGCTTTTCAGATGGCTGTTTAATGTATGTATATGACATGTACACCCCTAGAAATTCATAAGACATCTACATGACAGAAACATTTGCATTTTATAATATTGTTCTTGAAATACTTGAAGATGATTTTATAAGGTTCTAATGGTAAGTTGTTTTTGCATAACATTTTTTCATTTTAAGTTTGGATACCAAAAGAGGATTCTCTTTTTTGGATATACAGAGACTTTTTATGTCTTTCAAATAGTGCTCTGTCCCCAGTGATGAAATATAAGTAAATTCCAGTTTGCCTAGGGTAAAGCAAAAGGAAATCCAAACTTGCTACTTGCGGTAACTACGAATATGCCCAACAAACCAACTAGTGGGGAAATTATACATATATTAAATATACATATATATTAGATACTGTAATATATACTGTATATATTTATATAATACTGTTATATATAACAGTGTGTATTAAATACATATATTCAAATTAGCCATGACCTTAATGCTCCCCACAAAATGAAAAACTGTGTAAGTAGTACATATCTACTTTTCTGGCTGAAATAAGTGACTAGATGTATATGAGCTTTGTCTACTTATGTGGTCCTAGGATTGATGCTTCCTGTCTGACCTTCGTAGAAACCACAACACTAAAGTCATAGCTGCAGTTAGCGCTGAGCAAGTGTTGTAATGAGGCCGCCGACTGCAGTCCCTCACTATTCTGAGAAACATGTATTACTATAAAACTATGTTGTTGCTATTTTAAAAATATACCTACATTTCACATGCCACTTAGGCTTTATTTTTTTTTAACATTATGCAATACCTCCATTTTCTTAGTATGTTGTTTAAAATCAAGTAATTATAATTTTGCAGTCAGATGTTATTTTGTTGGGCCCAAGGGAAATAAAATTCAAAGATAATTATGATGTATGCAAGTCTTTAAGGAGTTTAAAAAGATAAAACTATTGGTGACATCATTATAATTAAGGCATTAAGAAAAAATTATTTCTTTATTTTAAAATTTAAATGTTATTGTACAGTATAGAATTCTCTGAAATGGGTATTTTTGCCAAGAATGAAGGAGAAATTTTTGTGGTGGTTTTTCTTTGTAAAACAAATAAACAAGTATATGTACACATTTTATGTAGTATTTATTTTTAAATACAGATGCTGTAACCTAATATTATACATAATACTGTCCGGAAATTATAAAAAATTCAGTAATACAAAATTGCGATGGGTACTTAAATCATGTGGAAGAAGGCACAAAGCTACTATCTGAACATTCCTTGTATTTTAGAAAAATACCTTCTTTTAGTATTCATTACTATAAAATAATTCTATGAAGATTGAGTTATGCAAAATCATATAAATGCAGCATTGCATGAAATATTCTAAGTGCTGATATAGTCCATATTTGCCTAAAATACAATTTGGACTTTCAGAGCTGGCTAATAAGTGCCTGTCACTATTTGTGATTAATAGTTCAGATGATTTACAAAAATTAGTGTTTTTATTACTGAAACATGAAATTGAAAACTCTTAACTTTTCCCATAAGCTTCTTAGATTTTTGTCTATTGCAAAACCCTCTTAGAGCCATGTGAAGAGAGATGAAATATTTATATTCTAAGATGGCGAGAAAACCACTTTATTGAAATCCTATTTGTCATAACTGGCTTCTTAAGGTACTCAACGTACTTAATACTGAATACATCTAGCCCTCACAACATTCAAGCCAAATTAGACATATAAATTTACATTACAGTTGATGAAGAAGTCATTAAATGTCATTGACTAGAAGGACACTAGACTTTACATTCTCTGGGGAAAGACTCCAATTTATAGACAGTTAGTACAACTTTTTCTGTTACCATCCTCTTCCTATACACACTAAATAATATATATAAAAACTCAGTCATTAAATTATCTGTGATCTACAAAATTATCCAATATAACGCATCTTCACTCCAGGACTACAAGAATTCCAGTTCAGTCTCTGTAAGCCAGCTACTGCTTTCCCAATACATGCAAGATTTGCTTCAGTTTTTTAGGAAAACAAGTCACACTTTAGCATATACTGGAATGAGATGTTCTTGTTAAAAAATCTAGGGGGTGTATTCTTAGTAAAGTTTATCTTATGTTAAAAGAAAATAATACTATGGTATGTAAATGTATTTATGGCTTTTTCTAATGGCTTAAATTTTTATAATTACTGCATTAATATAAATTTATTTTTTAAAATGATACATTTTCTATATAACCTATGATCATCGCAATATAACTTATAATCTCAGTTACTAATAAACAGTACTACCACATCCTTATTAAGCATAAGAATCAGAAACCTAACCTTAGAGTATCAGATGCCTTCCATTTCATCTCATTAATTATCATCCATGTTTTATAGAATAGGAGGAAACCAAAGATCCAGCTCATACATGGAGAGACTGGGATTCAAAAGCAGGTCTTCTGACTTTCAGCCAGTGTTTCTTTAGTGTGTGTGTTTTGTTTTTTTTTTAAGTCACTGAAATCCAACAAAAAGCACAATACACAAAAGGTGATACTGACCAAATTTCTACTAAAGTAGGATTTGAGTTTACAATCCTAAAAGCCTACCTTGGCTCACCTACTTATCTCTTTATTCATTCATTGGCATAATAAATATTTATGGAGAGCTGCAGTGGGAATACAATGGTGTGCAAATCAAACAAGATCCCTGCCCTCACACAACTTAAATTCTAGTGGGGGAAAAAACTATGCATAACAAAATAAATTAAATGATAAATACTACTAATATTACTTTCATCACATGTTCAGTTAAAAAGCTTTGTAGTTCACTTAATGTAAGTATGGAAAAATCAAGGTCTAAGATGTACCTTGAAGATATAATACAAAAGTATCTGTATAAAATACCAAACTGAATTATAGACATTACTAGATGGATGCATACTTTCATATGTACAGATTCCAATTATGTATTCATGCACACATATAATCTACACAAACAGCCATGCTCAATGAAAGATAACTTCCTAAAAAGTCTTCTAACATCCTCTCTGAAGTACGGTAGAAATTAAAAGTTGCTTCTGACTGCGATGGGATAAAATTTTCCACTTCAAGTGCCAATGTGCAAACTGTGCATTACTGCTTTAATTTCTCGTAGGTACTGAGGTCACGTGAACTGTTGGTCCTTGAGCTGAGTTTGTATCAGATCATTTTGTCCAGTTTAGTCCAAACTGGCCCTGAACTATAAACAAGTAATGATGATTTTATGGGCTGTTTTTGGTCTTTTGACCCTAAAGGGGATTTGAGGTTCATGCCAAATGATGTTTAATCAACAGAAATCTTTGTTTCTCAAAACAGAAACATCTGTAGGCAGATTTTAAACACGTAAATAGATGTTTACCCCACATGCAAGTAATGGGATTATCTCAATCCTGAATTCTATTTTACTATGAATAATTTAGTGTCCTTGTTTAAGGGTAGTGTAAAGAGTATCTTTCCTTAGAAAAAAGAGCAAGTTCATTTAAAAAGCTTTATCGTCACAGAAATCTTTTACCAATATATTTTAGAAGATGTTAGAAAAATTTAGGGATTAAGGGAAAGGGCTTCTGATTAGAGGTTTATGGAAATTCTGTAGCACACATCAAAGTTGAAGGAATAAGGCTGCTGCTCACAGTCTAATGAATTTAAGAATTTTTTGGACTTCTAGTTTCTGATGAAATGAGGTATTTATGAAGTACAAAATGGCTGCTGCATTTTGCTTGTGGGTACTAAATTGTTTCTCTGGTCCAGAAAGCCTCATATCTTCTGTCAGAACTATATGTAAAACAATGGTAGGCTAATTTGTTAATTTACAAATAAGGCTACGACTCAGACCCCTCACATTTTGTGATTTAACAATGCACATACACACACTTCAAAACAATTTCAAGATTTAATCATGATATAGGAGCTTCTTTTATACAAAGTTAACCAAAAGTAAAACGGTAACACTTTCAGGCATTAAAAATAAAGCAGCTCCTTTTCTCCCCATGGTATAGGAAGAAGCTATCATTATGTACACAAGTAAGAAATTATCCATCCACAAAAATTCTTGGAATGGGTATTTTGCTCAAGAATTCTCAGGAATGTGGATAACCAGGATAACAAAATTCAACATTTATCAGGTACATACTATGTGCATATGTTAGACCAGCAATGTGAGGAAAAGCAGGCAATGGGAGAAAAGTACTGCATTATGGGAGTTCATAATCTATTAGAAGACATAGACCCCTAAAGAACTGATATAAGTGATAAAAAAAAGGTAAAGATATAATACAGAAATATGAGAAATCAATTATGTAAAATTAATTTTGAAAATGGGGACATGAAATATTTGGGGGGAGAGGGAGAATCAATTGAAATGAGGCCGGGGACTAACATGGAATATCCGGAATATTTTGGGTAAAGTAGTAAACTTTATATTGGGTCATTCCTGCCACCTTATTCAGCAGGATTAATTCTTGGGGCTTTGCTAGAAGATAGACTATTTCTTTTTTTAAAAAATTCATGTATGCTATCAGTCTCTTGGGATTCCAAAAGTTCTCATCAGGAATTAATCAATTTTAATCATTGTTTTCATACACTATGGAAACTGTTAAAATAAAAATGTTAAACAGACTTAAAATAAAATAGATTACCAAATTTTGCTTAAAAACATTTAGCATTTTAAGGTAAGAAATAATAGAAATTTCATGGTGAAGATTTTTATTAAATTATAGTATATTACAGTTTATGTCCTAATAATAAGACTTAGGGTAACGTGATATAAAAACCTACATGGCCACATTACTTCTTCAGTTTCTTCTGGGCAGCTTTCTTCTTGACCATCTGTAATCGCTTCATGGCATTGAGCTGTGATTCTTGTGAAGTTGGACCTTTAAGGGATGCTGAGGGAGAGCTGCTTGATTCTGAAGTGGTTTTGCTAGTGGTATTTCCACTAGGCCCTGATGTCCCACTATTTCCATTCCCACTGATCTGGCTGGTGCTTCCTGGAACTAAACTACTAGGACTAGGAAGACCCACTTTGCTAACATTGTCACAACTAACGGAGCGACTAAGGCCAGTTTTGCCCAAAGTCAGAGGTGGAGGTGGTTTCAACGGTACAGTGGGTGCAGTGCTGTTATTGGAACCTATTTTAGAACCTATTCCACCCTTAGATGACGTCGCCAGACCAGTTAAACCCACAGGCTTCTGGTTAGTTGATGAGGTAGCAGGTTTCCCACTATTGTTTTGGGTTGTTGAACTCAATTTTGCTGTTGATGGACCAGCAGAGGAAGTTTTAGCTCCAAAAGCTGCCCATCCAGTTAGGCCACTAGTTACTGAAGAGGAAACACTGGTACTAGAAGAATTTCCTGAAATAGCCGTGGATGTCTAAAAAAAATAAGATAAATACTGCTTTAGAGCCAAATGTAATTAACACTTAATACCTTAAATAGGTAACAAGTTTAATTGCTGGACTTTTTATACAAAAGTAATGACTTTTGTCATTTAAATTTAAATCACACCACCAAAATTAAGTTCTTATGAAACTGATCTGAAAAAACACAAACAGTAATACTTATCCATAGTTAATGGATGCTACCATTTCCAAAGCAGAAATTCTGGGATGTCATATTCTTGTCCTAATGATTCCAAAAAGAAATGTGTGAAATTCCTTTTTGGGAATTGCTTTTAGATTCAGTTACAAGCTCTACTAGAAAATCAGATTTAATTCTTTAACTTGTTTTTCACCCAGAAAAGGTATTATCTAGTTCAAGTAAAGCACCTAATTCTTTACACCTTGCTCCAAATGGCTTATGGATCATTTCAAAAACAGAATCCACTCTTAATGGACAAAAATGCTCATATCCAGGACATTCAGAAGATGTCTGAGATAAATAGATTCATTTGATAATTATTTATTGAGTGAATGAATGTGTCAGATTCTGAATCCATTTAAAAAAAAAATGTTCCAAACACAATTTTGAGCAAATAGCTCCTGCACTGCAAAATATATACAGATGTGCAATGTTAACTATTTGGAATTGTACAGCTCTGGTGATATATTAAAAAGGTTTCATAACTTTATTTTCACAATTTGTTCAAAGTTTCCATTGGAACTATCACACAAGAGATCCCTGCTTTTGTGCGAAGGATTTTATCAACTGCCTCATAAGCTGTACAGTGACATTTTAAGTAGGCCTGACTCACTCCCAGATAAATGTCTTAAAGATATAAAATCTTAGTTTCTCTAATTAACTTCCTTGGCCAGGCAAAAGCTAACGGTGATACCAATGTCATTATACAAATAAATATTGCTCTTATTCACATGAGAACAAATTTTTTTCACCTTCACATTAGGCAAAATTGGGTTTTGTTCAAATTAATTATAAACTGAACTTTTCACTACCACTCTTGCTACCTTTATATTCTTAAGATTCACAAAAGTGTTAAATTTACATATAGGTAAAAGATTAAATCTTACAAATAGTATTTTACTTAAAAATAGAGTAATTACCATGCCTAAAATACATGCAGTTGCACTTCAGACCTGAACTCTGTGAGAGCTGGTAAAAACATTTTTAGTTCTTACAAAGTAGCCTTCAATACTGTCTGCATGTAAACATTTTTAAAAATTTATTTATTTATTTTTAAAATATTTTATTTATTACTGTGAGAAAGAGCAAGAGCAAGAGAGATCAGAGGGAGAAGGAGAGGGAGAAGCAGACTCACTGCTGAGCAGAGAGCCCAGTGCAGGCGGGGCTCAATTCCAGGACCCTGAGATCATGACCTGAACTGAAGGCAGACACTTAACCAACTGAGCCACCCAGGCGCCCCTATTTATTTATTTGAGAGAGAGAGAGAGGGAAAGCAGGGCAGGGGCAGATGGAGAGGGAGAAACCTCAAGCAGACTCCCTGCTGAGTGCAGAGCACAATGCAGGGCTTGATCTCAGGACCCTGAGATCATGACCTGAGCTGAAATCGAGTTGGCCACTTAACAAACTGAGCCACCCAGGGCCCCTGCATGTAAACGTTTTTAACCAATGTGAAAAGTAATCAGAATAGAGTGCTGAGATATTTATTTTATAAGAGGAAAAGTCCAGATTTTTGTTCACATATTCTGAAAAGCAGAATTTTTTTTTACAGTGACATCATACAGTAACTCTCTCATAAGGTTATCCAGAGAAGATAAACCACACATAAATTATAAATTCCTAGAGGAATGCACACAAGTAATGAGAAAAAGTTAAGGGAAGCAAAAGGACTCAAGTATAGTAAACTTTCAATTTTCAGTTACGAAAGATCTCGTTTTTTCCCTTTTCTATTAAACAAAAAACTGTCTGCCATATGGCTAAATGATCTTTCAAAAACTTCACAAAAGAAAACCCATCTGAAGTAATTAAAAATACCAACACTTACGAAGTATAAACAGAAAGCAAGTTCTGTGTGTATAGCATTTTAGTTTAATGGCTTGCTGTTACTGGTATTGCTTTTCAACAGAATGACAGATGGCTTATAATACTATTAGAACACAAAAAAGTAAAGTAACACAAACAATGGAGACCAAGTAATTTCCCAGTATTTCAGTATAAATAATAAATTTCTCAGCTATTTCTCAATTTTTAACTATTAGTATTTTCTTGCCCATTATCCCAGTTAGAAAGCCATTTGCTTTTTAATATGTGAAAGGAAACAAATTTTTTTCCATAGCAAAAATGTGTTCACTTTCATCATAAAAACATCAAAACCTCTAAATCAGAATAAATGACAGCCAAGACCTTAACTTATTTTCCATAAAATGATTTCATGTTGGATTTCTTAAAATTAAACTTTAGTAGTAACAAGTTGGTATAAAAATCTACCTAAAAGTGATTTAAGTATAAAATACAGCAACTCTAATTACTTTCAATAAATGATTCTCCCCTCTATTCCAACTCACTAAGTTTTTATATGGCAAGTATGGATATCCTTTGGATATTAACTCTTCCCTGGCAAATTAAGTTTAAAAATGATCCGAGAATAAAATTATCAGTATCTTTCTCAGAGTACTTTACATTCATAATCTTTTTTTTTTTTTTAAAGATTTATTTATTTATTTGAGAGAGAGAGAGAGAGAAAAAGAGAGAGTGAGCAGGGGAGATGCAGAGGGAGGGGGAGAGCGAGAATCTAGATCAGACTCCCTGTTGAGCACGGGGCCCAATGCAGGACTCATTCCCAGGACCCTGAGATCAGGACCCGAACCAAAATCAAGAGTCGGATGCTTAACCAACTGGGCCACCCAGGCACTCCTTTACATTCATATTCTTTATCATCACACCAAGGTTCTTGAATTTTTATAAGTCACTAGGACAAGGTAATGCCTAGAATTTTCTGGGATCAACCTTTGAGAATTTGGGGCTAATATTTTTTCTACCATCTTTAGTACTCTGCTTAAAACTGGAATATGTAACTCAGTAAAAATATTGTTTTTGTTATAAAATTAGTTTGAAAAATATTTTATTCCATGATATCAAAATGCCAGATATTAATAATAATGTAGTGTGATTTCAAGGATGCAAACCTAAGAATGAGAAAGGTGATACTTTCACTAGATAATCTGGTCCCTTTGTATAAGAGGTAGGTACCATGAAAGTTCATGATAATGAAGGAAAAAAATAAGACAAAAGAAGAAAATTTCTTCAATAGCCAATAAACAGAAAAAAAATGTCACAAGGACAATCAGCACAAGTAACGTGAGGAGCAAAACTGCTGCTACTGAGGACAGAGGTATTTAGAATTCAAACAAAATTCCTGATTGGAGGTAAGTGTCTGACTACATAGAAATGGTAAATAATACCACGTTGGAATGCTTATAGATAATCTTTCCTAATTGTGATAAAAAGAGAAATAGCAGAGCTAGATATTAAATAATTATATAAATGTTCCCTTTCTACCTAACGCTAACAGTAATGCAGTCTTTTTCCAACATGTGGCCATTCAGTATATAAAGTTCCTCATCAATATTTTTTAAAGTATTTTTGAGTCAACTAAATTAAAATCCAATCTTAGATAAAAATGGAATGTACTGTACCTTGACCTCTGTTCTCTTAAATGCTAGAAAAGCTGTCTCTTGTTTGAGTTTAGTTTCTGGTTTCTTAACCAACGGATCTTTGACAGCTGGAGCTACAGAAACAACTGTGGGGGCTGGTTTCTGTGGTGGTTTCTGAGTTTTTTGAGCCTGTAAAAATCAGTGGATTAAATTAGATACAAAATCTTAAATAAATGCACCAAAAAAGACAATAAAAATCTGTCACAGGACTTCTTGTCAAATTGAAATACAGTTGAACATTTAAAAAATGTTGTGGTGACGCTGAAAATACAGATTCTTGAACAAATTATTTTTATCATCATCCTATGAATGGTTTTACAGATTTTATCATTTCTAAACAATAAAGATAATATTAAGCTTTATAAATCATGCAGATTAGGTTGATTAAATACCATTTTAACAAGACAAACCAAACTGTTTCTTTAAAAAAAGGAAAATCACAGATTATTTGTAACTAGTTAACTTCACTTGTAATGAGTGCATTTATTTATTATGGTTGGTCAAAGACTTAGGAGTTTTCTTCTTGCTGTTCAGGTCTAAATCTCTAAGTAAATGAGGGTGAGTTAAAAGGTAGTTCAGATCAATTATATGATTTCAAATACAGCATGTGAATAAAAAACTACTGGTGACAAGTAATGTATCTTTTTGAGGTTTTTCCACACTGCAAAAGTAGGCATGCTAAACTCTGAGAAAGTCCACAAATACAATTTTCTATGTTATCAAAGAGGAATCTGTATCCACTGTTCCTGTATAAGCGTTTTCAATTTTATTTTGACCAATAATTGAGTTTTTTCCTTTATTTTATAACTTCGTATTCTCTTCTGAACTCTAACGATTTTTCAGATTATTAGTGTTTTCCAGGTAAATAATCATAACTATATAAACAGTATAGTGCAACGTTTGAAAGCACAGTTCTTAGGGTCAAATAGATATAGGATTAAAACCCAACTCAACTATTTCCTTAGCTATGTTACCACAGGTAAAATATGTACATCTCCAAAATCGTCATTCTCTTCATCTGTGAAATGGGGATAAGACCTGTTTGTAAGGTGGGTTATGAGGATGAATTATGTTACATAAATGTCTGGTATAGTGTCTGGCACATGTTGAGTGCGGACAGTAATAGTTTTTATTATTCATCATCATCATTTATATAGGATAGGAAAACTGAATCTGGAAGGACCCATGCAAACTGGATGAGGAAAGATGCTCCCAGCCAGTCCATTGTCTTTGACAATCCTAATAAGACCATGCGGGACTTTATCAGGAAATTTATTAATAATCTGCTCCCATTTCTGGAAAGCTCAATGCAGTCTTTCTGTCTGGGCTTTCTTGTGTAATCTTCTTGTGCTACGGTTTGCTGTACTATATAATTTTGGTCCTTAAGTTTCAATTCAACCCATTTTTTATATTACACGCTTTCCATATGAAAGTATACCTACTTTCAAACATTATTTATAAAGAAACATTCAGATCAAGAATATTATTAAGGATGCTAGAAGACTACCTGTGGTAAAATATCCCTTACCAGCAGGAAAGGAGGGCTATCTTATCCTCCACTGTAAAACCATGTTATGAAGATGCAGCCCTCAGAGTAAATCAGAAATACATGGCTCTATAACCATGGCTTTCAATCTTATACTTCCTGCAACCCACATCTACTATTCCAGAGGTTAGACTCTGAAAACTGGCTTAACTTACATGGTGTTAGCAGATGAAGATTCCTTACAACGAAGCCAAGAAAGGGCCTTTGCCTAGAAGACCCTGTTTGGATCTTCTGCTTCTTCTACATCACCTAGCCACCTTACGAATTAAGTAAGAAACACCCAGAACCCTTGGTCCTTTGCTGGTAATACTAGTTTTGGGAACGAGGGTATTATCCTCGACTTGGTGCTGCCCAAAAAAGATATATAATTTTTCACTGGGTGACTGCTTCACACATTGCAGAATGTATGAAATCTCCCACTCAGGGTAATAATTGCCAGTCAGACAGCAATCAAAAACATGTATTTCCAAATGCTGCTGAGTTAGGTGTGTTATTACCTTAGACTGAAAACCACTGCAATAAGTCATAGGAGTCTCTGACCGAGTGCTGGGGCAAAACCAATTACCTGGTAATGAGAACATAATAGAACTGAAGAATGATCTTGGAGCCTACCACACACTACCACTACATTCTTAACTAGGTCTTCCTGTAATAATGTATACTGCAGAACCTGCCCTGGTTGGAGAAATTAGTGTGAGGAGAATGGGGTAGAAGATGCTCTTTATAGTATCTCTGAGATACCCTGGAGCAATAACCAATGCACATATCAGAACTGCATGAAAGCAATTGTAGTTAGAATGACTAAATTTAGCACCCGCACTATTTCCAAATTTCTTTCTCTCATTAAATTTTGTGTTTATTGGACCCTGATCTTTAGACGCACTTCAGATCTGCCTTCTGGTATTTCGCTGAGTCTACTCTTGGTGAAGTCTACTCATGTGTTAACATTAGTCATGGCTCTCCATTCAGTACTTTGGCTCTTGGACATATAGATTGAACTTATTGACTATTGCTGGTACTAAACCACATTTCCTCCATTTTACATACCTTAAACGGAGAACAACAGAAAGTAGGATGTGTCCTACTCAGCCCTGAGCTCTGCTCTGGTGCTAAGCCAATGAATAAGACATGGTCTTACTGATAAATGAATTACATATTTAATTCGTAAAGTGATAAAGAAAAGACATCGCAGATAAAAAAAAAGATGAGAAGTAGGACATATGGGAACAGGAAAGTTCACTACATATTCAGGAAATGATACACTTAGTCTGGCATGGCCAGAGTGTATGGGTTTATATGGTGAAGTGGTGGGAGAGACAAATACGAAGACAGACTTGAGTCAAAAAGAGAAGGTCCATATATTCACCCTAATGAGTATAACCTCATTATATAAGTAAACTCACAATCCTGAAATCAAGACATGAGCTAAGGTCAAGATTTGGACATTTAACTGACTGAACTACCAGGCGCTTGAGGAACAAGGAGACTTCTTAAGGGGCTAAAGCAATAGACAATTAGTGGAACAGGGTAGTAAGGGCAAAATGAACAGATTTAATAAATGTTTAAGAGGTAGAACTAGCAAATTTGGTAAACAAAGGGATATGGAATTAAAAGAGGCATCAAGGATAATGTTTTCTAGTTCAGGCAACCGGGGGGTGGGGGGGAACTGAGTGGAGAAGAAAACAATTTTAACTTTAAAGATGTTGAACTTAAAGTTACTATAAGATATCTGGTCAGTTGCCAAAGTTCGTCCCAGAAAGAGGGCTAGAACCATAAACATAAATTTGGTATAAACTGTCACAAAAAACGGAGGAGAAAATCCTTTGAAGAGAACAGTGCTTACTTTATTGAGACTTATTTTATTGTTATTTTTATTGTTATTTTATTGTTATAAAATAACAATAAAAAACTAACATAACATAATAAAGAGTTAAAATATACAATAACACTAGTAAAATAAATAAATAAATAAATAAATAAATAACAATAAAAAATCTTTGAAGATATACTAAAGAAAGATAGATTATGGTCACAAATTACTTATTTTTATTATTATCAATTCTTAGTGACTACTTCTGTCAATGCCCTGGAATGTACTATATTGCTCACCCATAATCATTTGGTTGAGGTCCTGGAAGACTAGTTTAAACAATAAACTAAATAAAAATCAACCTGAGCAGAAAAAATTAAACTTTGTCACAGAAATTCCTTGTTACATATTGAAAATATACATACTATTGAAATTTTACTAATTTTCATAGTAATAAAACCATTTCCTATTTCTTTTCTTTTTTTTTTAAAGATTTTATTTATTTATGTGACAGAGAGACAGCCAGCGAGAGAGGGAACACAGCAGGGGAGAGGGAGAAGGAGCAGGCTCCCAGCCAAGGAGCCCGATGTGGGACTCGATTCCGGAACGCCGGGATCACGCCCTGAGCCGAAGGCAGACACTTCACGACTGAGCTACCCAGGCGCCCCATCCATTTCCTATTTCTGATTTAACTGATTGAAAAATAAAATAGGTAACTCGAAATTTTACTTTTAACTACATACTTCTACCTTTGAAAAAATATATTTGGCCAGAAAAGTCTATGTAGAAATTTATTTGGTTAACAGATGTGAAAACTCTTCTATTAAGAGACCCTAATCTAAGGCAGGGGAGGAGAAGACGCGAGTAAGTCACTAAAGAAAGTAACAATTTCTTGATTTCTTTAAAGGAAAATGATCTGCTTTTTAAATGAATAAAAGTTACAAAACAATCCAATATAACAGGTGAAAACACATTTCAGTATGATGTTAAAGGCAGTTATATTAGCCTTTAAAGAAAGTACATTGGGAAAATGAGATAAATGGTCACTCAAAGACAATGAGGACAGACTGAGGAATAGAGAAACACAGATGGAAAGACAGACATCATACGCAAATAATGCTTCTGTACATAGTTTGTGAGTTTGATGGTTTAAGCCCACTCAGGAATAGACATTTTCAATATGTCCTTACCAGACTCAGCAAAGACTAGGGCTTTGTATCTCACCATTTCCCACAGTGCTTTATAGTATTTCCAAATGTTTGTAAATACAGTGACATACTAGTTAAGGAATATTCATATTTTGTAGGTCTCTAATCCTGTTTATCTATATTAGAATACATTATAAGCTGAACAGAGAAAAATGGATATAATATGGCCTAGTCTTTAGGCATAGATAAACAAATCATACATGTACACTATACATACAAACATTTAAATAATCAGTATACATAACTTATTTTTTCAGCAACTTAAATATTCAAATTTTATTTTGAAAAGCACCTATCAACAAAAAAATGACAGAGACTGTTTAAAATAGAGAAAAAAATGATTCCTACCATTCTTTTCATTTGTCTGGTACATCGAGCACAATACCACACAAGACGAGGGTCATTCACTTCTTTGTCTGTCACCTGGGGCTTATGGCAATCTTGGTGGTAGAGATTATGGCACTCCTGACATTCTACTAATTGATTACCGGATGCCACCGTCATTTGCCTAAGGAAATATACCATCAAACATTGCACTTATTTGAATGCAACAATTTAAAGCCATTTTAGGGTTGTTTTGGTAAGTGTGATATATAAAAGAGGGAAACACCCCAGACAACCAAACAGCAAAACAACAAACTCTAGCATGTAGCCTGCACAAGCATTCCACACTCGAGCACCAATGAATACAAGGCATCCCCGTAACTGAATTTGGCTATATTCTCCTAGCCATTTCTCATTATAATTTTTTTCTTTCTCCCAGAAGGGAGTAGACTTTGGCTAGTGTTCCAATAGTCTCATAACATTTTTCTCTATACTTCTATTAAATTCCTTTATATTTGTTACTTACATGTTATTCTGTCTTCTTCGCTAATATATAAGTTCACTAAAATAAGTTGCCTATATACTTAAATTGACTTACACATGAAGATAGAAACAGGACCTAATTATCTACAGTATTTAGCATATTACTGTGCAGATAAGAGTATTCAATAAATGCAGTGTTATCAACTGAATAGAATGTAGCAAATTGTGTATCAAGAAAATATAAATTCAAAAAGCAATCACCACAGCCTTTGACTATCATAAGTCTCCAAATGGAGGGTTAAAGTTACTAGTTCTCTCTCCTTTATTACTTTGACATTTATTTCTTTTTTAAAAATTATAAACTTCATGGTAGATAAAGGCTGAAATAAATATATGTGAAACAATGAAGCTGTAACAAATGATTCTATTCAGAAGTACATTAACTCATTCTCTGTAAGGATCACAAAAGCTTATAGTTATTTACTCTGTCCCAATGCACCAGAATCTAACATTTTCATGAAGAAAACAGAAACAAAGATGGTAATCTTTTCTGTTGTGCTAGGCAGTACAAGTCATTAACAATTAAAAATATAGTCCCTTGCATTGAGCAGTTTAAAATTCAGTTTTTCTGATTTTTACAATGCATCTTCTAATAAGCAAAATTATCCATGTTTTTTATAATTATGTATCCATGTTTTAAAACAACACTTAGAATAAACTATATAATCCATTCATTCTTCTCCATTATTTGTAGGAAAAGATGTAAGGTGTTTAGAAAATAACATATAACAGTGTACTTTATAAGTAGTATCAACAATTCAAAGGGAAAAAAAAAAAGCAACACAGGCCTCTTAAAAAGAACAGAATTAATCCACTGAACAGATTCTTCTTCACTAAAGAATAAAGCAATAATAGCTTTCCCTCTCTAACCCAAGAATGCAGAAAATGTTACTGTGACAGATTAAAGATGCCATAGTGAGGAAGATACAATAATTGACAATTTCAAGATGTTAAATTGCTATGCAGACATCTCATAGAGAATAATCTACTTATCTCCTACCCACCTACAAATTATAAAAACAAAACAAACACCCGACAATTGGTCTGATTTTATTTTTCCTTTTGCTTGCTCTTTTACAAAGCAAAAGAATCTTTCCACAGAAAGGTACAACTTACCTACAAACAACACAGGCCAATCCCATCTCCATGGCAAAATCATCAGCACTAGTCTCCTCAAAACTGGAAAGGTCAGTCATAGCTAAATCCTTGCTGGTTTGGACAGTAATGGGAGAGGACCGTGTCTCTGGTTTCTCCAATCTAGGTTTCTTTGGAATATCAACTCCTTCTGTGATGTCTGATTTCATCTATAAAAAGCAGACAATCAGAAAGTAACATGTCAGAATAAACCTTATATCATGGAGAGATGGATAAGATAGACACCTGTAATGACCAAGTCTACTTGACAGATATTTTGACATACTTAGGAACAGTTATAAACACTAAAGATCTGTAGAAGATTTATAATAAATTCATAATCAATACATTACAAGAAACCAGCAAGGTAGAAATAAAAAAAATCAGAACATTTTAGTATGTATCTGTATCTGTCTTTGTATTCTTTTATCCATTAAAGAATTCTGGAAGTTCAATGCACTTACTTACATGGCCTTTTGTTTCCCATGTCGGATGCTTTGAAATGAGAAGTCACAGTACTAAAAAGGCTATTTTTAAGGCTACTTTTTATCTTAAATATTTTAAATTATAAACTACTGATATTTGGGGCACCTAGGTGGCTCAGTTGGTTAAGTGTCTGACTTTGGCTTAGTCATGATCCTGGGTTCTGGGATCAAGCCGACATTGGGCTCCCTGCTCAGTGGGGAGGCTGCTTCTCCCTCTCCCCTCTGACCCCCTATCGTGTTTGCTCTCTCTCTCTCAAATAAATAAAATCTTAAACTACTGATATTCGAAATATTGAAAAGAAGCAAATAACAAACCATCTCCCAGTCATCCAGACACTGCCATATTTGCTTCAAAGCAAATTCTGGCTCCTCTCTTTAAGATATAAATATTACAGACATACCTGTCAGATTGGCAACAATTAAAAAGTCTGATAAGACATGGAGAATTTGCCATTCTTACACGTTATTGGCGAGAGTATAAATTTAGTATATACACTTTGGAGAGTAACTTGACAATGGACAGTAATAACTGAAGACGTACCTATCCTATTACATCTATTTATAGATATACCTCCTATAGAAACTATCACCATGTGCACAAATTTCCCTTTAAAGTAGCTCACTGAAGAACCATTGTAATAGAAAAAATGGAGAAATAAGCTAATTGCTCATCAGTAGGGGAATGGATAAACTGATTTATTCACTCAATAACTATTATATGGTAGCTGAAAGCAATATTCACATCTTCATGTTATCAACACACGTGAATTTCAAAAGCACATTTCTTGAGAGATGAAAAAGTAAGTTGCCAAAAGATATACATGTACAGTATGATACCATTTATATCAACTAAAAAGCACAGAAAACAATACTATATAGTTTATAAATAGCCAATATTTAGAAAAAGTATGAAAACATATGAGACTAAAATATTCCACCTTGAGGGCAAGAATTACTAAAGATCTTTTTAATGTGTTTTTTACTAAGTGCTAAAATCTTAATAATTAACTATGTGCAAAAATCATTCAAAACAGGCAATCCAAGAACTTCCTGTAGCTCTGTTAAGGTACACACCATCCTGCAACAAATTTCATGTTTAGTCACTTACATCTTTATTCTCTCTTGTCTTTTCTTCTCAACAACTGTTCTATCTAGAATATTTAAGTTATGGATTAAAGTTTATATTTGAAATTAGTACATCCCCTAGGGTTCAAATATGCATTGATAATGACTTCAGTAAATGGTTAAATAATGTTTCTAAATTTTACTCACTTTTCAAAAAATCAACATCTATAATTATCAAAATATGTTTACTGAGTAATTATTATGTACTTTACCTACTATTATGTAAAAGTGAGCACAGAAAGAAACATTGTTCCTGCCTATAAGCACAACTGATTTACTCTTTTTAAAGGCAGATTAAATTAATTCTTACTTTATCAGCTGGTCTCTTTTCAGCTTCCTTCTTTACTTTTTCAGTTGTGAGGGCCTTGCCATTACTATTGCCAGAAGGAAGACTGGATGACGTTTTGGGCTCTTGCTTAACAGTAATAGCTTTTGTGCTTGAAATTTTGGGTGGCTCCACATCCTAAAAGATGAAATAAAAAAGATACTTGTAATTAAATGTTCTAAGAAACTGTAAAAAGTAGATCATAAACATAAACAATTATCAGTAAAAAATTAAGATTTGTTTTGACCAATGTAATATCCATTTCTTTAAAAAGCTTTATTGGGAAATAATTGATATATAAAATGTATCTATTAAAGTGTAAAATTGGTACTTTTCACATGAAACCATCACCACAATCAATATAAAGACCATATCCATCATTCCCCAAAGTTTCCCTGTGGCCCATTATAATTACTCATAGAGGTATACATTCTAGAGAAACTATGTCCCCCCCATCGTCAGGCAATCACTAACCTGCTTTCTGTAACTACAAATTAGTTTACATTTCCTAGAAATTTATAGGAACAAAATCATACAGTATGTACTCTTTTTTTCTGTCTTCTTTCACTCAGCCTATTTATTTTGAGATTGACTCAGGTTGTTGAGTATATCAACAGTTCATTCCTTGTATCGCTGAATAATATTCTATTGAATGGATATATCTTTTGTTTATTCACTTATCTATGGGTGAATATTTGTTTATAGTTTGGGGCTATTCCAAATAAAGCTATTATGACCATTCATGCACAAATCTTTGTGTGGACATTTACTTTCATTTCTCTAGAATTAATGTCTAGGAGTAAAATGGCTGGATGATATGGTAGGTGTGTTTAACTTTTTAGGAAACTAACAAATGATTTTCCAAAGTAGCATACCATTTTATATTTCCACCAGGAGTATATGAAGAGTCCCAGCTCCTTCATATCCTCGTCAACATTGGTATAGCTAAACTTTTTAATTTTAGACATTGTAGTAGGTATAGAGTGGTATATCATTATTGATTCAATTTCCATTTTCCTAATGTCTAATGATGTTGAACAGTTTTTCAAGTGCTTATCTGCCATATGTATATCTTCTTTGGTAAAGCGTTCCTCTAAATTTTTTGCCCTTTTTAAAAAATGGAGTTGTTTATTTTATTACTGAGTCTAAAAAGTTCTTCATAGGTTCTGGATACAAATCCTTTATCAGATACTTGTTTTGCAAATATTACCAGTCTCTGGCTTGTCTTTTCCTCCTTGTCTTATTGCTGATATTTATACTTGTTATCTATTGCTAATAGTACACAGAGTTTATGTCTATGATAGCTCCTTGAAATCACCCTGCAAAAAAGGAGGCCATTTCCTCCCATTTAAAATAAACGAAAACATCTGAGTGCGGTCTACTTCTTTGTGATAACACATAAATGTATAAAAATACAAACTGGAATGATATACACTAGCTTCAGAGCAGTGGTAACCTCTGAGGAGGAAGAAATGGGGAAGGGATAAAGAACAGGGCTTTAGACTTATTGGTAGCTACACTTGATTTATTGTGCTGATTGTCTAGACCAGACGTTGGAAAAGAGGCCTAGAGGCCAAATCTGGCCCATTGCCTGTTTTTTATAAATCAAGTTACATTAGAACACAGCAATACTCATTCATTTATGTATAACCTGTGGTGTTTTCATGCTATCATGGCAGAATCAGATTGTTGTGACAGAGACCATGTGGCCCACAAAACCTAAAACATTTTTACAGAAAGTTTGGTGACCACTCATTTAGACTTGGGAAAGCGACGGAAAAAAATGTTGGTAATGCAGTTTAACTTAAAAAGTTATTGTGTCTCTAACATAAAAAACTAAAAATCTTGTAGCGTTTGAAAACTATTATCTAATTCAGAAAAAGAGTTACAAGTCATTGACAGATGAGTTCAGTTCTAAGTTCATTATTTCTTTTTCTTTTCTTTCCCTTTTTGTTTTTTTTATAAACAGACTCCATACCGAGCATGTAGCCAATGAGGCTTGAGTTCATGACTGAAATCAAGACCTGAGCTGAGATAAAGAGCTGATCTTGATCAAGGCTTAATCAACTGAGCCACCCAGGCACCTCTGAGATCATTATTTCACATTTGACTTATTCAATGATGTAAATGAAATATCAACAATTTTTATGTTGAACCTACATTTGGAGAATCAGTTGTTAATATTTATAAGCACACCACTGCCTCCAGGTGATTCTTACTCTAGAGATGGAAATGGACAGCTAAAGGCTACAATTAAGTGAATCCATACTTTTTAAATACCTAACAGAGTATATTCTGTAGGTTGATCAACAGAAGTAACTCCAGTTAGAAATCTAAGGCAGGAGGCTTTTTAATCAAAACAAATATTTCATATACTTTAATAAATGAATTTCCTTTTGTTTTAGAATCTCAAAATACAGTACTGCTTCTTTATTAAGAATAGGTTTTTCCTATTGGGATAGTATCAGTATTCAGAGCAGAATAAACTTACTGGTGCATTCTGTAGATTTGTGTAATCTGGTCAGTTTGAACTTGCTGAACCTACCAGAATGACAATGGTGGAAGAAACAAGGACACACTGGCCCTACTATTCAAAACACAGTAGAAAGGCTTGAGAATACAAGAGTTTGTGTTGAAAGAAGACTGGGGGCGATATACCACTGTTTACTTAAGCACTGGGTCTGGGGCTTGGCTGCTGAGTCTGGGATTTGGGCCTGTCTTTAGCTTGAAATTCTGGATTAGACTGAGAGAATGATGTAATCCTGTCTTCCCTTTCTCAGTTTGGTTTCTAGGTCCAAAGACCTGGGTGACTTGGAGTTTCAGGGTTCTAGAGCTTTAGAAAGGTTTGAAAGGACGTATCAGGTGTTACAGAATATAATAAGAGCTGCCATTCACAAAAAGCCTATTATGTACCAAGCAGATACTACACTAGGTAACTTACATAATTTATCTTTGGTTAATTTTCACAATTTTGCAAGGTAATTTTTATTATCCCCATTTTACTAATAAAGAAATAGAGGCTGGCTGAAATGAAGTTACTATGCACCTTAGTTTCCTTATTTATTTTTATTTTTTAAAAAGATTTTATTTACAGAGCAAGACAGCACGAGCAGGGGGAGGGGCAGAGGGACGAGCAGACTCCCAGCTGAGCAGGAAGCCCTGTGTGGGGCTTGATCACAGGACCTTGAGATCATGACCTGAACTGAAGTCAGACGCTTAATTGACTGAGCCACCCAGGTGCCCATCAGTTTCCTTATTTTTAAACGAAAATAAATAATACCTATCTCAAAGGATCATTATCACAATTAAAATTAATTATACACATACACCATGCAGAAAAGTACCTTAAACACAATAAATGTTCAGGATATAATATCTACTACCACACAACTAGTAAGAGGCAAGCTGGGATTTAAAGCAGCTTTGGTTTCAAAATGTATACTCTTTTCACAGAAAGTTGTTTGGCTGCTTTGTTATTACCAAAGTTGGAGCCACACAGTTCTCATAGTTCATTCACATCTCCTTTTCCCCTTAAATTATCCTACCCATATTCAATCCACTTCATTGCAAAATCCCTGCCCTTTTACTTCATGATTTTTGGCCTGCAAAACATTAGAGAATAATTACAAGTTACGGTTTCAACCAGTAGCTTAAAAAATATTTTGATCATAAAGATAGAAATTAAATCATAAATAAGCGGGATTCTCTACACATAAAGTAGTACAACAGAATATCCCTCCCACCCAGCTAACTTTTCTATGTAATGCAACAGTTCTCTGAGAGCGTGAAGGAAGAACATTAAAGAACATAATTTCTTCATGCCTCAAGGAAAGATTATTATGGCAGGGAGACTGTTTTGAGATGGTCTGAATACTAACACTGTTCTACTACAGGCCTCACAAAACTTCCTCCAAGCTTTTTATTCACCTTTTGAGATGGACGGTAACTTGAATCAATGCCCCGAGCCAAAGATTCATCAAGTAGTGCCTTTAGCTTTTCTGCAGAATCCTTACTCTTTGAATGTAAGAAGCCTAGTGCTTTCAAAAAAATGGGATCAAGTTCCAAGTTCACAGTAGCAGCCATTGCCAATACCTGAAGAAAAAACAAAGGCGGGGGGGGGGGGGTTAATTTAGAGACAATGAACAGTTATCTATGTTAAAGTTTATCAATTTGTTCTTTTGTTTATTATAGGTAACACTGTACTCATGATACAAAATCTGAAATGTCTAAAAGGTTATTACAGAAAAAAGTAAATTTGTTATCTCTACCAAATTCTTCGCCCCTGAAGCAAGAACTTTATCAGTTTTCTGTATCCATATCCATGGTTAAAATTTAAAACCAGATACCTCCTCCCTGCCACAGAGCCCCTTCCTAACTCTGTTTGAAAATATATGCTTACAGTTCAGTATACAACAATTTGATGTGTTTAGGTCAGGTTTACTATATACCAAAATTTCTGCTCTCAAACCTTATTTCCACTGCCAAAAAGAAAAAGAAAAAAGAAAAAAAAAAAAGATTGGGGTGTGAGATGTCACAGGAGGGCAGTGGTTAGAGGAAGCATCAAGTGATGAGCTGTAAAGGTGCAGCAGCTTTTACCTCAGTTATATTTTCTTTTTATCTCCTTAGTCCTCAGCTCCAATCCTGAATGCCTCAGAAAACATACTAATGATAATCTTATTGGATCACATTTAGATTGTGGTATCTCATGCATTAACCTATTTTTAAAAAGCAAGTTCTCTAAGAAATAGTGCCATAGCTACCACAAAAAAAATTACATATATATATATATATATATATATATATATATATGTAATATAAAATCTCTCCCATAGGGCCTATGATAATGCTCTGTGTCATCAGGAGCTTACAATACAGTGAAGATGTACATCAAAGGCTTATGAAATTCCAAACATTAAAAAGTTTTGTTTTCAGCTAATACCAAAGCTATCATGTGGTTCTACTTCTTGTGTCACTTTTTCAAATACTTCTCCAGGCAAGGAATTATTAAAATAAAAGTGTGTACTTTGTGTTCAATCCTTTGATCAATATTGTAGGGCTTGAAGTTGTCTTCTATCCTTGAGGTTGATATTGTAATAATGCAACACACTTGCACTGTTAGAGTTAAGCATCTGTCAGCAATTCCACAGTAATCTCTCATTTTCAGGGGTTTATAAAGCCATCAAAACTTGCTGTGGGTTGAATCTTGGCATATGAAAGTTCAGACTGAAATGAATTTTGTTTGTTCCTTACCCATCTACTTCTCCCCAATCCCTCTCCAACTTTGACAGGAAACACACACACACACACCCTTAGGCTTTTTTTTTTTTTTTTAAGTTTTCAAGAAAGTATTAGGTACTTATCTGATATCCTCGGAATTATTGTTAAATTCTGTGCTCTACTTAAATATTTGAATCATTCATGCATCCAAAAGCCAATACTAATAGGAAAATAACCTACCTCAAACAGCTGTATTAGTAATTTAATGAAAATTGAGAAGCAACATCTGTCACTTAAGATGGTATTATTCCATACATTATCTATATAGATGATAGGTACAGAAAGGTTATTTTTAAATTTACTCATGGTATAGGCTGGTCACTATACATATTCTCAGGAAAAAACAGTTCCTCACTGAAATGTCCACAATGAAAAGAATAAAGCTGCCATTTCTCCTGAGTGCTCAAGGGGAATACGGCCTAATCGTTCCACTGATGTAACTTTTTATAGCTAAAGAGCATAGTGTTTACTCATCCAAAACAATCTGTTTTAGGAGATTGACCACAGGTTAATATTGAAGAGAATCCTTTTAATACACTAGAAAAACCATTACTTGAAATTTCTTTGCTGAAAACCAGAAGCCAAGTACTTACTGTTATGTAATTCTGTTAACTGCCAATAAAATGTTTGCATTACAGATTAGGTGACAAGAGTCAGCACCTACATTATAAGACTATAGAGGTCATGTTATCAATACCAACATTTCTATTGGAACCTTGGAGTCAGCTCTTCTTATACGATCCTGCAATTATAAAACTGAACAGGCTTTGTACCCATGCCCTAAATTACTAACATGTCCCTCTAGCCCAGGGGTCTTCATAATGGAATACAGGGAAAAAACATAAGAATTTCTTTTTAATTTTTTACTAAAAAATAAGCTGTTAATATACAGAATGATAGTAATGTATGCATATAATTGATAACATACATGGAAGTGTGCTCAATTTTACATGTATGGAATAATGAGACAAATTTGGAGGCCACTGCTTTAGTCTATCTAGCAACTTCTAGTTTCCCTTCCTATTATGCATACATCAAGGCTGCTTTAAGCTACAAACTACCTTTCATTTGTAAAGCCCTCCAATACTTTCTTTCAGCTCAGCCCTTCTCTTTCTCCACATTAACTTCATTGCTAGCTGCCCATCATCTTCTAGCCCCCAATCATTACCAATATATTTCCCCATGTTTTCTACTTTTTTTTTCTTAAGCGCTCCTTGTATCTCTTTACCTTTACTATTTCCGCCATGACATCACCTTTTTACCACCATCTCCCTGGTGCCCTTTGACTTCCTACTCAAAGAGCAAAGAGGTCTACGGACATCTTATTCCGTATTGCTGCTTTTGGAAAAACATTCCATGACCACCATTCATCAAAATCTTCTCTTGAAAGCCACACCTGCACCTTCAAGGTTGCTAAAGTATGGAACCATGCTCATCTTCTTCCTCCCCACCTTCATCTTTGGCAATGCCAAAATTGCATCTATACTGATGATCTTCTCCAGCTCCTGCACTTTTACTTAAATCTTCAACCCCAAGGAGCTTAATTCTTGGTCACTTAATTCTATAGTCTCCTTTTTGACTATAATCTCTCATCTTTCTATCTCTTCCACTGTTTTGACCCAGAAACCTCTTCAGGGTACCAGGTCAACCTTCCTTTTGGGTTTTCTGTTTGGCTGGTTTTTGCCCCATTTCTTTCCTTCCATTCCACCTGCACTTTGACTTTATAGAAGCCTCCAATTCTTTGTTTCCTCTGATTTCTCCTTATTGACACCTCCTTGCTCCAACTTTTTTCCCTCATCAAAGAGAAAACAGTAGTTGGGCCTAATATAAAATACCCGTAGTTCTGTGTTTTATCCTTTATATTTTAGTTTTCTATCTTACTTTTCTTCACCCCCTTTTCTACTGCCTTCTCTGGTTTCTATTCCCCTTTCTTACTGGCAAATGCACACATAGGAAAGTTTCATCTACTGACGTCCTTAAAGAGGTCAGCAACTAATTTCTCAATTTACCTCCTTTATTATTTCCAAAAATATTTTCCTAGAGTTACACCAAATTATGTTACTTTTATACAATCTTTCCCTGTATATTCCAAAATCCATGATCAAAACAGACTGGAAAAGAACCGTATCATTCTTACTGAGGATTAGAATTCTAGAAAACAAAGTCCTGTGTGTGTGTGTGTGTGTGTGTGTGTGTATAGACAGACAGATAGATAGATACCAATACATGAAAGAAACTAAATGCTTTAAATGTAGGTTTAATTTAAAATCTAGGTATTGCTTTAAAAAAAAAAGGATGTCAGAAAATTAGTAATTACTACTTTAAAAAATGTCAGTGACCTAGGAATCTGGTAGTAGTGACACTGGTGGGAGTGAATTCTTAGCTCATAGTAGGAATCATCTATGGCAAATGCATATGTATAACACAGAAATTTCCACGACTAAACAACGATCTCTTTTCTGCATCTCTTACTCCTTCTTGATTTATTTGTAGTCTGTCATTTTACTTCCTTTCCAGCTTATATTCCATGGTCCAGCCTTTCAAAGACTCTCTTTTCTAAGCACCCTTGTCCTACAGTCCTATAGTTTCATCTGCTTTGTACCATCCATCCTGCTATTTACATTCTCCCTGACTGCACCCAAACTCTGAGTGCAGCTGAGAGGAATAAACACACCGTATTTTCAGAGTCACCAATCTCATCTAGGCACTCCACAACACAATTTAACAACCCTATCATGCTTCTCTTGTCAACTTACTTCCCCACTTTCTGCCAAGACTAGTTACACTTTCTCCATTTTCCTTGAAACTGCTACCCTATCTCAGTAGATGTCTGCTGACTTCACAGAGAAAACAAGCTGTCAGACAAACACTAAATCAACCTCCTGCCAGTACCTCTACAAACTTACCTGCACCCATCCTTTCCTCCTTCCCACTTGATAAAGGAAAAGGTGGCTCTCCATGTAATGCTACCTGTACCTGGATCCTACCTTTTCCTTCTCCATCTGGACCTTGAGCTATGGATTATTTCACCATATGTCTCCATGGAGACATATGGATTATTTCACCATATGTCTCCATCTGGACCTTGAGCTATGGATTAGTTCACCATATGTCTTCTCCACTGCCCACACCCACAACCTCTTTCTTTCAACTGGCATCTTTTCATTAACAAATATATTCAAGGCTCTTGTATCCTGTCTTCTTCATTTCATAGCAAAACTCCCTCAGAAAGTCACCCTCATTCTATGCTCCCTTTCTTCATTCTTCTATTTATGCTGCATTTCCTCCAATTGGCCTTTGTCCCACCATTCCATGTTCTCACCAAAGTATTCCTAACTTTAGGTAAATAAAATAAACATTGGTTTTTTCCTCCTATTTCTTTCTTAGTCTTTTTTGTAGGTTCCTATTCCACTTCAACATAAATGAGTTCCTAAGGTTAGGGTAGTTCTGGGTCTTTTCCTGTCTCACTCTACACCTTCTCAAAATGTGACATCTGGATCAGCAACACAGATCACCGATCAACTGAAGAGAAAACTCGGGAGTGGGCCCAGAAATCTGTATTAAACCTTCTAGCTGATTCTGATCCACTCTAAAGTTTGAGAATTACTGTCCTCGACAATTTGATCTACACCCTTTTGCCAATGATTATAAATTTCTCTCTCCAGCCCATCCATCTCGTCCGAGACCGAACAGCCAGCTTGACTCGGCTGTCTCCCTGGTGTCTCCTATTCATCACGTGCCTAACAGAGCCACGCAAAACCTCTTCTTTTGTCTCCCAACCAGACCTCCTAGCATTCCCTTTCTCAAATGATACTCACCCCATTGCTCCAGCCAGAACCTGTGTATCAGCTTTAAGTCCTCCTAATTCCTTGCCCACCACTGCTGCTCCCCCACCCTGCATTCAATCACCAAACCACCTAAATATATCTCAAATTCATCTACCTTTTTCAATCCTTACTACCACCACCCTAGACCAAGCTACCATCATCCATTACCTGGTTCACCATATAGCTTAATCAGTCTTTCCACAACCACTCTTGTTCCCCTCCACGTCTTTCTATATCACTCACTTGGTTAAAATGGTCTTTTCACTTCTCTCTGTCCGAAGGTTAAAGAACAAGATCCTAAACAAGGTCTCTAATGCCCTACAAGATCTGGTAATACATATACAGTAGCTACAAGAGTACCTGGCAGAGAATACACACTCATTAAATGTCACCTAGTATCTCAGGTTATTCCCACTCTCTATTGTAGCCACATAACTTAGTTCAAGCCTTCCAACTTATCATGCTCTTTTTCACCTCAGCACTTTAGTAGAAAGTGTCCCATACCCATTTTATTCATCCTTCATATCTCAGCTTTTTTTTTTTCCACATTCCCCCAACGAAAGAAGAAGTCTTATTGTTACGTGGTCCCCAAACAACATGCACTTATTTGTAAAAGTTACTACACTGCTAATTATGTAAACAGTGTCTGTCTTTCTCACTAGAATATAAATTTCATGACAACCAGCACTGGATTGATCTTACTACTGTTGTTAACTGTGTGCCTAGCAGGGAGCCTGGCAGGTAGCAGGTATTCATTAAATGCTGGCCAACTGAACACATATTATTCATTTCTTCTTTCAAAAACTTTTTCCTCCTTGATTTCTTTTTTTTTTTTTTAAGAATTTTTTATTTATTCATTCGACAGAGAGAGAGACAGCCAGTGAGAGAGGGAACACAAGCAGGGGGAGTGGGAGAGGAAGAAGCAGTCTCCCAGCAGAAGAGTCTGACGTGGGGCTCGATCCTGGAACACCAGCATCGCGCCCTGAGCCGAAGTCAGACGCTTAACGACTGAGCCACCCAGGCGCCCCTCCTCCTTGATTTCTATTACAGTTAGCTTTTCTGGTTTTCCTCTTCTATCTCTGACTACTACTGACTCCTTTCAGCTCTGTCACTCTTGGTATTGCCCAATTATTGGTCCTTGCCTATCTTCTCTAGCTCAGTTTCCAACTTCTTCCTTGCTTATCTTCTATAGGTCATGTTTTTAACTATCACCTCCAGGCAGATGATTTGGTGTTTATCACCACTCCAATCTCACTTAAGCTCAAATCCCACATTTCCAGTTGCTTAGTAGATATGTCTACCTGGTTGCCCTAACGGTATCTCAAACTCAGTTAAGACTAAAACTAAGATTATGAGTACCTTGCCCCAAAAGTTCCTTGTCCTGCACTTTTTTCAATGAATGACACACTCTCCACTAATCCAGTCTGAGGCCTAAATCCTTCTCTTACCGAGGCCTCTCTTATTTCTTATTACCAAACAATCAGCAAGCCTTCCCTATGGATTCTGACTCTGTAGCATTTCTCACATTTGTTCCACTTTTCACTTCCACTGCTACTACTCAAATTCACATCTTTATAAATTTCGTATTATAGCAGTAATCTAGTTATTCTCCTTGACTGCAACACTGTTGTCATATTAATGTTCCCAAAACACATTTTTCTTTCTTTTTTCATTTTCTGGCTTAAAAACTGAAACTTCCTACTGACTTCAAAATAAAGCCCAATTTCTTCACCTACCATTTAAAAAGACTCCTTAACTGGCACAAAAATTTTAATTCTTCATATACAGATTTTCCTTACAGCACAGCTATCAGCTGGCCTTGATACCTCTACTTATTTTTCTCTCTGGGAAGCTTTTTACCCATTTTTAGATGTCTAAATTCTATGTTCAAATATTATTTCTTACGAGGATTCTATTCACCAATGGTGTGCCCTTCTCCACCCCAAATACTACTACTAATCTCTCCCTCCTAGGATATCTCATAGTGCTTTCTTGTGATACTAGGACTTTCTACCTTGAACCATACTTTTTTTTTTTTTTAATTTTGTAAAAGTGTTGTATTCCCTATAAAACTTTGAGTACTTTAAGGGGGGGAGTCTATATTTATCTTTTTGACTATCACTTTGCTACCTTGCAAAGTACCATAATATAATGGCTACAGAATTATTAGGGTTCAAAGTAAAGTATAATGATCTTTTCCCTCCTTCTGCACAATTCTAACCATTTACAAAGTTCCTTTGCAAAGAGCAGTAAGAAACTCAAACGCATCTTCCCTGCACCTCCTGCCCCCCCCCAAACAAACCCTCAAACACCAAAAAAGCAACAGGAGAAGCAATACAAACAAAAACCGCGCCTTCCAATACAAGAGACTTGTACCATGTTCCTATCTGCAATACTCTCTTCCCAATCCTTTACCTGTCTTAAATTCATTAATCCCACTAGATTGTAACTCCATGAGGGCAAGGACTTATTTTATTTATATATCTAATGTTTAAAACTTAGGTTCTCAAAAATATTGAATGAATGAACTAGGTTTTGTTTAAATATCACTTTCTGAGTCTTCCGTGATCTCTCCAACCTGCACTGGATATTCATAATGCTTTGCCCTAGATCCCATTTCTCACCCTACATGCCAATCTTAAAAGAAGTCCAAAGTTGATCATCTGCATGTGCACAAGATAAAGAAAACTGAACCTATTCACAAAGAGAGCAATATTAGGGTTGTCATCGCATAACGCTCTAGAAAGCTTTGCCATCTATGTCTTTGGAAGCTCTTGCAAACCCTTCTAATAAAAATCCTTTTAAAGGTG
The DNA here is from genome assembly GCF_017311325.1 of Ursus maritimus. NCBI lineage: Eukaryota > Metazoa > Chordata > Mammalia > Carnivora > Ursidae > Ursus > Ursus maritimus. The sequence continues at coordinate 2,023,624 of NW_024423453.1, forward strand.
CTGCCCATTTCAATCCTCTACTGAATTCTTGGCCCTGGGTTACACTGAAATCTTAGGGACACGTCTGGAAACGCAGGGAATGCGGAAAGTCCACGATTCCAAATCAACCAAGTGACAGAGAAGCTGAAAACGGACAGCAGACGCTCAGAAAAGGAATGCCAATCCTTTGATCAAAACAGGACACCGAAGGCCTAGCACGGGGGAAGGTCTTTGAGGAGGGAGCCCGAGAGAAGATAAGAGGCGGAAAGAGGGAGCTGCACAGAGAAGTCGCCAAAACCTTCCGGGAAAGGTCCGAGACAAGGGTCCAGGGACCTAGTCCCTGCAGCCGAGCCTCAGTCGACGAGCCCTAGCCGAAACACACTAGGAGGAAGCACTACCCTCGCCGAAGGGAGGCAGCGGTCAGCCTGGGACACGCGACCGCCCGCCAATTACGAGGTTTTCCCTGAAGGAACGAGGAAACTAAGACCCCACGCAACCACTCTCCCACCTCGGCCCTCGAGGAGGTCTCGAGCCTCCCAGAGGCGGCTGGGAGCCGGCTAGCTCGTCACAACTCACCGCTCCGCCCCGCGGCTCCGTCCGTTCCCGGAGGCCCCTTCCGAACCGCTCCCGGAACTAGCCGGCTCCGAGTAAGAGGAAACAAAGGTTCCTGCCGTAGTGTGAAGACGGGACCTTTTTGGCTGTGCGACGGTAGGAAGTGACGTAACAGCTGGTTTCCGGTCCGCCGGATTATGAATGACGGCCGACGCGGCTGTTTCCAAGACAGGGTACCTGTTGTTTCTCTCCCGGCCTTTCTGGCAGCCAGTGGTCCGTGGGCGAAGACGCGCAGAAGCTGCCTCGGAAACCTGGCTCGCGCGGGGTGGGTAGGCGCAGGCGGCTCGTGTCGCTGACACGCTCACGCACCCTCCCTGCCTGGCCGCGCCTCTGCGACCAGGTAAAGAGGGCGCTCGGGCTGCTGCCTCCGCGGTCCCCCTGACCCCCCTGAGTGTTCTGTGCATCCGGAGGCGACAGGGCTGACGCTGTGGGATGGGGAGGTGGGGGGCAGCAAGGGCAGAGGCGTGGAATTAGTGGCCCGAGCTCTCTCCAGTGCTGGGGCCCCTCAGTCTCTTTACACAGTCACAGCTTCTGAGAGAGCTGGTGGAGGGCTCCGGGGCCAATCCCCGTGGCTTCCTCTGCTGATGGGGGAATGGAGCAGCTTCTCTTTGCAGAAGTCTGTGGGGGTGGTTTGCCGTTTGCTGCTAAGTGTAGTTTTAAGACCTTTTGGCACGCTTTCACTTTTTTCTCTTTGCACTTAAGAGTTTAATTCCATGCCTTCCTGGTTGGAGAAAGCAGTTTTATGGGAATGCTGTTTAACAGTTGCTCCAAAGGACTTGCTTTGTTTGGGGCCATTCATCTCTGTTACACTATCAAAGCAGTGTTTCAGTTAGGTTTTAAACTTCTGCGTAGAAAGTTTGAGTTTAACTTGCATGAAAATTGCTTTGGCTTCAGAAACATTTACGAACACCCGGACTTCCCCTCCCAACCCTACCTGGTTTGGAATTAGGTGGTTTTTTCCCCCTTTATTCTTAAGCCCAAGATCCCATTTCTTGTCACGAATTCTTGAATATCAAGGAAATGCCAGCATTTGATGATATATTTTGTGCTAAGCTATTGATTTAATAGAGTACTTTTTCTAAGTTTATCTATAGAAAAAGCATTAGAGAAAATGAAAAAGCTGGCAAGAATGAGAGATGTGGCGATTGTAAACATGGTCATTTAAATATTGTGAAAATAAATGCTTTGTTATAAATGCAACTGAATATTTGTTGTCCTATTTAATAAATCAAACTTTAAGCTATGTGAGTTTTTTTTTTTTTTTTTAACTGCCGGGTGGGGAGTATACACTACTAAGAGAATTGGCTTAGGGCATGCATACTCACGATGTGAAATTATGTTTGAGTTTTACCTGAAGACATTATTTTAAGAGGTCTTACTTTAAAATCAAGTCTGTAATGAGAGCAGTGAGATTTGAGAGCTGTTTTTATCAGCTTTTCTATTTCATTATTACTATTTTTTGACACTTCTATAGGTTTGCCTGCTTTAAGCAAAGCTCAGACTTGAACTTCTGTAATATTGGGTCCATCAAGTTTAAAAACAACAGCAACCTGTGTTTACTTTGTAGCTTTGGTATCACCTGTGATTTGACATAATACTGAGTATCCAGCTAGCCTTTCTAATAGCAACAATTAAGCAGACCTTGAAACGTAACAAATTCTGTAGGCCAGTCAGCTAAAACACCGGTAATATTTACAATTCCTTAATATAAGTTGTTTTTATCTTCAAGTATTCAAAGTAGCCCACTGAATTCTGTAAGGATTAGTACTTAGAATACAAGGATTTAAACCATTTAGATCATAACAAACCTAGGTATTGTTTGCTATGGGGATTCAGTAATTTTATTTCAGGCTCGCTGACATTTCTAACATGTTAGCATTTTATGCTGCGATCCCTATTAATTAGGAGGTCAGGCTTAGCTGAAAGCATTATGATTCTGTGGCAACTGATGAGTTCCTGATTCACCAGAGAGATGACACACTTCCCTTATGGCTAAAGTTACAGTAAGCTTTTTCGCTTTTAAACAGTTTCCCCCCCCCCCCCACTTTTTGCCCAGATAAGAAAACAGCTAATTTTAATTATTGGACTTTGTCCTCTAGGACTTAACTATATGCATCTCCACATTACATAATATAATGAGCACTAAGCAGCTCAGCTTCTTTTCTTTCCTTTTTTAACCTTTAATATCTAAGGTAATTAGCTGCTATCTAACTCTATAGGGGCAAGCTTTTATATATGTAAAATATAGATAGTAAGAAAATAGGGTGAGATTTGCAACCAAATTGTTATTTTGTGAAATGTATAAAACAATCTAAGTTCCATTCATAATGTTGAACATTGGATGTGGTAAGAAATTTAATGAGTTTAAGTTTTAATCTTTAAGAAAGATGTAATTGCATACCTGTAAACTGTTGAACCGTTTATTTTGTACAATATAAGCAGTTAATATGCAAGTAGACTTAGGGTATCACATATTCTACCATTTTCTGACTTCCTGTCACAGCAATAAACCGTTTTTTTCAGTACTGGCAGGGCGGGTGAGGCGGGGTGGGGGGGGAGCTTTTCACTTAGACATGAATCCCTTCTCTTTACTGAGAAGTTTGGAAATATAAAGCATAATTTGTGGCTTGCCAGTCAAAATTTGTTTAATAGTGTTAATGGGTAAGGAATTTTGAGATAAATTACAAATGAATAATAATAGCTAGTATTTATAGGCTTACTAATGTGACAGGCATCCTTAGGTTCTCACAGCACACTATGGTAAATCTGATATTATTGTCCCCATTTTATAAATGAGAAAGCTAAGGTACAGGAAAGTTCTATATTGCTATTAAATATCAGAACCAGGATTTGAACCCAGTCAGCTCCAGAGCCTAGGCTCTTATCCATTAGTTTATATTTCTTGGTGTATAAATATTATACTTGCTAAGTAAGTATGTAACATCTAGATAGGTTCCTAGTTCTCTTGACTCTATATATACAAAAACTAAACTTTACAAGTTTCGATTGATTCAAGTTATACTTTTTTCCAATTCCACTCACAGAGGTCATTTTGTTTCTTCATTTCAATTTATACGTAGTTGGCTCTTAAAGTAGATTTATTCATTTGGAAGAATGGTGTCAAGAAGAATGAAGCTAATGTACCAAGATTAAAGTTCTCAATAGTATTGTCATTACAATGATTACAGTATTCGTTTATGTACATTCATTCATTTATTTCTTGAACTAAAATTTGAGTACTCAAGCATTGGAGATATAAGGTTGGGTAGTAAGTGCTATAAGAAAAAAAGGATAAAAGGCTAGGAGATGATGGGAGTACTTTTTCAATTCAGGTTGTCAGGGAAGGCTGCTCTTGAGTTACTACTCAGAGACCTCAATAAAATGAAGGAGGAAGCTAGGAATAAGGAACAGCAAGTACAAACATTTCTCAACTGGGAGCATTCCTGACTTCTTCCAAGAACAGCAGGGAGAACTAGCTGGAAAGGAGTGAGCAAGAGGGAGCAGAAGTAGGGAATCAGTTCAGAAAAGAATAGCTAGGGTCATGGCAGCCATAGGTCATAATAGGAAATTTGGAGTTTATTTTAACTGTTTTGGGGAGCCATTGGATGGTTGTGAACAGGGGGTGCAAACTGACTTATATGTTTAAAGGATCACCCTGACTATTGGAGAGTGGAGAAAAGTTGTTAATAGATATCTGTAGTAGTCTCTATAAACTTAGTTTATATGACTTAGGTTAGGTTGATAGTGGTGAAGGTGCTAAGAAGTTGGATTTCACGTATATTTCAAAGGTAGAAATAGTAACTTACGAGAGAAAAAAAGGAGCTGAGTGAAACTTCAGAATTAGGGGCCTGACCATGTGGGTGAATGGTGTTGTCATTTTATCAATAAGGGGACTATTGAGGAGAAAGGTTTAGAAAAATGTCCAAGGCAAGATGTCAAGTAGCATATAGGAGTCTGAAGTTAAAGGGAAAGGATGTATTGAGATAAAAGTAGGACTCATAGATGATATTTAAACCTATGGTATTGGAGATCACCTAGAATAGTCCTGTTATATTGTGAGTTGTGGCTCATTAATGGATCATGAAATCAATTTAGTGAGTACTATTTATTTATTAATTTTAGAGAAATAGAGCACACTAGAGCATGTGCACAGGGGAGGGGAGAGGGGCAAAGGGAGAAGGAGAGAGAGAGAGAGAGAGAGAGAGGGAATCTCAAGCAGACTCCCCCCTGAGTGGGTATTCCGGAGGTGGGGCTTGATTTCATGGGTCATGAGATCCATGACCTGAGCCAAAATCAAGAATCAGACCCTCATCCAACTGAGCCACCCAGGTGCCCCGTAACCAGCATTAAAAAAAGGGGGAGGAGGAGGAGGAAAGGAAGGAGGAAAAGCACAGAATAAAAAATATCAGATATATCCCATGTAATAGGATATTTCTTCATGATCCTTTTGTTTCAGTTTTATTCATGATCCTTTTTAGTCAGTATAATGAATTGCATTATAAAAGTCTTACTGTGTGGCATGATGAAAAGGTTGAATACCAGTAACCAAAGGAAGTGAGTGTAGTTGAGAATAGGGCAAAGCACTGAGCCACAGATTGCTAAGAGGTCTGTGGAGGATCCAATAGAGGGAATCAGGAAGGAACTACCCAAAATCTTCATTGTCAGATGATTGCTTTTAGAACAGAGGTTTTTATCAGGGATTACTGAGACCAGCACAATTGCTTAGAATAATGTAATCTTTGTTGAGTTTCACTTGAGTGAAATTGTTGCTGCAATAAAATTGCAATATGCTTCACTCTCTGAAATTTTAAGTTTATAAATGGGCTATTTATATTAGAAAAATAGCTATTCCTAAATGTTTTCAGATAAGATCCTTACATCCATGTAATGGAATTAAAATATACTTGTAAGGATTGTGAGGATTAGATGTATAAAACTTGTGTGTGTTTCGCATAATTGGTGGACAATAAAATGTATGTAATATTATTAGAATTGTATTCTTTGTTCAGTCATTTAACATTTATTGAGCTCCTGTTAAATTCCAGGCACAGTGATAATTTCTTTTTTTTTTTAAAGATTTTATTTAGTTATTCGACAGAGATAGAGACAGCCAGCGAGAGAGGGAACACAAGCAGGGGGAGTGGGAGGGGAAGAAGCAGGCTCATAGCGGAAGAGCCTTATGTGGGGCTCGATCCCATAACGCCGGGATCACGCCCTGAGCCGAAGGCAGACGCTTAACCGCTGTGCCACCCGGGCGCCCCACAGTGATAATTTCTTATTTGATAAACAATAGTTCGTTTCAGTGGTGCACTTCTTGGTCTTTATCTCTTAGGTAATATGTGACTTAAGCTCTTTATCCATTATCTAATATTTACTTGTCATAGATCCAGACTGGAATTTTGAGCACAAAACTGTCAAAAGTTTTTTCAGCTTCTGAACAAGTATGCTTATTTTTTTTTTCTTTTTTTAAGATGTATTTATTTTAGGGCGCCTGTGTGGCTCAGTCGGGTCAGCATCTGCCTTCAGCTCGGGTCACGATCCCAGGGATGGAGAGAAACTCAAGCAGATTCCTCGCTCAGCATGGAGGAGACACAAAGCTGGATTTCACAACCCTGGGATCATGACCTGAGCTGAAACCAAGAGTCGGTTGCTTAACCAACTGCACCACCCAGGCGCCCCCAAAGATGCTTATTTTCAGTACATTTATTATGTTTTTTCTTTGTCTCATTTTATATATGCATATGCATGAAGTAGTAAAATGGTTTTAGATTTTAAAAACCCTATGAAACTCATTTACCCTTTCATTTATGAAATATTTCAATTTATCAATGCCAAGATACATTAATTAGAATGAGAATACAAAAATAAAAGGTGTAGATGCCTAAAATGTTAAGCCCATAACTGCTTCAGTTATGTTTAAAAATATCTTTGAAGGGGCATTTTGGTGGCTCGGTTAAGCATCCAATTTTTGATCTCAGCTCAGATCTTGATCTCAGGGTCATGAATTCAAGCCCAATGTGGACCCTACTTTAAAAAAAAAACTATCTATTTATCTATTTATCTATCTTTGGAGATTCACAAGTAATGAAACCAAGTTTAAATATTTTCTTTTTTACCTCTATATTCCCTGTGCAACATTTCCAAGCAAACTGGCATGTCCAGGGAAGAGATGTATATTCCATCAGCTGTGTTCAGCTCCTAGGTCTATGGTTTTATCTGCTGCTTTCTCACTCTGTCTCAAGAGTAGTTGCAGTGTGACACCTGTCAAAGCTGAGCAAATGACACTACTGCGTGTGGCAGGAATGTAATATGGAATAACAGGAGCTGCCCCAGAAACCCTGGAGATCCAGATGATTCTACAGTACCCACCTTTTTAAAGCTCATGACATAAAAATAATGAAGTAAGGAATCTCTAGGTAGTAATGGAGAAGAAAAAAAGAGAAGAGGGGTTTCTTTTGCCTATGATGTTTGTAAACTTAAAGCAAAAACTATGTTCTACTCTCTTGAAGAACACATAGTACAAGCCAAAAACATATATCAGATTTGTACAGGTTTGCTAATACTTAATATTTATTTTAGAAATTGCATTAGTATTTAATGGGAAGAAATTGCCCAGGGAGAGTAATTTTTTAACTCCAAGATCATTAAGTAACATTTTTAATCTCCCAGGAAAAACAAACAAACAAACACCAACATCTATATTGGAAAAATAAATTATGTTAAGAATCAACAGTACTTTGCATTTTCTCTCCGGCATCTCATTAATTTTTAGATATCTCCACGGGCAGGTTATTGCTCTTCTATTTTGTTGACATTTAGCATTTATTAAGTGCTCACAGTGACAAAAGTTTATAGAATATGTAAAAGCCTATTCTCAAGGTTCTTACATGCCTTGGAAAGTGGCGAATATACACATACTCTAATTTTTAAAATATTTCTGCATATCCTAAATCACAGGCTGTAAAATAGCATATATTGTTCTCAGTGTTTTTTTTTTTTAAAGAGTTAGCAGGACTAGTCTCATAATTACTGTTTCCTAGACTGCTGGGCAAATGAGGAAATCAATGACGTTTTCTTTCAAATCTGCTCTTGAAGCACTTAGGGATCTTCTGTATGGTATCCCACTATCAGCAGAGGGAGTTAAGATCAGTAAATTATCAGTAATAGATTTACAGGAGCAAGTTCCTCAAATTATTAATTTCCTAGAAAATGTAGTTTCTTTTGCCTGTGAGCTTTAGCAAGCACTCTTTATTTTGTTTTAAAGTAAACTATAGATGCAAAAAAATTAAAACAAAAAAGATAATTTAGCTAGGGAGAAAATGATTTCCATGGGTTAAAACGTTGTTGCTTTTAAATCACATGAAATAATTTTCCTCTAGATAATCTTTTAAAAAAATAACAAACCATGGTGCAGATCTGTTGTTTTAGTAAAAGAAATATAAAACAGTAGTGATTACTTGCATTATTAAGAGGTTTGTACTTTACTAACTATATCCTTTTGTTATAATGAATTATTAGCTCTTTAAACAAAAAAGCTGAGGACCAAGACACTTAGAGACATTTGACTGTTTTGCTTTTGATTAAAAAAACAACAAAAACTAAGGAACTTAAAATATAAAGGAAATTTAGTATGTTGACGGTTTCCTAAATTACTAATATTTCAAATATACTTAAAGAGTTGCCGGTATACTTTTCTAAGGCTTTTAGAATAATTTTTCCTCTACTGTATCATCTTCCTAATACAGGTTTCCATGGTAAATGCTTTTAAAAGAGTGCCATCTAGTGTTAATTTTGGAATTGTGATTTATGGATTAGAACACGGGGCATTTTAGACCCAGGAGATGTAGAAATCAAGCAGTTATCATAGTTGACAAAATTATTAAGGAATGTGACTTGAAAACACCCATCAGTACTTTGACCTCAAGATTGTGTATGTCTGCATCTTTACTATTACCAGCGTGTGTATTCATGCATTCATTCAACAAATAATACTTGATATATATATGTGTATATACATATATATATATATATGTATATACACATATATCTCAAGCCAGGTTTATATATAATGTATATAATATTAATGTTATAATGTGTGTGTGTGTATATATATATATATATATATATATATATATACACATCAGGCCATGTTTTAGGCATAGCAGTAAATAAAACAAATTCTGTTCTTATAGAACATTCTATTTGTAACAGTTACCACAGTGTTAAGTGTGTTTAAGTGGAATAGTGTTTTCAGAGTGGTAGAGGTGGGGTTTTCAATTTAACTACAGTAGCCAAGGATCATCTCAGCAAGAAGTTGATACTTAAATAAATACCTGAAAGAGGTGAAGGGGTGTTTCCAGTTCCAGACACTGGAAAAAACTGCAAAAGCCCTGAGGTGGGAATGTACCTAGTATTTTAAAGGAATAACAAGCCACTTTGGCTGGAGCGGTGAGTGATGAGACCAAGGAAATCTTTAGGTCATTGTAGGAGCTTTGCCTTTTCTCTCAATAGGATGGGAAGATACTTGTTTGAGTAGAGTAGTGACATGATCTTACTCCATTTTTAACAGGATCACTTTGGATACTATGTTGAGAATAGACTAGAGGGAAGTAGGATGGAAGGCAGAATATAATTGCTGTAATTCAGAGATAGGTGATGGCGGCTTGGGTCACAAGTGGAAGCAATGAAGATGGTGTGAAATAAACATTTTAGATATATATTGAAAAGCCAGAATAAGTTTTTAATGGATTGGTTATGGAAGTGTGGAAGAAAAGAGTAATTAAGAGTGACTTGAGATTTTTGGCCTGAGCAGCTGGAAGGGTGAGGCCCCATTAACTGAGAAGGGGAGGATACATAAGAAGCAGGTTTGGGGTGTTGGGGGTGAATGACTCTGGACATGTTGGCTCTGAGATATCTCAGTTATCAACATCTAAGTTATGGGGAACTTCAAATATTTTTCTGTTGTGATTCAGCATGCAATAGCTCATCATATCAAAATTTACTTACTTTAGGAGAATTTCTCATAAGGGAATGAATATATCCTCCCCTCCCCCATGATTGTGTTATAGAGTCATAAAAGAGAAGCAGTGTGGGAGCACCAGCATTGCCAAAGCTTCTCCAGACAACTCCTAGTATTCTTGGTTATTTATTTCCCATTTTATTCATCTCTTGTTCTTACCTGTAGCGAGACCCCAAAGTACTTGATTGGGAGGGTTCTATGGCTAAGCACCTGAGGTATGCTTATTTTAAAGGAGCTGGCTGAAAATCACCCCTAAGACTAGTTAATTGCACCGGGTGGAAATCTTTCTTTTGGAAGCCATTTATTCAGTCCAGGAACAAATTCTCACAGAATTGTATCTATCACAAATTCTTGCTGATTTCTAGAAAAAGTTTTTAAATATTTGTCTTTTATTTCAGCTTCTAAATTACTATATTCTAAGGCCTATAACCACTTCAATTTATGCCGCAGGTGACCCAATGAAAGAAGAAAATGAAAGGCATTAAGAAAAGTCTTACAGAAGAATACCTATACTTGGACTTTTCTCACCAAATAGAAGGATGCATGTTTCCTCTTCATACATCTGTAACTTTGTTTTTGTTGTCCTACTGTGACTGCAAAATCTTTAAAGTTTGCTTAGTTCCCACTGAAAAAGGTGCGGATATTTCACTAAAAAATGTAGTGCCCCAGGATGTTGAAGTACAAATTATTTCAAGGCAGGAGCTTCCACCAATAGTCCAGAATTGCTGTTTACCTGCAGTAGTAGAAAAACCAGACAATTTCTGTAGAGCAGGACTTGCCGTTGTACTGAGACACATAATCCAGAAGTCATACGAAGCTGACCCCTCCAAGAAGGAAATTTTGGAGCTTTTGGGTTTTAAGAAGACTTGCTTGAAAGCCTGTGCCGAAGTAAGTAATGATGGCTCCTCTGTTACTTAAAGCCACAAGGCGATAACACATTCACTTGAACATTTATTTTCACTTTCTGTGGGAGATGAATTAAATCCTGCCTACCTTAATCTCTAGTAAACAAGGAAATGAAGTAGCCCCTCACGGGTGCCAATACTTTAGGTCAGCTTTGAAAAATAAGAATTCGAGATTTCTTTTGTGAGGTTTGGAGACATTATTTTTAGAGAATGACTTCTTTTTTTTTCATCTCTTGTTTTAATTGAGGACTTTTAAAGGAAATTTTACACATGAATAGGACCTCGAGTAGCAGTGCTTTGAAAACGGTACTTTTTTAGGGGTGCATGTACTTCAAAGGCTTTGGGAAGGAAGGATTTATTCAGGAAGAGGATGCAGGACGATAGCATGTATTCCAGGTATAGGAATGCTAAACCGTTGTTTAGTGTTACCATTTTCGAAGCACTGTATGTAATATGTCCCTTGATAGAGCATAAAAACCTAGCCCACAGATGGCTCGGCTTCAAATGTCAAAACCAGTCTTATTTCCCAACAGAAAGTTTTCTTCAAGCTATGTTGAAAGTAAAGACTCCTTTCATTTCTTCTTTTATTTTGTTTTGCAGGTTAGTCAGTGGACCAGGCTATGCGAACTCACCATCCCTTTAGCTATCGAGAATTTTCTTAGAGAATCTTCTGACCAGCACCCAACTATCCCCGCAGAAATACTGCAGTTAGAGAGAAAGCTTAGTGAGCCTGTTAGAGTGCATAACGATGACAAACTCCGTCGGCAGAAGCTGAAGCAACAGAAGGCTGCTGGGGTCGGGCCTTCCCTTGCTAAGGAAAAAACAAAGAGCAAGGTGCCTAGAGAAGAAACGTCGGAAGAGTTGGACTCTTCATCCGAGAGCCTGGAACTGAAAGTGGCATTCTCAAAGCTCACAGTACAGGAAGAACCAGCTACCACCAACAGGGAACCTTCTCACATCAGAAAAGCAAAAGCCTCTGACCTTCCGCCTCTGGAGCATGTGTTTGCAGAGGGCTTGTACTTCACTTTGGCCGATATCGTGCTCTTGCCCTGTATCCATCATTTTTTGGTAAGGTTTATCCAGAATGGCCATATTACTAGAAGGTTCAGTCTATGAAATTGCCTGGGTTTGCATCCCTGTTCCACTTCTTACTATCATTATGCTCCTGGGCGAGTAATAAATACCTATCTCCATTTTCTTATCTATAAAAAAGAGATCATAGTACCTATCTCATAGGATCAGTGTGAGGAAGAAAAGACAATTTGTGTGAAGTGTGAACGTACAGTGTGTGGCATATAGTGAGCTCTCAATAAATCATAGTCATTGTTATAACTTTTAATTTCGAGTTGCTAAAATTTTGGCAATTGTTATGATTATTAATTTCAAATTGCTCTTGCGATTATTTTCAAATTTTAGAGGTTCCAGTATTAAAACACTAAAAAAATCTTGCCAGCTATATTTTATAATTAAGCAGTCACTTAAATACTAATTACATTATATTAGGTATTATTAAATCAGAAATATTTTATCATCATGTCTGCGTGTCTCTGTTCCTTATAAGATTACAGTCAGTAGCTGGCTATGCTATTCAGTGTTGTGGGAGAATATAAATGGAAAGTTTTCTTTCTTAGTATAAGAGTGTGTGTGTGTGTGTATTCTTTTTCCTCTCTGTGGAGGAAAAAAGAACAAGGTAAAAATAATATTAGAGTGAACATGGGAAGCTATAGCTCTCTGCAGCTTTCCAGTTGGTTTTCAAGAGCTGCATTTTTCTTGCTTTGAAGCATTTCATCCTTTCTCCTAAATAGGAGTCAAATATCAGATTTCATTCTCCTATATCACCAACACTTCAGGTATCTCTACTGACAAATGAGAAATGATTTTTAATGAAAATCTATTTGGAGGCTGGTGCTTCACTAATAAGTTAGGCGGTATTAATCAATTGGCATTTTCTTGAAGAACATTTCTTTTTTTTTTTCTAAAATAGAAACAAAATAAGATTAGAAACTAAAATAACTTCGGAATTAAAGGATGTGAAAAAGAGATTCAGGAATTCTTTAATTGTTGATTAGTATTTTAAATGTCATATGTATTCAGAGTATCCATGGAGCTGGTTAGGGAGAAAACATCAACTTTTTTTTTTTCTAGTCCAATGATTTCTAAACTCTCTTACTCTTGACTTTCCCCTTTATTACCGACTTCAATCAATACAGCAGTTACTTGATATGTATTATGAAATACTATTGGTGTTTGTGGCTTCTTGGTCTTCTTGAATAATTGTGTTTGTTTTTAATTTTCTAAGAACTAAAAGTGGCACATCCACTAATTGATTCATTTGAGAAATTGATTGAAAGCCAACTGTATATAGCAGGTACTGTTGTAGGCACTGGAAATAGAGTGATGAACAAAACAGATGAGGTCCCAACCCTCATGGAGTTAATATTCTAGTAGGGGAAGAAGAAATGAACAAGTGAACAAATAAATAATATATATTTAAATAATAGCAAATGGTACAAAAAAAGAAAAACTGATAGAGAAAATGAATATTTGCTTTCAAACCCAACAAAACAAATATAAAATTGGATTTACCTGTATGAAGTTGATTTTAGATGATTATCCAAACATCCACTTTCAGCTAGTTTGCGTTTGATTTTAGCTTAATTTAAATACTGTTTACCTAATTAGGACCAATTGAGGCTGAAGTATTTTTAATTGAGAGGGATTTTTCCCCCTCTTCAATCAGGTAGGACATCTACTAGCTGCTCCCATGTAGATTTGCCTCATACGACTGAAGAACTGTTCTTAGTTTAAAATAGGGGAAAACTTGTACACTCAGCCTTTATTATTACACGTATTCTATGATTAAATTTTTCTATGTGTAAACAAATTCTCACAATATTTTCCTTTGTATTTTTCTTGGATCTGCACATTTTCTTTCAGGAATTAATCTTTCTTTGCCAAAGAAAGGTATGGTTGCTATTGTTTCTGTTATGTCTGTTTTGCTCCTGTAAGTCATCTTGGGTTATGAAGCAGTTGTTTGAGTTCAGGTAGTGGCTATGATGCAGAGCATTTATGTTTGCATTAATACACATTGATGATGGAGTGTGGGTCCAAATGGTCAGACTCAGGATCAAGTTCATGATTGGGAATGAAGGTCAAGTTACTAGGTTTGGATCAGAAACATAGAGCCAAACCTAGAGCAAGGATATTTGGCCACAGGAATAAAGGCCAACAATACAAACGAGCAGTCAATTTTGCTAAGTCAAGTTTTGGAATACCAGAGGTCAAAATTAGAAAAGCTAGGGAAAATACACAGTTCTGCTAAGCAGAAGAAAGCAAAGGTGCAAAAACAGTAGTAGGTAGAGTGGCCAAGGTGCTGTGTCTAAACTTGCTCCACGCTTTTCTGCCTTCGCAGTGGTTATTAGTTTGCAAAGTTAAGCCAGTAGCCCAGCACTTCATTATGGAAGGTGCCTAACAAAACCCTCTCCCCTGGAAAGTTTTAGGAATAGACTTTAAAAAGAATAGATTAAAATGCACACCTCTTATGATTTCCGTTTTTTAAATCCTTTGCTAACATCTTCTAGTAGTTATAGCAAGCATGTGGGAGAAATAGCAATGAATAGCTATACTCTGGCAAAATCCTGATGTTCCCTGATACCAGAAAATTGTATAGTTATTTTTAAGTTGCTACTAGTAAACAAGTATGCTTTGATAGGACTATTTAAAAGATTATTCTACTCCCATAAGACAAAATTTGCCATTTCATAAAATATTTTTATAATTTGAACACTTAGGATTTAACTTTTTATATGTTACCTTCTAATGCTTTGAATTGAGTTTTTAAAAAGTATGACACATTTACTTAAGTAAAATTATTACAGAAATTGAGTTTTAAGCAACAGTACTTATGTTAAATGTCTCTTTCCCTGTCCCTGTTGTCATAAAATTAGGCTGTGTGACTGTTGGCTGGCATACTGTAAAAGCTATGGATGCCACTTATTTAGTGGCTAATCTGTGTATTCCATATCCCCTCCTATACATTATTAGGTCCTCAAGAGTTTTCAGTTTTAACTCACCAGTTCTAATCTATAAGTAAAAAATGCAGAATTGGGATTATATTTCCAATTAGATAGTTGACTGCTTACACTGCTCACCTAAACATTTGTTAGTTATGACATTTTCAAAAGAGTAAACATGACTAAGGAAGTGACATAAAGTAAGTACAAAACATTTTATATAATAAATGATTGGAAGGTCATGCAGAGGAGGAGATATTTTGGATAAATGTAACATCTTGCTTCTCTCCAGGCAAGTTTTGCTGGCCCTTATTACAATTAACTACAAAACCATTAGGGTTTCATTTTATGCTCTTGGTAGCAGCAGTTTTTTATCATTATTTAAGAATAAATCTTATTTTCTTGTCTTTAAGTAGCTGTGATATTTATAGTGGTTTTGATTTTATCAGACAGGTAACTTCTTTAAAAAAAATTTCTTGGGAACAAATATAATTTTCATCTCACACATTTTTCATTAGCCACTTCGTTAAATATATCTTCTTGAGTGTAATGAATGTGGTTCAGTACCTCCTGAGCTGTCTGGATATGAGCAGAGCAGCCTGGCATGTTGATTAAATGGGATGACCTGTCATGCAGCGTAAAACTCCTCGATTTCTCTTAAACATGAATTATTGTTACTTAATCAGAACTTATTTTCCAGTGGAAGGAAAGATGCCATATGCATCAACAAATAAGAATAAATCACTACTGGGGCGCCTGGGTGGTGCAGTCCTTAAGCGTCTGCCTTTGGCTCAGGGCATGATCCCGGCATTATCGGATCGAGCCCCACATTGGGCTCCTCCGCTATGAGCCTGCTTCATCCTCTCCCACTCCCCCTGCTTGTGTTCCCTCTCTCGCTGGCTGTCTCTCTCTCTGTCAAATAAATAAAATCTTAAAAAAAAAAAAAAAGAATAAATCACTACCAAGGAGAGGAAAGGTGAAGAAATTAGAACATTACTTATTTGATTAATTTATCACAACTTAATCTCAGTTCCCTTAACACATAAGCTATTTCCAGGCAATTAAGAATTTTGGCAAGGAGGAGCCAGGGTGGCCTAGTCTGTTAAGCAGTTAGACTCCTGATTTCAGCTCAGGTCATGATGTCAGGGTCATGAAATGGAGCCCTGCCTTGGGCTCATGTTGGGCATGGAGACTGCTTAAGATTCTCTCTCTCTCTGTTTCTTTTTTTTTTTTTTTTAATTTTGGCAAGAATTATAAATTGTTTGGTCCCCAGAGTACCACTTAGACAGTATATTTCAAACTCTTTTACTTTAACTCACAGTAAATAATGCACTTTACAGGTGATTGAGCATACTGATACAAATATATATCTTGTATACATTAAATATACTTGTAAGTATTATAAAACAACCCACCTTACTACATGCTGCATACTCTGATATTTTCCATTTTATGCCGTTTTTAAAACTATGTTGATTTCACAATTTCCCCACAGGTCATAAACAGCTGTTTCAAAAACACTAATTGAAGAGATTCTTCTTTGAAGCTAATAAATAGTTCCTTGATCATTTGTTCACTCAACAGAGTATTATTTGCAAGGCAGTGTTTTAAGTGCTTGCTGTGGACAAAGAGTTAGACATAAACCTTGCTCTTACAATTACTTGTGCTTATTTAAAGTCCAGTTAAAATAGACTAAAATATACATGCATGTGAATTTTTCATTAATTTTCTATCCTTTCTGGCTTCTGTTTTGGTACTGATTATTGCTAGGTATATTTGTCAAGATTTTCTTGATTTGACCTTTTTATTTATCTATTTGTTCATAATCACCAGTCATAATCTATTGGTGACATTATTACTGTTTCTATGGAAACAACATTCAGTGCCTCAGAAAGAAGCAAGAGCATTCTAATTTCTAAAGAAATTGAAGTTTGGTGGTGATGGTAGGGAGAAAGCATCTGGCCAAGAGAAAACAAAAAGATAATTTAAATCAGGAATAATGGTTTCACATTTTCTAATTTGAATAAAAGCCTTACGTTAAGTGCTGTGTTATAAAAAATTCCCTCTAACTGTTGCTAGTTATCTTTTCACTTCTAAATATCTATAATTGTATCTTTTATCTTTTTACTATTTTACTTCAGTGAAATCTCCTCCCTACACCATCAAGTCTTTTTAAAAAATATGGTTCTGGGAGTGTTTCTTACATAACTTTTAGGTAATACTGATTTGATTCTGTGTTACAATTCATACATTCAGGGAAGAAGGCTTCACTAAAGGAAAAAATAAAGAAGGAACTTTAGATCACTATTAAAATAAGAGTGTAGCCTCTCCATTTCTCTCATTCCTACACTTCCCCCATGAGTATATAACTTCCATTGAGACTCCTCAAAATATAGCAGTGACTGTAGACTCTATAGATATGTAATTATAATTATTTAAAAATACCACAAAATATACTTTAAGGAAATCAACACTTCAACTTATTTTAATTCTCTCCCCATTAACCACTTGAACTCATGTTCATAAATAAGTACCTATTAAGTATTTTAGGTTTTTGACTAAGCAGTGTCCATTTACTCTCTATCTTCAGTGTGTTGGGAACTTAATGAAATATAATGAGGGTCGGGGACAGTGGAATGTGTTCTTGCCCATGAATTATAGATGAACGAATTTCTAGATTTAAAGGAAGTTGACTAAGGAAGAGTTTTTAGAGAGGCATAAAAATATACTGCCAATGGAAGATGGTAGAAACTGGAATACAAGGTATAAAACTTTCCAAAATGATTTTCAATTGTAGCATTTATAGACATTTTGAATGTTATCATGTTATTTCTATTAATTATCTTAGAATAATCTATTCATATTTTTTGTCCTTTTCCCACTAAGTATTGGTCTTTTCCATTATACATATATATTTTTGCCTTATGGGATAGTCAGTATGTGAATACATTCTTGGTTTGTGTGCATATAATATTTATTATTCTTCTTCAAGTAGTTCACAAATACCTTTTGGGCCTCTTATTACTAAGACATTAGTCTTTTGTTAGTCCTATTTAAATAGTATGTTTTGATTTTTAAAATATCTTTAAAAATAGACTATTGTGTAGAATAATTCAAGGTTTATATTAAAATTGAGCAGAAAGTACAGAAAGTTCCCAGATACCCTCTGTCCCCCCACACACAGTCTCCTCTACCATCAACATCCTGCACAAGACTGGTACATTTATTACAACAGATGAACCTACATTAACACATCACTATAACCCAAACCGTAGTTTATATTAGGGTTAGCTCTTTGGGCTGCACCTTCTGTGAGTTTTGACAAACGTATGATGTGCATCCATCATTACTGTATCGTACAGAATAATTTTACTTCCCTAAAAATCTGTGTTCCACCTATTCATCGCTCTGTCTTAACTCCTGACAACCATTGATCCTTCTGTTGTCTTCATAGTTTTACCTTTTCCCAAATGTCATATGTTTGGAATTATACAGTATGTAAGCCCCTTAGATTGGCTTCTTTCACTTAGTAATATGCTTTTAATGTTCCTCTGTGTCTTTTCATGGCTTGATGAGTTCATTTCTTTTTAGTGCTGAATAATATTTTATTGTTTGGATGTACCACGGATTATCCGTTCACCTATTGAAGAACATCTTGGTTGCTTCCAAGTTTGGGCAAGTATGAATAAAGCTGCTATAAACATCCATGTGCAGGTTTTTACATGGACATGTTTTCAACTCATTTGGAGTGCAGTTGCTGGATCATATGGTGAGAGTTGTTTAGCTTTGTAAGGAATTGCTAAACTGTCTTTCAAAGTGGCTGCCCCATATTGCCTCCCCCCCCCGCAATGAATGAGACTTCCCTTGCTCCGTATCCTTGCCAGCTTTTGCTGTTGTCAGGGTTTTGCATCTTCATCCTTCTGATAGGTGTGTAGTGGTGTCTCCTTGTTTTAACTTGCAATTCTCTAATGATATATGGTGATGAATGTTTTTTCATGTATTTGCCATCTATGTAACTTCTTTGTCATATATATAATAACTGCCAATACGTAACTCTGAGGTGTCTGTTCAGATCTTTTGCCCATCTTTTTTAATTGTTTTCTTGTTGAGTTGCCCCAATTTATATATTGTGAAATGAATACTAAAAATATAGAAAACTTCACTAAAGAAGATATTTGGCAAATAAGTACATGATGCTCAACATCATTAATCACAGTGAAATGCAAATTAAAATCACAATGAGCTATTACTACACATGCGCTAGAATAGTTCGAATAAAAAAGACTGACAATACCAGTCGTTGGCAAGATTTGGAGAAACTGGGACATTTTCTAATGGGGATATAAAATGGTACAACCATCAGGGAGAAGAGTTAGGCAGTTTCTTTAAAACTTAAGCATACAGTTTCCATCCAACCTAGCAACTTGTCTCCTAGTATCTACTCCTAAGAAATGAAAAACATTCAAACACAAACACTGGTGCGTGAGTTCATATAGCAACATTAATCCTAACTATCAAAAACTGGAAACAATGCAAACGTCCATCCGCTAGCAAGTAGATAAAATATATTGTTCCATACAATGATTACTACTTATAATGAAAAGAAACAAACTACTGATAAATGCAACTACACGATGAATCTCAAACTTAATGCTAAGTGAAAAAAGACATTTTATGATTCCACTTATATGAAATACTAGAAAAGGCTAATTATCGACATGGAAAGCAGATCAGTGGTTGCTTATAACTAACCGGGGAAGCAGAGATTGACTGCAGATTGTCACAACAGAATATTTTGGTGTAAGTGTTCTAATACTGGATTGTGGTGGTAGTTACACAGCTGTATAAATTTGTTAAAACTCCTTGTTTGAACTGTACACCCAAAATGTGTGAATTTTATGGTATGTTATAGTACCTTGTCAGCTACTATCAGCAAACAGAAAATACGTATTGGTATGTTTTGTTCTTTGCCTGCCTAGGTAATTATTTGCAAGAAACTTTCTGAAAAGCTGATAGAATTTCCACTGCTGGCTGCTTGGTACCAGAGGATTCAGGAAGTGCCAAGAGTAAAAACAGCAGCTTCTCAGTGTGGGATCCAGTTTCTCCATTTACCAGAGTTGCTGGCCACCTCAAATGAACAAGACTCAAACTTACATGAGGTCCCAGGTGTGGAGGAGCAAAGTGATGCTTCTTTTATAGGAGGACCAAGACCTACTATGACAAAGTTAATGGTACTTACAATGTTTTTCTTAAAATTTTCTTTGAAAAATTCCATGTGATAATGTTGCTGAGCATTCTACCCCAACTTGTAGTTATTTATTCACATTATTTTTGTTTTAAATTTTATTTGTAACCAATTTATTTCATCCTTACCCAATTAATATTTCTATGTCTTTTGCATATAAATGATGTATAGCAAATTGAAGATTTTTATTAGTATGTGTCTTTGAAGCCAAGTAAGTCAGAATATGTATTTTTTTAAAAAGTATTTTTCTCAAAACTTTTTTTTTTTTTTTTTTTTTTTAGTATTCAAGACATTGGCCAAGGTTATATCATATCTGGTCAAATGTATTGTTTTAACCTGATGTTTTTCTGCTGCAAGGTTTTGGTCTCAGTTTTTAAATTTCAAGATGATGATTTGAAGTTAAAGAATATGGAAATGAATATCTCAATTTACTTTCCAAGGTTTTGTCTAAATTTAAGGTGCTTTAGTTCTTTGAATTTTGTTTTTACTTTTTTATTTTATTTTATTTGTTTTGTTTTTACTTTTTTATTTTAATACCTTTTTATATAACACATATGATTTCTTTTTCTCTCTTTGCTGCAAAATTTGTTTCTAATAATACTAATTGTAGAAATTTTCCCAATAGGCTTTATTTTCTCTATCATTATAAACAATTTACAAAAATGTTTTGCTTTTAACTTCAACTATTTGAAGATTTACTTGAATAGAGGAAGAAATCAGGAAGTAATTTGAGCTATTCATCTGAGTCGTACTGAAAAAAGTATTCGTTATATTTCCCCACTTGGGTTAGGAAGCATTTGAGTTCTATGGTTAACAGAAAGTTACTGAATTAGAAAAGGACAAGAAGATTTTAGTAGTGACATCAGCCCCTTATCTCGTTAGTTAAGCTTTGTTAGCCTAGTGATGAAACAATGAAATAGGATTTTATAGTTGATTTTATTAGAAGAAGGTATCAAGGCGTGTCCAAAGTTTGATGTTCTTGATCAGGTGACTATACTGTGTGGGGATCTCAGTTTCACTTCTTGAGTTTTTTTAAAATAAATAATCGTTAGTAGAGTAATTTGCTTTGCATTAAAATACTAATTTTCAAAATTTCAACAAACCAAAAATCTGCTTTTAATTCATACTTACACAGTCTTGAAAGAAAATTGGTGATTCAGATTTTTTTACCTATGTTTTTCTAGCAATAAAATGACATTAGGGAAAACATTTGTATTTTATACATATTAAAAATATTTATAAAAAATGAGAAATGAATAACAAATTTAAATTCAGGAAAAGTTAACAAACAATTGTAAAAATAAGCTGTCCTGTAATACCATAAAAAATAAAAAGGAATCCTGAATTTTTAATTTACAGGCTGTATGTTAGTTCAGGTCCCCCAAGCAGACGAAGATGGGGTTAGATGTGCAAGAGGTCTACTGAGGGAAATCTGGGAGGTAAAGTGGGGAGAGAGACAGAGGAGGCTGGGAGAGCCTTCAGTCTATGATGCAGGTTTGACCCCTGCGCATGAGACAGGGAAGGAAGGATGATTGGGTTAGAAAAGCTTTAGACTTCACTGCAGGTCTAAGAAAGTTTTGTCAAGCCCATGGGGAATCTTTGAGCCCAAATCATCTGTCAGAGAGTTCCGTGTTTCTCAGGAAAGGCCTGCCGTGGTATCTCAGCCACTCTCAGGCATTGGCTTGGGAGCAGCCCATGGGAAAACTAGTAGGGACCAGATGACTTGGATTCTAGTCCCAGCTTTGTACCTAAGCTAACATTTTGACCTTCAGTGTGTTGTTTAACCAAAGGGTCTTAATTTCACCATTTATAAATTAGGAGAGTGTAGTAGGTATTCTGTAGGATTCTTTTCTGATTTCAAATCTTCTGGTTATATAAAAGATGACTGGGACATTACATCAACAATTTAAAAAAAACAAGGCTCAAATCTGAAAATAAGTTAAAATTTCTATTTTCATTTAATTCTAACTTGAAAGTATATATTAGATACAATAAATGTTCCTTTTTAGCAGGACATTGTTTTTGCTACTTACTAATGAATTATTGACATATGTTTTGAAAATTAGTAAATATTAAATCAAAATAATAAATTATGTGAATGTATGAATTTTATTTATACAGTAACTATTAATTTTTGTGTAGTCACAGTATTTTGTGCCAATTACATAAGGACAAATGAAATTGGTGCCAAGTGGAAGTATAAAATAGTAAAGTATTTCTTAGGAACACTCACATTTCACTTTTTTTCTCTCTTTTGTTTTCTTTGGCATACTCTTGCCTCCAAAATTTACCTTATTTTCCAAAGATTTTAAATTCATTTATTCATTCAGTTAGTCCAAAAAATGTATATGTTTAGTCATTGTTGTGAATGTGGGACATATGAAGAACAGATTGGACTGCCTTCATGGGCCTCATATTCTGGTGGGGGAGGTAAGTAAAAGACACAAATGTGTTAACACGTTCGGTAATGAAAAGTGCCACAAAAAGTAATGCGGTATAAGGGGGTGGAGGTTATGTGAGTTGGAGTCCTTTTTAGATAGAGTGGTCAGGGAGGCTTAGCTGACAAGGTGAAGACATTGAGCAAATGACCTGAATGAACTGAAGATTTGGAGGTTGTGTTCTAGGCAGAGGGTCCAGAGAGTGAATAGACCCTGAGCAAATCTGTAGAGACAGAAGGTAGATTAGTAGTTACCTAGGGCAAGGAGCTGAGGGGGGAAAATAGAGTATCTACTAATGGATAAGGGACTTCTTTTTGAGATGATGAAAATATTCTCAAGTTAGCATTGATTGTGGCACAACTGTGAATATTATAAAAACCATTGAATTGTATGCTTTAAATGTAACGGTGTGTGAGTGATATCACATATAGCATTTTTGAAAAAACCCCAAGGTAGGATTAAATTTTGTGAAATAAGGGAGAGCAAGTTTAGTATGGCTAAGCTAGAATAAGGGGGTTAGAATAGTGGTAGATGATGTCAGAGAGATGTTTATTTTTCTGGGAGCAAGTAAGTGCTCTAGACCTCTAGATATAAAGGTATCTCTACCTCAACAAAACATCTTTATGCTATTTTCTTTGGAAGTAGAATTCCACTAGTTTCCATAATTTAAAGTAATCTCATGAACTAACTGATTCAAATTAGTGATAGATTCTCAGAGATTTTTCTTTTGAGTTGGATATTTCTAAAGATAAAGAACCTGAACTATGAATTTTATCTGTGGGCTGTGTACCCAGACTGTGATTGCAAGGGTCTGGGAATCCATATTTATGCCACTCTATTGTCTGCAGATCAAATAAATAAATGCACAAGTTTTTTTTTTTTTTTTAAGATTTTATTTATTCATTCGACAGAGAGAGAGACAGCCAGCAAGAGAGGGAACACAAGCAGGGGGAGTAGGAGAGGAAGAAGCAGGCTCCTAGCGGAGGAACCTGACATGGGGCTCAATCCCAGAACGCTGGGATCACGCCCTGAGCCGAAGGCAGACGCTTAACAACTGAGCCACCCAGGCGCCCCTAAATGCACAACTTTTGACGTGGGGAAGGAGCCTGAGAATTTTTTTTTTACAAATTGAAAAATGGTCCTCATTTTTGAAAATGTTGGGAACCTTTGGTTACAACAGAGGGATCCTTTTTTAGAGGCATTACAAGCATTTGTAAAAGACTGTTATGGATGATGTTTGAGTGTTATGTTGAAGTGGGGCTTTTTGTCCTGTAAATATAACTCCTAGCTGTAGCTATTTTCATATATGTAAAGACAGATCTTGATGGATATGCAGAGTCAGTTTTTTATTATCCCTGTGTGGAATGTTTTTGATAAAATTTTTATCTTCAGGTGACTTTTCTTTTTGACACCCAGTTTATTTCTAAGTATATTTATTTCTATGTAGTTTTTGGCAATAATTTAAAAATAGCATTTTTTATTATCTCAATATAAAAAAACAGGAAAGTAACTGTTCTATCAAAAAAACACATTATATTTCTTATGTAACTAAATATTTTTGAGGAACATCTAATGATTGTTAATAGTTATGTTCCTCCTTGACACTATAAAAAACAGAAATTTGGCCTTCTAAAACATAACAGGATTTTATTAATTCATTAATTTGGAAAGAATCTATTTCTTATTTCTTATTTCTAGGAAAAAGGCATTGAAGTGATGTTTTCTCCCCACCCTTGCCCTACTTGGACCCTTGATTGGAATAGTCTTCCTGCAGCAGTGAGCCCAAAGGAAGGTGAGTTGTGTTTTTTTTTTCTTTAGCTCCTTTAAGTTTTATTCATAATCTGCAGACCCTCTTCAGAGCCATCTTCCAATTCTTTAATTCTCTCTTTGGTTTTATCTAATATTCTGATTGTATTATCCATTGAGTTTTCTTTCTTTTTTTTTCCCCTAATTATTTCTTTTTTTTAAGTTTTTATTTTAATTCCAGCTGGTTAACATGCAGTGTTATATTAGTTTCAGGTATACAATATAGTAATTCAACACTTTCATTCATCACCCTGCGTTCATCACTGCAAGTGTACTCCTTAATCCCTATCACCCATCCCCCAACCCTCCCCTCTGGTAACCATCAGTTCTCTATAATTAGGGATCTATTTCTTGATTTGTCTCTCTCTTTCTCTGTTACTTTTTTCCCTTTTGCATGTTTGTTTTGTTTCTTAAATTTCCCATATGAGTGAAGTTTTCCTTTTATTTTTATTATAAAAAGTTCACATATAGACATTGCTCAGATTCAACATTTCTCACATTTTCCTACATTTGTTTATTCCTTTTTCTTTCTTTTGAAGTATTTTGAAGGAAATTCCAGATAACATGCCATACTATAGTACATACATCTAAGAAGTATGGTCATTCTAAATAATCGCCATGTCATTATCACACCTAATAAAAATTAACAAAAATTCCTTGATTTTTTAATAACCAGTACATAATCGTTTCCTTCTAATTGTTTTAAAGTATTGTTTGAAAAAAATATATTTATAGTTAGATTTTTAGTTAAATAATTATATCTTTCATTGCTAGAAATTATATTTGGGTTGTTTGTTTTTCTAATGACCTTTTCCTTGCTCGTGTTTCAATTTCCTCTTCTCACAATTTTTAAGCATAGTTATTTTATATTCTGTATCTGTTATATAGTTGCTGTGTCCATAGAGATCTAATTTTGCTGTTTGTTTTTTTTTGTTGACTTCATTCTTGGTGTCTTATTTCTCTATTAGTTTTGTAATTATTTTGAATTCATTTAGGGCCTACTTAAATCTGTGGGAATCTTGTGGGGCCTGGGTTAAGAGTAAATTTCTATAGAAAGGATTAATATTTGCTTATGCCAGGCATCTCAAGATACTAGAATCAAACCAGTTAACATTACATTTTTAGCTTGAGATTTTTTTAACCTTTTCATTTGGAGCTGAGGTTTAAACAGACAAGTTACCTTTTATCATCTTCCTTTGCTATTGAGTAGGACTTTTTTTTAATGCATCTTTTCATGGGTAATATAGCTTTTCAAGGTTTATACTTTCATGTAGTGATAATAGTTCCAGCTTTCCACAATGCTAGGGATCCAGGACTAGCCTTTCTTCTTTGTCTTGCTATTAAAGCTCAGATCCCTGTTAGCAAATACCCTCCTGGCAGCTGGAGTCAGTTCAAGATTATTACACTAATTTTCAGTTCCTTTCCCCTTTATTAAGACCCTGTGGATTTCCCTTACTCTCAGAAATCCATTTAGACAGGCAAAGGATGATTGTTGAGTTTTATATAACATTTTAGGTGTTTTTAGGTGGAGAACATTTTTATTACTCAATGTTCCACTTCTTTAATTGTTCACTTATTCTTAGTTTTATACCAAGCCAAATATAACTTTTGATTTCCAAATGCTCTTTGAAATTGTTTGCCTGCCTTTTTCATGTTCTCCTCTGTGAAGCTTCCTAAGTATTGTCTGTATTTCACTAATCAATTCTAGTTTGTCAATCAAGGAAATGATTTAGGATTTTTCCAGATTGGAATAGGTTTTTTTGGGCAATTAAGAACTCTGCCTCAAAGATGTTTTATAAAAATTAAATTCATTTTTTGGTCTTTGTTAAATATATGAAACATAGTCACTAATGAATTTGTTAATGTTTTAATTTTAAATGTTTTCTGACATTTTGAAATTTTTAAATGTTTTTATTGTCCTTGCAATTGGATTGTTTTGTGTACTCTGGTTATAGTCGACTTTGGACAGGTTAAAACTATAGTAAATGAAAATCAGATTTTCGTTAATATTTATATTTACAAGAAATGAATACAGAGATTTGTAAGTGCCACATGTTTTGCTTTACTCATAATTAATTTACTATGAAGCCAAAATAATATTTTCAGTTATTAATTGAGCAATCAATTACATCTGCTACCAACTCAGAGATCTAACATTAAGCATTCATGTCTGGTTGTTTTACTGGTTAGAATTGCATCTAACAGAGTTCATGGAATATATTACTTATTATAGCCCTTTAATTGGATTGCCTAGTTTTCATAAATATTATGACAAACAAGGAACTATAACAGCAGAGCTACGTGATTTATTTACATTTCATTCTCTGTTCTTAAAAGGTTTCTATAGTCTATGTTAAACTAAGGCAGAATTGTTGCATTTTAGATGTTCTGTTTTCAGTTCTGGCTATTTCAATATTGCACGGTAATAGGATCGCTGTGAAATGAAATTATAATACATATGGGTGTGGAGGTCACTGTGAAAGTGTTCTCACGATTTGTGTTCTGGTATTTTTAGAAGACATTGAATTGTGATAAGATTTTATTGGTACTAGGTTCATTTGGATGTCGCAAGGGCTGACTCCTTATGTGCAATCCATTGAGTTACATCAAGATTATGGTACATATAATAAGAATCGTTCTCTTTACTAACAAAGGCTATATTGATCCTAACGACGGAGGCTTATTTCCTAAGCTTGTCTATCTCCCAACCTCTGTTATTACCCATTTCTCTCCCCACATCCTACATACTATTCCCTGAACTTTTCAGGTTCTCTCATATGACCTTTAGCTATTATTTCCATGCCTTCACTTTTAGTTTTCCTCCAGCCTTAAATATTCTTCTTTCCACTTCCTATCCTATTGAAATTGCACTCATCTTTTAAGGATCAGCTCAAATGCTGCTTCTTCATTAAGCCTTCTGCATGTGCTATGGAGTCAGCCTACCTGAGTTTCATACCTGGACTACTATACTAACTGCTAGAAAATCTGTGGCCAGATTCTCAACTTCTCTGTGCCTCAATTGCCTCATCTGTAAAATGGGGATAAAATAGTATATACCTTAATGAGATTGTTGGTACATTCAATGAATTGATGTATAAAGCACTTAGTACAATATATCAGACAGAATTAGTCACTCCCTCTCAATGTTCCTTAGTGCTTATACTTCATTTTTGGTACTTATGGTATTCTTCTGTTACACTATGATTATTTATATGCATGTTTTCCTTCTCTAGTAGACTGTGAGCTCTTTGAGTATAGAATAGGAACTCAGTAATTTTTTTATTAAATTCATTTGAATTGAGACTATAGATCCTTTTAACTTCCCAAATTTCTCCTTAAACCAGGCAACTTTGAATTCTTTTGTCTCATATAGATTTAATTTACATCATAATTATTGCTATTATTATTATTCTACTACTACTATTCTATTTTATGGACTGTTTGGAAATAAGTTGCAAACATTATGCTACTTTACCTCCAAGAGCTTAACTGTCTGCTTTATGTATGAACAAAGACTTTTTCTTAGTCCTTTTCTCATAGCCATAGTACAATGATCAAAACAGGCTATGTAATTTAGTATAAACTATTATCTAATCCACAGTCCAGTTGGTTGTAGTACATTTAATTGCCATGTCACTTTAGTCTCCTTTCATGTGAAATAGTTTCTTAGCCTTTCTTTATCTTTCAACATGGACTGTTTTGAAGAGTTCAGGCCAGTTTTTTGTAGTACATTTCTCAATTTTGATTTGTCTAATTTCCTCATACTTAGATTCAAGTTATACATTTTGGCAGGAACACCACCGAAATGAAGTTGTGGCCTTCTCAGTGCATCATAGCAGAAGGCACATTACATCAGCTTGGGCCCAGTGATGTTAACTTTAATCATTTGGTTAAGGCGGTATCTGCCAGGTGTCTCTACTGTAATGTTACTGTTTTGCTCTATCAAATTAATAAGTATTTTGTGGGGAGATATTTGAGATTACATAGTGTCTTGTTTTCAAAATTTCACTCACTAATTTACATTCATTTGATGCTTCTTGCCTGTGATAGTTACAGAATGGTGATTTTTCAGCTCCATCATTCTTCTATATATCCCATCTATCATCTATATATCTATTATCAGTATTGACTCAAGAATTATTTTATTAAATAAGTTATAATCCATCACCATTGTTCTTTATTTTAGTACTCAAGCTGTCCAAGGTTGTGAGTCTCTTCAAGCTGGCTCCTGATCCTTTGGAAGTGGCCTTATCATTCTATGACCACTTCCTTAAATTCTAGATAAACAAAATATTGCAGGCTCGTTTTGTCATTTCCCTGCCTCAGTTCTAGAGTCAGCTGTTTTTCCAAGGAGCTATGGTTCCCTTTAGTAGAGAATAGCATTTAGAAACTAAAATTTGAACATGAGGTGTGCTAATTGCTAATGGAGTGTTATTGCTTCCAGGACCTCTCAGCAGAGAGATGTGCATATAGATAGAACTATGAGGAAATAGATGTACATACACACACGTACATAATGACATTACTGTCTACTGCTCTATTTGTATATCTCTGTTATCTGTCTGTATTAAAAAATGGTGAGATGGGCGCCTGGGTAGTTCAGTCCGTTAAGCGTCTGCCTTCAGCTCAGGTCATGATCCCAGGGTCCTGGGATTGAGCCCTGCATCAGGCTCCCTTCTCAGCAGGGGTCTGCTTGTCCCTCTCCTTCTGTGCCCAATCTCTCTCTGTCAAGTAAATAATCTTTAAAAAAAAAAGTAAAAACCAATGTTCTTTTAAAATATGTTGAGATTATACTGATATCTCTAATTCCAAACCAAATCTGCAAAATTCTTCCTAGTTTTTCTGAATTCAATATCTATATCAACCTTTCTCAACAGTAAAAATGATAGCTCACAATATCATCTATTTATTTGCTCATTTGGTAAGTCCAATCATAACTGAACAGTAATTTGAGAATTGTTATATCCATATCTCTGTGAATTCCAGATTGTTTGAGTTTGGCCAAAGCTCTTTTACAGATAGTTGTGATTAAATGGTTCTGTATAAGATGAATTACACAAAAGTAAGGAATGAAAGGTTTAAGTTAGTATTAATCATATGCCCTGATAGAAAATCTTCAAACAACAGTCTCCTACTGCATTATATATATTATATAATATACATGATATATATATGTATATGTATTATATATATAAAATATACGTGTATATATATGTATGATATATATTTATTATATATTTATTATATATAATATATATTATTATATAATATATATAATATATAATATATATAATATATATATATAATATATATATTATATATATAATATACGTGTATATATGTATGATACATATATATATATGTATGATAGATATATATATATATACGTATATTATACAGAAGTGAGGAAAGAAAGGTTTAGGTTAGTATTAATCATATGACCTGATAGAAAATCTTCGAACAACAGTCTCCTACTGTATTTTATATATATATATATATATAATATATTATACTATATTATATATTATATTTTTATATATATTATATTATTATTACTTTTGACCTCAAATAACTGTGTGATTTTCTACTCTAATGAACTAGGATAAATACTTGTGAGCCTGAGGAGTCTTTTTGTTAAGTCCAGAAATACTTCTGTTCTTGCCTTCTGAATTTTTGCCCTCTGAGTATGAAAGAGAGAATGATATAAGACTTAGAATAGAGCTGCCCTAAGCCACTCCATGCAATACTTCCCTGTAGCCATCTTTATTCTCCCGTAGTTTTTAGGTGAGTGGTTCCTATATTAAGAATTGCTCCTAGCCTAGAATAACCATATCAATCATATAAGGAGGGGGAGATTCAGAAGTATGACCTTATAGAAGATAAAGGCAACAAAAAGAGAGTTGTTTCAGTTACAATCTGTTTCATTCTTACATTCAGAATTACATTGTCTTAGGAACACGGAGCAGTGAGGTGTACCCTAGACCTTGGCTTTGCTGTTGAGCTGCGTGACAGCATCATCTTCTCGGGAGACTGATGTGGAGCTAGTACATAAAAACCCTAAGCATTATCACTCATTCACCTTGCCATCCCCCACCACCCAGGTTAGAGTATATACTTATCAGTTTGGGATAAAAGAAAAAAAACTAATGGCAGAGTTTTACTAGAAGGATATCGTAAGTTCTCATCTTTCTAGAGGGCTTTAAACCCTGTAGATTTTATTTGCTTGGGATAGACGTATATGAATTCTTAGAACAAGAATTATAAACTGGTATATTCTAGTTCCTTTTATATAAATCATTGATTGAATTCATGTTTCTAAGAAAATATATAATTTTTCAATCCTAGTGGATCTGTCTTAGTACCAAGATAGTTCTATCAACATTCATACATATGATATATATTACATGTATATTTAGATATATTTGTATATTTATTTATATATTTTATGTATATTATATACATATTTATTATATAATTATATTTACATGTAGCATATATATACATAGTATATATAGCATATATATACATACTATATTATATATAACATGAGTAGTGTATAATATATTATATATAATATTATATAGTAATATTTTTACATATTATTTAATATATATTATATATTTATATACTTATATATGTAATATATGCATAATAATATACAATATAATAACTATTTAATAATACATACTATAACAAATGATAATAATGTAATTTTATAATCACATGTGGTATATAATTGTATATAATATAAATGTATATATATATAAATATAGATGGCTATGATTTTAAATTTTATGATGATATCCAATTTTATGTAAATATCCAGTTTTTCCCCCCACTTAATTTCTGTAAAATATTTGGGGTTGAAAAGAATGATTTGATCCTTGACATTGAGAAAAAATATAAAATGAGACAGTGATATATGATATAACTAATAAAATTTGGCCTCAATGCAGTCTGTGCTATCACCCCCTGTTGTATGCCAACAGGATCACCTTTCCGTTATTCTAGTGGAAGCGATTTGGGTAAGCGAGGGAAGTGTGTGGTCAAGGTCTTTGGAGAGGGTTGGATCCAAGATGGAGAAAGGAAGGACTAAACAGCCTTTGCCCCATCAGTGATTCTTAACAAGGTTCTTAAGAACCCCAGGGGACATGGTAAATAGCATTACTTATTGCTGTTTTTGCCAGATGGCCAGGGAAGCACAAAGTTTACCATAACAAAGAATTGTCTCACCCACAGCGTAAGTAGTGTCCTCCTTTGAGGAATCTAAAACATAAAAGCTTGTTTTGGGGCCTCTAGGCAAGGTATATAAAGAAACTTCATTGTCCTAGGCCATTGCTTTTCAAACTAGGACATCCATCAGCGTCCTCTGGAAAGCTTATTAAAACAGGTTCCTGGGCCCTAACCCACAGTTTCTCATTTCAGGTCTCACATGGGGCCCTAGAATTGCATTTCTGAGAAGTATCCTACTAATGCTGCTTCTGTTGTTTTGGGGATCACACTGTGAAGTAATTACCTTGGGTAACTGATTTAGTACCTGCTTTGGCTGCTTTGATTTCAACATTTGCTGCCAAATTAAAATGAACAAGGGTAAAGCTTTCTAAAATTTTTCTTTACAAACTAAAAAATTATGTTTCTGCTTTTAGCATGTATTATATCAAATACAAGAGCTTGTGCAGACCTCTGAACCATTTGGTAACTATGAAACCTTCTACTTTAAGTCAAGTATACTAAATTATACTAGCAAATGTAAGTGAAAGTAGAAGTATCTTATAATGTACACAGAAATAACTGTCTTGTAAGAAATTTTTTTCTGAAATATTAATCTTAGATTTTTATATTTTCCACTTCACCACACTAGGTAAGACATAATTAGCATATTTTTTTTGACTTAAAAAAAAAATTACTCTCCAGGGAGACAATATAAGGATAAATTTTTCCTAACATTTTTTGTTTATATTAAACAAATTTAGATTATAAGGCTAGTACATTTTGAACTTTTTGGCATTTAAGATACTAAAAGCACACCAAGAGAATAAGATCAAAGGTTTGAGTTCTTTTCCTCTTTTCTGGGAAAAAAAATTTCCTAACATAAATGTTTTTCATTTTCCTAAGTTATACTTAGCTGTGAAATCCAAAACCCAACCATATTTGACTCAGAACCATACAAATTTATAACTATTTTCTCTTCTTTCAAGGGTCAGGTTCTCAAAAAGCATTTTGGTGCTTTACCAAAAGTAATATGACTTTTATTTAAACTGCAATTTAATCTGAAACTAAAAGCCTCTAAAAGATAGTATATAAAAATACAGACAGAATTTATATTAAATAGTTTAAAATATAACAAGGTTGCAAAGAACAAGTTTGTTATTTGCTTAGTAGTACTTTTTTGAATGAGTGCCAAACACTAATACACAGGTGTAGAGATTGAGATATATAAATCACATATGTATTGCAAGTTACATCATATGAATGTGAATGATATAGAGCAAACCATGTGTTAAATTCATTTCCTTTTCTTCTAGAGATGGGGGGGGCAGAGGGAGAGACTGAGGCAGACTCCCCACTGAGCACAGACCCCCATGCAGGCCCCCATCTCACAACCCTGAGATCATGACCTGAGCAGAAACCAAGAATTTGATGCCTAACTAACTGAGCCATCAGGGTTCTCCCATCTCCTTCTCTAATAGAAAGTTAGAGAAGTCAGCTAGAGTAAGAGCAGAAGTAATTAAAGTGGGAGAGGTGGGTAAAATTTTACTAGGCAAATTCTTCCAATTATTATAGCATTAAATATTTCTTATATAAAAATGTTAGTCTTTTCTAGAATAGTAATTAAATATACTTGGTAATCATGAGAGGTAGTACTGGTGGTAGAAATATTTTTGTATAGGTTTTAATGAGTAAACATGTGAATTTTTTAATTGAAAAAAGGTAATGTACTATGTCATAATCTTTATTGGAGAGGAAAGCAACATGAAGTAGAGAACTAGGGACATCTGGGTGGCTCAGTTGGTTAAGTGTCCAACTCTCGATCTCAGTTCAGGTCTTGATCTCAGGGTCATGAGTTCAAGCCCCACAGTGGGCCCCATGCTGGGCGTGGAGCCTACATTAAAAAAAAAAAAAAGAAAAGAAATGGAGAATTAGTAGAAATGCATCTTTATTTTTCAATGTTACTTTCTTCATGTGAAATTTCAAATGGTTTAAAGTTTCTTCATGGAAATGTTAAAAGTTAAAAAAAGCCACATACAGGGGCACCTGGGTGGCGTAGTCCTTAAGCGTCTGCCTTGGGCTCAGGGCGTGATCCCGGCGTTCTGGGATCGAGCCCCACATCAGGCTCCTCCGCTGGGAGCCTGCTTCTTCCTCTCCCACTCTCCCTGCTTGTGTTCCCTCTCTCACTGGGTGTCTCTCTCTGTGTCAAATAAATAAATAAAATCTTTTTTAAGAAAAAAGCCACACACAATACACAATTTTATTGTAATTATTTAGTAATAATACATTGGGTTTTATTTAAGCCTTTTTTATTCAAACCTTTAAAAAATTAAACCTTTTAAAATTTCACATGGAGTAGCACTTAAAATAACTTAATCAAATTCCTCTCAAATTTATCTACAGGTTTGACATAATTTTTATTGAAATCCCAACAAGATCTTTTTGTAGATATAGATAAACTTATTCTAAATTTTATATGGAAAAGAAAATTTGAAAAAAGAATAGTAGAGAAAACTCACTCTACTTGCTGTTCAGACTTACTGTATGGCTATAGTAATTAGAGATATATACATATAGACTAATAGAAAAGAATGGAGAACTTACAAAAAGACATAAAAGCAACTCAATGGAGGAAGGATAGGCTTTTCAACAAATGTTGCTAGATCAATTGGACATCCACAGGCAAAGAAAAAGCATCTCTATCTAAATTGCACACCTTGTATGAAAGTTAACTCAAAATGGATCATGGATTCAAATTTAAAATTTTAAACTATAAAATTTAGAAGAAAATGTAAAAGATTTTTTTAGAGCTTTGGGACTGGGGGTAGAAAAAGAGTTCTTACGCATGACATCAAAAAGCATGATCCATAAAAAATTTTTTTGATAAATCAGACTTCATTAAAATTAAAAATGTTTGCTCTGCCAAAGACTGTTAAAAGCATAGTAAAACAAGCTGAAGACTAGAAGAAAATATTTGCAAACTACCAATATAAACAAATCTGACACAGAACTTGGATCTGGGATACATGAAGAACTCTCAAAACTCGACAGTGAAAAACAAACAAAAAATTCTATTTTTAGAAAATAGGCAAAAGAGAAGAACAGACATTTTACCAAAGAGAATATGCAGTTGGCACATATACACGTGAGATATCATTATACACCTATCAGAATGGCTAAAATAAAAAAAAGTAACAGCACCATATGTTGGTGAGGGACAGAGAATCACTCAAGCATCGCTGTAGGAATGAAAAATGGTACAACCCCTCTGGAAAATAGTTTGGCACTTTCTTATGAAACTACACATACAGTTGCCACAAAACTCAGCAGTTAACCCTGTTGGGCATTTATCCCAAAGAAATGAAAACTTGTATTCATACGAAAACCTGCATATGAATATTCATAGCAACTTTATTCTTAATAGCCCCAAACTGGAAACAACCCAAGTGTTCTTCAGTGGGTGGATGATGAAACAAATTTTGGTGCGTCCATGCTATAGAGTGTCGCTCAGCAATAGAAGGGGATGGACTCTTGATACCTGTAACAACCTGGATGAATCTCAAGGACGTTATGATTAATGAAAAAGCCCATCTCAAAAGCACTTATTTAACATTCTCAACATCATAGGCCTGGGGAGATGAAGAACGGATCAGTTGTTGGTAGGAAACAGGGATGGCATGGCACAATGTTGCTACCTCTAAAGGGAGTTCCCTTATGATAAGGTGGGTATTTCAATGTATGCATTGGATCAAATTTCATCAAACTCTGCATACACTCACAAATGAGTGCGTGTGAAAACTAAGCAAGGTCTGTAGTTAACAGTATTGTAGTAGCAATAATTTTCTAGTTTTGATGTTATACTACAGTTAGATAAGATGTCACCATGGGGGAAGCTGGATGAAATGTTCACAGGACTCTCTGCACTATTTTTGCAACTTCCTGTGAGTCTATAATTATTTTAAAATAAAAACCTAAAAATGTAATTTAAGTAAAAATATTGGAAAAGGTCAAGAAATAAAGAATAAGTGAAATATTTCTCAGCTCATCTTTTTCAAAAATATTTATCAGAAACCTTCTGGAGATCATTTATAAATCAAATGATAGTTTGATAAAAGCCTCAAACTGCAAAGACATCTTGATGTATTTCCTTTATAATGAAAGCAATGCAATGCTAATATACACTGATAAACACTAAACACTTTTACTTTGACAGTCCAGTTCACAGA
Organism: Ursus maritimus; assembly: GCF_017311325.1. NCBI lineage: Eukaryota > Metazoa > Chordata > Mammalia > Carnivora > Ursidae > Ursus > Ursus maritimus. The sequence continues at coordinate 2,059,076 of NW_024423453.1, forward strand.
TTGCTGTTTTCAAGCTCCAGAAAAATGGAGAAAGCCAAATTGACGTAGCATAATTTGAGTTTCTTTATACCAATATTGCTTCAAAATAGTGATTAGTCTGGTCTAGGAATAGCTCACGTATTATTAATCTGGCCGAGTTTGCACTAGGGCTCCTGCCCTGCCACCTGAAACTTCGTGGTTCCTCGAGGATGTCTTCTTGTCATATATGTTACAGTGATATGGATGTTACCTTCATGAGAAGTAGAGAAAGTTCTTTCACTGAAAGCTTAGCAGTATCCAATTTCAATTATACATTCGCATTTCAAAGTACTGAAAAATGGGACTGAGTATTTTGTTTTGACTGTCAAAATGGTTGAGTGAGTAAGTTTATTTTGAACTTTAAATCAGTTCAGTCACGTGTGGAAATGACACAGTTGTATAACATTGTACTACTAACTAAATCGTCTGGAACCACTTTGTATAAATAAGGCCAGAAAAAGAGTAGCAGGATTAAATTCAAGTTCTATGACTTCAACATCCTCAACAAAATAAGTACGTCCAGCGCCAGTCCCTACCACAGAGGCAGCGATTCTTTAGCTAGGGCGACAGTGATAAAATGTGTGCATAGCTTTGGTACCTTAAATCCACAAAGTATCCAGCTCACTGGGTTGGTTTTTTTTCTTTCTTTCTTTCTTTCTTTTTAATCTCTTTTTTATGTTTTTAAGCCATGAAACCAGATTGTCTTCTTGGGAAAATACTTTTTTTTTTCCTTCAGTGTACTTAACTGTGGCATGTGATTAAAGAAAAAAAGTTAAAAAGTATTTTTTTCTCTTGGAATTAGATTTGCTGTAATTCTTCCCAGTATCATGTTATGCTTTGTTCTATTCTCTAGGGTTAGACTTCCAGAACCCTATTTATAGATCATGTTTTTAAGTGCTTTGCAAGCAGGCCCCATGATGACTGATTACCAAGAAAGGTTTTAATGGCCAGTTTATCCAGGGTGGATTACACAGAATCTTCTAAGAGTGTTGCTTTTTAAAATAAAAGTATTTGACCTGAAGAAGTATCTGTGTGATTAAACAAATTTATCTGAATTTAATTTGATTAGGTCATATGTAGAGTATAAAAATTACTTAGAAACTTTTTTGCCTGTATACAAATGAACAAATTGAGAATTTATTGAACAATCAAGGAGATTTGTGTCCATTTCTGACTCCATTAAGTCATTTATAATAGCCGTAGGCAAGTTTGAAAGTTATCATCATTTGTTTTAGGAATATTGTAAATTCACTGATTAGAAACCTCAAATTATCTATTTGAGTGAATAGTTAAAAATTAGTATGTTTCAGAGACTGAATTACTTCAAAAGGTTGAAATAGGATTTATGTGAAAAATGAAATACTTATTTCTGGAAACCAGTACCCGGCAAGGGTTCTAATCTCTTCAGTTTATGTTGAATGTAGTTGGAGTGGGACCATTGTAATTCAGGAAGAGCTTTCTGGTAAACAGATCTGGAACACTGTCCTAGTCCTGCTGTGTTTCCAACAGCAACGGAGTTCTCTTAGGGCTGGAGATGTGTACTCCAAGAGAAGAGTTTCCTAAGAATTTCCTTCAGTTTTTTCTTTTAGAGTTTTTCTAATGATTACTGATAATGGGTACTGTAATGACAGGTTTCGATATTTTAGAACAAGGCAGATTTGGAAACCTTGCAGGAATTTTGCATTAGTTATTAATGGGTAAATTTTCAGTAAGTACCCATTTTAAATGGAGAAAGACTATATATAGTTGGTGTCATGCAGAAGCAATGAAGAATAGGGAAGAATCTTTGCCATAAAACAAAGATAATCTGCAATATTTTGTTTCAGTGTTTTACACCATTTCTAGTGAAGACAAATGAACAAGCAACACAAAACACTTGCAGAGTTATTTGCAGTCATGTGTAAACTATATATAACTACTCTGAAAGCACTGACAACTTCCGTTTATAATTAATGCAAAATCAGTTCTGTATTAATACTATTAGGTACATTTGCAAAAAGGTATTTCCACATAAAGCTTAGTTCCTGGATTGCCTTTCCAGACTTCATTTGAATATTTCACACTAAGTAACTTAGTTTTTAAGCTTAAAAATTCTTAATATTGCTTAACTTTCAAGAATTTTTATGTTTTGAAAAGTATAAATGTTTATAATCTCATTTAAGAGACAGGGAAAACTAATGATGTGGATCCTTATTTTTCTTGTGATGGAAATTAATTAGTATTATTCATTTCAGCTTAAATTGGCATTCTCTGTGCTAGTCCTGGACATTTATGATTAAAATCAGCTTGACAACACGATGAACTATTTTTTTCTGAACTTTGAGCCAACTCCTCTCAGCATTCAAACTCATTCATTATTTTTATTTAATTAGGTCTAACTCACATTGGAGAGATAACTTGAAGCAAGGAGATTTCCCTAATAACTATGCAATCACAATAGCTCATAGGCTTTGCAATAATGTAATTATTCAAGATTGAATCATCAGAAGAATTTTAAAAAATTATCCTTAACTATAGGACAAAAGTGTGGTCTTAAATAGAAAACTATCATCATTTAAATGGCATTGGTATGTAGTATTAGTAATCAATAGTATAATGTTTCTAGATGTGAATTTTAGTACTTATTTGTGAAAAATTATTAAATTAGTTTTTATATGGAAACCAGTGACTGACTACATTAGCAATTTGGCTGTATTCTATACATGTAAGTGCAAACTTTTATGCTTCCTAAAACAAAAAATACCTAGAAATTTTACATATGATTATGTAGCAATATTTTATGAAGCTAGGGTAAAGTCACTTCCCAGGACAACTCCTCATCTTTTTTTTTCTTTTTTTTTTAAGATTTATTTATTTATTTGAGAGAGACAGAGAGAGCAAGAGAGAGAGGGAGCACATGAACAGGGGAGGGGCAGAGGGAAAGAGAAACTCAAGCAGGCTCCTCACCGAGTGCGGAGCCTGACTGGGGACTGGATCTCAGGACCCAGAGATCATGACCTCAGCCGAAACCACGAGTCAGATGCCTAACTGACTGTGCCACCCAGGCACTCCTGGACAACTCCTTATCTTAAAAACAAATTATTTGATATGATGGTTTTACTCTGACTTGTTTATTGCAGTGAGAAAACAAAACTATTTTTGTGTCAATGTGCACATTTAGCAAACTAGACATGAGAAACCATTTGTGGGGTTTTTTGAGGGAGAAAGATTAGATAGAGCTAAGTCGTCATTCTTTTCAAAAGTTATTGACTAAATACTTCCATGCCCTTGGGGACATATTCACACTTAATTTCTTTCAGCAAAACAGGAAAAGAAAAGAAAACCAAGCTGCCAAAGGCAGTATTAAAGAAAATGACTTAGAAAATTGTTTTCTAGTCATGCCTATCTGCTTTCATCTAATCTAGATAGTTTACTGTAAAATTGGGTAATTGTTGGATTAAGCGGACTATGATCTAAACAAAAAGATGTTTTAAATTATTTTGTTTATAAGTGCTTTTGATAAGTTTCTTTCAAGTGACCTTAAAAGTCATTAAAAGTAATATTCAAATTTACACAGCTACTTTTCATTAGTTATTAGATTCTGGTTAACACCCTTGATCACGCCTTTTTTTTTTTTCTTTTCTTTTCTTTTTTTTTTTTTAGAGAGAGAGAGTGAATGGGGAAGGGGCAGAGTGAGAGAGAGAATCTTAAAGCTGGGCGTGGAGCCTGACATGAGCTTGATCTCATGACCCTGAGATGGTGACCTAAGCCAAAATCAAGAGCCAGATGCTAAACCACTGAGCCCCCCAGGCGCTCCTCTTGGTCACACTTCTTAAAAAGCGATTGTTTGAGTCAGAGTCACAGTAGGAAAAGATGGCACATTCAAATTGGGATCATTTAGGGAGAATTTATATGTAGAGAGATTAGTTACCAAGTTATAGGTAGGGTATCCTGGCTATAAAAAGAAAGGGCAGAAGCCCTGGGTTAGAAGCTGTGCAGCTCTTTACACCTCTAGATCTGGAGAGGAAGCGAAGGAGGAAAAGTCCCATACAGCAAGCTGCTTGGAGAGGGGCAATAGCCTTCAGGCAGGAGACAGAGGCAGCCTCGGGTGACTGTGGTGGTGAGAGCCAGAGGAAAATAGCCTGCCCGTTTCTCTTTTACCATCACCATCTATCTCATCTGCCCGGACTTCTACTGACCTAACCCATCCGGAGGCCAAGAGGGCAAGGAAGTCTGTTGATGTAGCCCACTCAGGTCAACCCCCAGGGCAGAGAGCTGGTTGAATTGGGAGGGGCAAACCCAAGATAGCCAGCAGAGTAATCACAACAATTCACTAGACACTAGAGATCTAGAATGAGGACATTTGAGCCTCGGAGGGATTAAACAGCGTACATTGTGTGACACACAATCACCATCGTGACACATTGTCAGTCAGCTGAGCCCAGAACCGCAGCTCTGCATCCACTGTGCTTCATAATTATGCCACACTCACCTCTTACAAAATGTGTGAAGTTATACCAGTTCATATTGTTATCTTAGCAAAATTAATAAGATTTGGAATTTATTAATCTGGGGGAGTGGGGTTGGCCCATATTAGATGAAATGATTAGGAGTAGCGTTTAGTCCCACAAAACTTATTCCAGTCTGTACTATAACTTCCTGAAAATTACTTTCAAGGGCCAAACATGTAATAGAAAATTGCTGTTTAATGTGATTTGTCTTAAATCCTACCATTGTGAGGTTAGGGTAAAAAGAGGAATTATAATAACTGACTATTGGAGTCTTTGCTTAAGAGGCTTAAAATAGGAACTCATTTGATTAAAATTAGAAGGAATAAAACTCTTAATATATTAAGAATTTCCATTCCCAAGGTGAATTCTACCCTTCGTTGTTGGAATATGGTTACTTTTAACATTTTCAGCTGTTTTCTTCCCTTATTCTTTTCAGTATTCTTTTAATACTGTCTGGTCATATTATACCAAGTAATTTCCCACTTGCTGAATGCGCTTGTGCTATAGCAGAGGTAGGGGTTGGAGATTATGGAGCACCTCTTCAAGCTCTGCTCACATTCTGGAAATGCTTATCACAATGCTCATTCTGAAATTAAAGATCTTGCTCATGAACAGTAAGTTTTGTGCATGTCTCACGCAAGTGGTCTCCTTGCATTCCAGGTCTTTTCTTCTTTCTCATCGAGCTTGAATGGTTAGCAATTATGAGTAAACTCTTAAACCAAAACCAGTTACATTTACGTAGCTTACTGCTAAGGTCTTTCATATCTGTATCAAGGAGTATAAATGGTTGGGGCGCCTGGGTGGCACAGCGGTTAAGCGTCTGTCTTCGGCTCAGGGCGTGATCCCGGCGTGATGGGATCGAGCCCGACATCAGGCTCCTCCGCGATGAGCCTGCTTCTTCCTCTCCCACTCCCCCTGCTTGTGTTCCCTCTCTCGCTGGCTGTCTCTCTCTGTCAAATAAATAAATAAAATCTTTAAAAAAAAAAACGAGTATAAATGGTTAATGTCAGCTGAGCTTTTCTGCTGCATCATCTGTGATTATGTTTTATTGTAAATACTGCATGTACCCAACCTACTGCACAAAGAATACATTCCCTTGATTTTGTACTAGTGAGAGGCCCTTGTTAGGTTTGAATGCCTATAGAAAAAAAAGGTTCTAGTAAAAAAAAAAAAAAGACTATTTAAATATAAATGCAACATTTTCTCTTTATTAGAAAACAAACTATAATTAGTGAAAGAATATTCTAGTTTTGTAAATACTTTTACTGACTCTTTCAACATTTCTTTTTATTTCTTTTTAATTTTTTTTAAAGATTTTATTTATTTGAGAGAGAGGGCACGAGCAGGGCAGGAGGGGCAAAGGGAAAGGGAGAAGCAGAATCCACCCCCCCACCCCCCAGGATCCTGTCCTGAGCCGAAGGCAGGCCCTTAACCAACTGAGCCACCCAGGTACCCCTCTTTCAACATTTCTGTTCATAGTTTCCTTTTATCAGGCAGTGTGATAAAACTTGTCACTTATTGTCAAAATATGTTAAACAATTCAGCTATTTTGTGTTTGCTGTTAGAAAATGAATTTTAAAAATTTGAAGCATGATACAACCATCCACTAAGATAACTGCTAATTTTTAATGATACCATAATATTTCACTAAGTACGCTGAGTATGTTTTGCTTGATTATCTGCAGTTGAATATAAAGTTCCTCTCAACTATCACAGTACAGATAGCACTACAATGAAAACATCCTACAGATAGCTTTTCCTATTGTTTGAATCATTTACCGGAAGTGAGTTGATAGAATCAAAGGATGTGAACATTTTTGTTGCTTATGATACATATTGTTAATAGATGTCCAAAAGGGTTTTAACTAGTTTATGTTAACCATCAGCAATGTTCGGGAGTCCCTGGTTCATTTCCACCTTCACTGGCATTAATTCATCAATTTTTTTTTTTGTAATTTTTACAGGCTGATGGGGATAACTTGTTTCATTTTGTGTTATTTTATCATGACAGGGTTGAATATATGCATTTGTTTTACTTAATACCTGTTGTCAATTTTCTTGTCAACCTGAACAAGCTCTTTAATAAAATAAATATATTAATCTTTATTTGCTAAAGATAGTTCTCTCAGGATATTGTTTGCCTTTTTAATTTTAATTAGCAACATGTTTTTCTTGAAGCTGAGAAATGCCACAGGTTTTGTGTTTTAGTTCCATTTTGTATACAGAACCCTAGTAGAAGTGGGCAGTTTCTATAGGTTCTTAAGAGTGTGACAGTCTCAGGCTAAACAATAGCTTAGAACCTGTAAGCTGCAGAAGTCACCTAGCAATGTGAGATCAGAAATCTGACATTTTTTAAGCTGCAAGTTATTTTATTTTTTAATTTATTCTACCTTAACTATTTAGCAAAGTCTTTTTGAAATGCCAGCCTGTCTCCATTGTCCTGATGATAGCCCTAGTAAGTTTTAGTTTTGTTTGTGTTTGTTGAGAGACAATAACATACCCCTAGAAGGCAGCGTGAAGGTGGTGGTGGTAGTTCAAGTGAACCCCATTTGAAAGGTGAAGTTTGAAGCGCCTATTATCTCTTACTCCTGGAGGCTTAAACTATAGCAGTTGTTTTAGTTTGAGTAAAGAGGGAGAGTCCCTTGCCAGCTTCTGTCTCCCTCAAATAGACTGAGCTCGTTGAGGGCACGAGGCAGGTATTCGTGTTTGTAACTCTTACGCCTAGCTGAATGACCAGCACAAAGACAGAGCTGTAAGGAATACTTGAGGGAAATAATGAATTGTGGGGAGGAAACACTAGGAGAGGCAGTTGGAGTTGAAAATATATTACTGAATCTGACCACTGAGTGTCCTCAGAGGAAGAAAATGATGAATTAAAATTCTAAGATCTGATTTTTAAAATGTTTCTGAAAGTAACAGCAATGTCTGCAAACATTTATCTGGACTCAGAACAGAAATGGAGTTTTTTTCATCAGTACTCATGTTTTTTAATGGAATGGTTAGTGAAATGAAATACGTTAATTCATCAAAACCAGTGTTTTGAGAGAACTCAGTCTTACAAATGTGTCCCCAACCAACAGAGTGTCTTAATTTTTGCACGTCCTCCTCAGTAGGCCATCTCACTGGGCCTGGGAAGCAGTGCTGAGATAGGAAACCTATGTGTTCTCTACCTTCACACTATGAAGGAGACTGGTTCAGCAAACTGTATTAATGCAACCTAGTAACTTAGTTAATAGCACAAGCATTTTGCTAATATTTGAAAAAAGAAAAAAAAAAGAAGAAAAGTAAAAGTAAAAAAAAAGGAAACAAGGGAGAATTCAGGTACAAAATTACAGTGAATCCTGTCAGCGAGGGCTGCCTCAAAAGATAATAGCCTCCTATTATGAAACTTGGAGAATCTGCTTCAGCAGCAGGGTCTCCTATGTGGAAGCCCATAGGAGAAGATAATTCCAATAAATAAATCTATACTGTTCTGTAATAAATGCCTTCTAGAACTTTCTTTTTAAGGAAATCAGATTTAAAAGCATTATTTTTTCTTAATCCCTTATTTTATGTGAGACTTTGATCTTACCAGCTAGGTTTTGCCAACTATATTCCATTTTAGGAACATAATTTCTGTGGTTGTTAAGGGATTACTGAATTGGAAAGACTGAAGCAGTAGGTATTGTAAAAGACCAGAAAGGAAGGATATTGATTTTTTAGTTGGAAAAGATTTCAACCAGGTCAAGCAGATCTTGAATTTGGCCTTGAAACAGAGTCAACTTTAGATTAAAAGAAAGAAGAATGTAAAGGATTTTAGTGAGAGGCAACAGCATTAACAAGACTAGGGGATAGGTGTGGAAAGGGAATTTCAAGTGAATGTCAGATAACTAGTTTTGTGAAGTAATGCCAGCTGTGGATTGATTGGTAAGGTGGGATCAGCGCATTGAGAATCTTTAATGTCATGATCTATGCTTTTTTGTTTTTCTATAACAAAGACCAAGTTTTGTAGGGGTTTTTGTGAGTGTGGCAGGCAGGGAGGGGCTGAGGTGTTAAGGATATTGTTTTCTTTTGATTTCAAAAACATTTTCCATTGTTTCAGAACTCTTCATAAGGATCGATGACAACTAACCATTTTATATATACCTTTATGCATATACCTGTTCTTTCCTAAAAAATGAACTTTCAGGACAGAACAGAGGCATTGGTACTGATACAATCTGTTAATTTTCTGACCCTAAGAGCCACTCTAGAATACGAGTAACAGAGACCAGTCAGTTCTTCTCTATTAAAATAGCAGAACAGATCACCTTTCCTTGAGAGAAGACGATAGTAAATTTACTGTATTTATTGACTATAAAGCAGTGTTCGTCTGACTTCTTGATTCTGCAGACTTTGATTTGACTCTGCTTGTTCTCTTTCACCAACGGGCTGCAGCCTTTTTTATGGACCTCTCCTTGACCACTATTCTGTTCAGAATATAACACAAACCTGGTATTTTAGTACAGTTTACTGCTAGCTGGTTTATTTTGTCATTTGCTTCTGGAATTTAGCAATGTGGGCATACACCATGGAAAGAAACCTGACCAAGGAGAAAATTCTACCTGTTACTTTTGTCAAGGGTTCATTAGCCTCTGTGTGTAACTGAAATCCAAGTCACCTTTTGTGTCTGTGTGCTTTGTCACCCTCAATTAAACCTGCTTGAATTTGAAAATTCTATTTCTGGAATTGCTCTTTATTTGCACATTACTGACAGACCTCATTTACTCATGTCAGGGAGGAACTGGGTAGTACTGGCTACCCCCTGGCCTCACTCTCCCCGGGGGAGAAAATTCCCCAGAGGTTCTGAGTAAGACAGCAACACGTTCTTTTGCTTTGTTGTCAGATTGGAAATGTCTTTGCCTTCAGTCCCTGAGGCCAGATTTCAGGTGTTTTCCCAAAGGAACTTCTCATATGGAAAATAGTCTGTCCTCCCCTGAATAATTTTTATCACCTAATAAATGATTCAGATTGATCCTGTCAGCACTAAGGTGGGCAGCTGACTGAAAGGAGCATGTGAGTGGCAGCTCATAGCAATAGGTTCTGTTTTCGGCCATCAAGCTGAGATCCTAGATAAACGAGTTCTAACTCACTTAGGTTCCCCTCACCTGCTTTTTAAGGATATTCTTAGCATTTACTTATACCATGCCAAACTATAGTTTATTTGGAGTTAGCTGCTTTTTCTAGGGCAATTAACACATCAGATTTAAAGCGATCAACACTGAAACAGATGGAAAATGATTCCTGAGTGGGTAGGTCCAAGTGGATGCAGTTTCGTACCTGACCTGGCTAATATGTCTGACCTATTACTTCAAGGAATGTCGTACCAGGTGTTGATATTTTTCCAGACATCGGTGTGGTCACGTTTGGTAGGATATGCCTAGTGCAGTGTGAAATTGACATTTCGGAGCTCCAGGTTGCCATTTACAGTGACCGGTTTCTATTGATGAACTTTCTGCTTTTTTTACTTACAGACCCACAGAAGCTTTTAAAAACTGATTCTCAGTTTTAAATTGGTTCACGTCTTTATTTCAGATGAAATTGTTTGAATTTACCTAAATATCTTTATCTTTGAATGTAGTATCTGTTGAGGAATACTTTCATTTCACTCTTTCCTGCATGTTTCTATGTACAAAGAAATTTTACATTTTGAAAGATCCATTAGTCAATTTAGCTGTTTTCAGTTAAGAATAGGTTTAATTCACCCCAGAGAAATACAGTCTCTTTCATTTAAAAAAAAAATACTATTTGCTGAATATCTAGCATGTCAACTCCCTTGTTACATAATGAGTAAGACAAGCATAGGGACCAACTTCAAAATGTTGGTACCTTATCAAGCCTGTCACAATTTCTTCTTGTATTGTAGAAGGCTCCTCGACTTGGAGATTTCCCATAAGCAGATCAGAATTTAAGAGTACGAGGATGTTCAGATTCCTCCTACAACTTCGTTTAATATGAAGCCCTTCATTGTTAGTCACCACAAAAGACATCCCTAGAAGAATGAAGCAAAACAAAAATAAGGAAAAGGGAATAATTATATTTAAGAATTTGAGTCGAACATTTTTCTTCTCAGCCTTTACATATGTCTTTTTAAAAACACTTATAAAATACTCTGTGTGCAAGACAGTCTTAATATTATCTCGTATAAACCACGTAACAACTCAGTGATGTATTCTTATCCCTGATCTACAGATGAAGAAATTTAGGTACAAAGAAATTAGGTTATTTGCAAAACTCACCACAGCTAGCAAAATGCAGAGCTGGGATTTAAGGCCAGATTGTGACTAAAAGGATGTCTTCTGGGGCCAGACTTTCTTAACCAGGTACGCTATGCTGCTCCTCTGTGTTTGTAAGTAAGAGACTGCAGAGCACTTTTCAGTGTTCTCCTATGTCACGCATTTATTTTATCATGCTTTACCATAGGCACTCTTATAAACATAACACGGTTATTTTGGTATTATTAGAAATATGAAGGACATATCTAAGATGTACCAGAGAATTATACATTGCATTAAAGTTTAGAGTCAAAGTTGCACTTTTCTGAGTTTTCTGACCACATGTCTCCCATTTTCAACTATTGAAAGGTTTTTATTTGGAATAAAAAATATTTGTTTAGTAATAATTTGATTTTTCCTCAGAGCTCATTGTGACCTTTTCACTTCCAGGGGTCACTGATAAAGACAGAATCATTATTGCCCAAAAAAGAAGCCTTCACATATTTACAGTTTCAGTTTGCATTTGGCTGCTTTCTTTCTTACATATACTCTTTAGTATCTCATCACTCAAGAAACTTTTTCTCTAAAAGTGATAAAAATTAAAAGGGGTGGCTTATAATGAAAACAAAACTAGGATAGGAACTCACATCAAGAGTTTAACAATGTGCTTCTGAATTATACATATTATCTCAATCAATGTATTTACTATATTTATATATAAAGTACTTATATATGTTTATTAGCAATGAAAAAGTACAAGTTTTATAGAAAAAATAAACTATTGGTATTTTGAAATGTATAAAAAGGCAAAATTTTCATATCTTTAAAAGACTTCTGCTGCTGTTGCATATCCAACTGAGATGTGCTAAATGTAATGTTGTACAACTGCTAATTTATATCGTAGAACATCTCTCCAGTTGATAATTCTTATTTTAAAGTGTGTAGTAATTTGTTCATTTGTGAGTGGTTATAACAGGGTTAGAGAAAGATGTGTTTATAGTTAGTGTTATAAGTGTCCTTATGCTGCCGTAACGAAATGCCACAGACCGGGTGGCTTTAATAACATTTATATTCTCACATTTCTGGAAGCTAGGCGTCCTAGATCAAGGTCCCAGAAGGGTTGGTTTCTGGCGAGGCCTCCCTTCTTGGTGTGTAGACAGCCTCCTCACTGTGTTGTCACGTAGGCCTTCCTCTGTGTGTACGGTCCAGTGTCTCTTCCTCTTCTGATATGGACACCGGTCCTGTTAAATTAGACCCCCACATTGTGAGCTTATTTAACTTAATTACTATTTAAGAGCCCTGTCTTCAAGTACAGTCACATGGGGGGTAAGCCTTCAGCATATGACTTTGGGGAGGACACAGTTCAAAACAACACGTGGCATCAGCAGTGTGGGCGATCTGCCAGGTTCTACTGATCATGTTTCTTAGTTTCAACATATATATTTTTTAACTTAGCCCACTGAAATCGTGAGGTGTTTTGTAATCATCTCGTATCTTTTAGATTAGGAGAGGGGTATACTATTGTGGTAGCTTTCAAAAAATTTTTAACTTGACCTACATATAGAAATAGATTGCCCAGGGAGCGCCTGGGTGGCTCAGTCAGTTAAGCTTCCAACTCTTGGTTTCAGCTCAGGTCACGATCTCATAGCTGTGAGATCAAGCCCCACATTGGGCTCCGTACTCAGTGCAGGGTCTGCTTCAGATTCTGTCTACCTCTCCCTCTCACTCACTATCTGTCTCAAATAAATAAAATCTTAAAAAAAAAAAAAATAGATCGCCCAGCACAAACCAATTCACGTGCACCCACAATTACATATACACATGTACTGTATAACTGAAACAAGAGTTTATGTTACAAATCTCACCCTCTTATAAGGATTGCACCCTGATATTTTCTATTCTTTTCCATCCTTATATTCTGTTCTCTCATTTATTTATTTATTTTTTAATAGTGGTCATGACCCACTCAATTGTTATGACCCACTAAATTGACTTATGGGTTGTTGCCAACAATTTGAAAAACTATTTAAAAAGTAAAAACTCTTGTGTGACCAGTACTCTCTCAAATGGTGGCATGTTGTTGGTGCATTCCGAATAACTTATTTAGCATGTAACTACGTAGTATATTTTTAACTGAGTTTGGCTATGCGGTTATTGATTGCTCCCAAGTACTCAGTGGCTAGAAGAATTCACTAGAAAGTATGACCTTTCATTTAGAGAGTAACCTGGTTTCTTCCAAATCTTGAAACACATCAAATAAGAGACCCAGAAGCTTGCTACATTGGTGGTGTCGGGCCCTTGTGAGCCAGAGTCTCATAAGGATTAGGTGTAAATGCACAGTGATATAAGCCATTTAACAAATACCTTGATATACTCATTGTCATCAACCATCTGTATCCCTTTTACATTAATTGGAGACACTGTTTTATTTAAGTTCCTTTCAGAAAATAGAAACCATTCTAAGTATTTTATACAGGGATAATTTAATACAAGGTGTTAGTTGCATGGGTGGTCAAAGCTCTAGAGGCCAAACAATGGGTGGTGACTTGTCACAGAGAACAGCAATAGCAGGAGGTTGCTGGGAGAAGGCTGTGCTCCTGGCACCCAGGAGCTGGGGTCACCTGGCAAAAGCTGGAACCATGGAGAGAAGGCTTGTCTGGGTGACTTAAAGCCCCAGAGATCCAGCTGCTGCTAGAGACACTACCAAAAGCAGAGAAGGGAGAAGAGAAATACTCGGGCTTCTGTCTTCCTTGTACCAGCCAGTCTTCTGCAAATGCCATTCATAGGTTAAAATTTCTGGAAGCTAGAGAGCAGAAATATAGTTCCCTACCATACAGATCAAAGGGAGGTAATGTATCTCAGGCAAAATAAGCAAATGATTGGTACAGATACTAAGACTCATCTGTTTATTTGTATTTGATTAATTTCATTTTATTCCTAATTCCCACATAATGATTCACTGTTGTAAATCACATTCATGCCTATAGATTCGTAGATGAGTTTTAGGTTTATAGAAAACCTACCTTTCTCTCTTGTGTTCTCTTTGAATAGATGTGCCATGATTTATTTAACTTTTTTTCTTGTTGAACATTTGATATTTTGCTACTATAAATTACTCTGCAGTGACTATGTTCATGCATATGCCCTTTCTTCCATATTGTTTTAACTATTATTTTAAAAGTTATATACCCAGAAGATGGATTACTGTGCCAAAAGCATGAACAGATTTATGGCTCTTCTTATTTATTACCAGTTTGCTTTTCTACAGCATTGTTCCAATGTATCAGCATCAACATATGATAGAACCAATTTCAGTGACTTGTCTACATTGCAATAGTGTCATTAAAAAATCTTGTTGCCCAATTTAGTTGGTGATTAATGGCACTGGGTTTCAGTTGTTGACTCTTTGATTATTGGGATGTTGAATATACTTTTCACATGTTTATTAACTAGAGGCATTTATTCTTGCATATTCTTCTAACAAGCTTTCTTAGACAAAGAAGCCAGAAAATAATTTAACATGAAAAAAACAAAACAAAACAAAACAAAAGCTGCAAGCCTTGTTTCGATCCTTAGGTCATGTAGCCTAGGTGGTGGACTAGAATAAAGCATTCTGGAAGGTCCTTTAAAGACCCTTTCTTTCCTAAAACATCCAGCCTGCCTGGTTCCCACTGCAGTTTACAATTACAGCATCCTTTGTCTCTTTTCTTTATCTTGGGGATTGGGGATTGGGAAGGGGTGCCTCTTTCAAAAACCAAGCAGTTAATTGCTTAAAGTGTGGTCTGTTTTACAAACACTTGAACACATTACTAAGCTCAGAGAAAATGATCAAAGTTTTCCTTTTCTTTTTCATGAGAACATTTTATAGTTCTTCTACCTTTTTCTCTTAATTTTAAAACATTCAAAAATGAAAACAATTTAAGTGTTTTGACAGGAAATAGCATAATAGTTTTATATGCTTAAATCTGTATATATTTTTATACATAGTATGGGCTCTTGATTTATTATGGTTTTGAAAATTAGTTCTTAGTATCTGTAGGTATGCAAGTTTTCTTTTTCTTTTTTTTTTTTTTAAAGATTTTATTTATTTATTTGACAGAGATAGAGATAGCCAGCGAGAGAGGGAACACAAGCAGGGGGAGTGGGAGAGGAAGAAGCAGGCTCCCAGCGGAGGAGCCTGATGTGGGGCTCGATCCCATAACGCCAGGATCACGCCCTGAGCCGAAGGCAGACGCTTAACCGCTGTGCCACCCAGGCGCCCCGCAAGTTTTCTTTTAGATTTAGGAAGGATCTAAGAGATTATCACCCCTACTTTTATTCTTCATATATTCACTAACATGGGAAAATACCTTGAGAGTTTTAAAAGAAAAATAAAACATTTTTCTTATACTCAGAGCTTACAATAAAAGGCTTAATTGATCTCCTTGCACATGTTTTAATTTCTTCCTTTGAAAGCATTAGACACCATACTTTAAATTCACAATAATTATTTAATTAGAGCTCATAAGATATATAATGTGGCTGGCTAAGGACGTGCTGATTTTTACCTAAATGTTAACATGGTTAAGATTTATTTCCTACTATTGGATGTCACAACAAAGTATTATTTATGACTTATCCTTCTGTTGAGAAAATTATTAAGGATTTATATTGTGCCCATATAATCTATTCTGTAAAACAAAGACAGAGCAAAAAGCACGAAGGATATGTATACACATATTTTCTAAAATGTTTTAGTTTAAATGAGGAAATTATTTTACATTTACTAAATACATTTGGAGAGGATTTACACCAACTCACTAAAAATCAATTTGTTTAAATATTATTAAACACAATTTGGTATCAATCTTTCCTACTTAAGAAATAAATTGATTTTTTAAAATACACTATACAAAGGCAGTTGTCACTCCCTGCTACGAGGACAGAGAGCCATCCTAAGTCTGGGTCCACAGAGGGGGTAGACTTTGTGAACCAATGGTCCTCTGATGATGAAGGAAGCAGCCAGGAGCGTGTGAGTGAAATTAACGAGGCTCCCTGGGCACATTTTACAAATGCACTATTGGAAGTGCAATTTGTGATCTGTTGCAGTCTCCTCTTCCACCATCTCCTGTCTTCCCCAGATTGTATTTTAAATTGCTATTTTCAGATCCTTGAAGGTCCCATGTGATTTGTTGCCACTGTGCCTCAGTAGCCGCTGCTCTTCTTCCTAGAACCCCCAGAGCTGTTATCAGTGCTTCATGCCAGAGTTTTAGTAGTCGCTCTCTTTGGTGAATTTTACAGCTGATTCCCTCATTGTGTGTGTGTCTGGTTGTTGGTTTTTCAGATTCTCTTCCATTGATTTGTATATGTAACTTTTACAATCAGAAAACAGATTTTGTTTGTTTATAGCCTCATCTGTATTTTTATGGAACATAATAGAGATTTCCAGAAGAGAAAAGCTTATAAAAGCGCATTTTAACCTCAGAGTAGCAAACTGAGTAGAATATGGAGCTCAGGCAGATCTCAGAAGTTCAGTGCATGCGTATCTGTTCTCTCTCTGTGCTATTTCTTATATTTTTCTTGTACACAGCATTTATGCTTGAGTATACTCTATTTTAGCATTTCCGCACATAGTACCTTGCGGAGAATTTTGCTTGACAAAAATTAACCATCTGCCTCTGCTAATTTTAAAGATTCTAATTTTATTTATCTTGTTTCAGTCTCTTCATCTCTAGGGTAAAGAAATTTTGTTGGATGATCTTTATGGGGCCATCCATCTCTGATATGCTGCAGTATGATTTAGGATATTGCTTTATAACTGCTTCCTAATCTCCATTCTCTACTTTCCTCCAGCCCACTCTAAGATTGTTACCAGACTAATCTTCATGATGTATAAGTGATCAAATCTAACCTCTTCTGGAATGGGAAATACTAAAATGTTAGTAGCTTTTTTCATGCATTGGGATTATTGTGGATTATCACTTATTAAAATCCTACTAAATATTTGTTAAACAAAAAATGTCTGGTACATTCTTAGAACTAGGGATAGATAGTGAATTGATTCCAAATTTATGCATCTCATACTAGTGGGGAAGTTCAAATCCTATAATTTTGTATTTAACCTTCTTAGCTAATATATGTATATATATCTTCTAATGTTAACTTCCCTCATGCAGAATATGGATCTCCCAAACAAAACTAGTCTTTTATTTCTCACATTTATTCCCAGAATTCCCAACACTTCTCCGTCACTGCCGGTTTGCAATGGTTTCCTCCCTTTCTCACATATCTATTTCTCTCTCGATACTCAGCTGTTACCTAAAAATTTTTACTCAGCTCTCTCCTTTTTTGTGTGCAGCAAATTGCTTTCCCACCTTGTACTATAATTTATTTAGGTGCATATGTTCTCCTTCATTAGACTGTCACTCTCGAAGGAGGAAGTAGTTTAAAAGCAGAGGCTCTAGAGTAAGATAGACTGCATGCTGTCATTTACCAGTTATGCCTAGACAAGTTACCTGTTTTCTCTAAGACTTAGTTTCCTTATCTGCAAAAGGAGGATGTCAATAATGACTTCTTTACAGGGTGACTGTAGGACTTAAATGAGATAACGTTTATGAAGTACTTTGTACCTTGCTTGGCACATTGATCAGTGTCCAGTAAATTTGATGCGTTCTTAATATTATTGTTTTATTATATAATTAAAATTATATTAATAATCCATCCTTCTAACCTGTGACTTTTTGCAAATAACTTATTATTCATGTAGTTAAGTCTTTAATACATATTTTTAGAAAAATAATTTAATAAGGGACTCCTGGGTGGCTCAGTCAGTTAAGCGGCTGCCTTCAGCTCAGGTCACGATCTCAGGGTGCTGGGATCAAATCCTTTATTGGTCTCCTTGCTCAGCAGGGAGCCTGCTTCTCCCTCTGCCTCTCTCCCCCCTGGCTTGTGCTCTCTCTCTTGATAAATAAATAAATAAAATCTTTAAAAAAAAAAGAAAGAAAAAATTTAATAAATGTTGAATAAAGGATTATAGAAACTCAAAAGAGGGAGTGATTAATTCTGATCATGGGATTGAGGAAGACTTGGTTGTAGTTGGCATTTGAATTTTCATATCTGAGGTATGATTTTGACAGGTAGAAATGAGCAGAGAAGGGCATTTGAAACCAAGAGAATAGCATGCAGTTTCAGAGAGAAGTGCTGTCTTAGCTAAACATTAATAATAGAACCTGCTTCGTAGGGGTGTTTTGTTGGTCTTTTTATTGTTGTTGTTGTTGTTGGAGCTTAAGTGCATTTAAATACTGGCATGGTAAGAATACTATAAACATTAGTTGTTGTAGGGACGCCTGGGTGGCTCAGTTGGTTAAACACTTGCCTTCTCTGCAGGTCCTGATCCCAGGGTCCCGGGATCTAGCCCAGCATGGAGCCCCCATCGGGCTCTCCGCTCAGCGGGGAGCCTGCTTCTCTCTCTCCCTCTGCCACTCCCCCTGCTTGTGCTCTCTCTCTGTCAAATAAATAAATAATCTAAAAAAAATAAAAAAATAAACATTAGCTGTTGTAACAACTCATACATAGACCATTTGTTAAATAACAAGAAAAACTTGGGTGCGTGCGCGCGCATGGGTGCCTGTGACTTAATATTCTTCAGTGTCAGCCCTCTGTATGGCAACATTTCCTTAATACTGTTTGCAATACCTGTTAGAAAGTAACAAGATAGCATTTATTTTAAAATAGTGTTTATTACAGCTACATATTATTCTTCCTGTTTGTTTGAATTAGTGAGACAGTACTTTGCAAAAGGTTTTCAGAGTATCAACTGTTCGGGATTATCATGCCATTTTTTCTCATTGGTTTAGCTAAATTTGAGAGAAAACAATTTAAGTGACAGCTTACAACAACTGCAACTGCTTGATATGTAAAACAATCAAAGGATATATATTATGTGAAGTCCACGGTCACTTTTTTTTAATTAAACACAAGTCTTGAATTATAGTATTTTCTATAGCTACATAACTAAGATTTTTTTGGTCATATTCTCTTTAAACTTTTTATTTTGGTATATTTTCCAGACTTAGAAAACTTGTAAAAATAGTACTAAGAAATCTCATATACCCTTTACCCAACGTTAACATTGTACCATATTTACTTTATTTCCTCCTGCCCACCCCCTCCCTCTTCCCGCTCTCATTTTCTTTTGACTGTTTGAGATTGTTGCACACATGATGCTCATTATTTTCCTCAAATATATTAAGCATGTGTTTCCTAAAAACAAGAAAAAACAAGAACATTTTTCTAAATAACAGAAAAATAATTATCAAAATTATGATAACCTTGATATAATATTACAGGCCTTATTCAGATGTTGCTGTTTGTCCCAATAATGACCTTGATAGTAAGAGAAAAATCCCATATTATGGATTGCATTTAGTTGACATATCTCTCTATCTCTCCTCAGTCTTTGTCTTTCTTGACCTTGACATTTAGTTACTTTGAAGAATGTCCCTCAATTTGGATTTGTCTGATGTTATTTAATTATTAGATTCAGGCAATGTACTTTGAGCAGGAATATTACAGAAGTGATATTATTCTCTTCTCAGGGCATATGTCAAGAGGACAACAAAAATCTTAACATATGAGCATTAGTTTGGAAAAGAAACTATTATAATTCTTTAGAATATTTGCTAATTTATATTTCTCAGGTCTTTTATTTTTATTTTATGTTTTTCATTTTTCTGCCCATCAGTAAAATCTTCAGTAAAGAACAGTACTTTCTCTACAGTGTTCTCTGTCAAATTATTGCAGTTTGTCAATATATTAATTATTAAATGAAGATAAATACAGAAAGAAACTCTTTAGTAAGAAATTTAGTATTCATGCCAGATGATGACATGGGTTTGATATGAAACAGCATTATAGCACTTTTTTTCTTTGTTTTTGATGGCTATAAACAAAGAGCTTGAAGTAAGTAATTGGTTTGAAAGATTTACTTTTGCCAAATCTTGCCACCAAAGTCTGGGACCATTGAAAAAGAAAAAAATTGAGTCATTTCCTGTTAAAATTAACTTAGCATTAGTTAGCTTTTCAGACATTGAAGGGAAATTGTTTTCTGTTAGATCAGAATTACTTTTAAATCAGCAGCACTCTTTATATAGATAAATACATAATACTCAGACTTTAAACCTGATCTTTCTTTTTAACTTATTTTCCCCTCTACAGAGAAAAAAGTACTGCCTGAATACAAAACCTGCTGCACAGATGTTGTATCTAATTACATGTTTCATATTGTTCCTTGCCAACAAATACATGTTAATAATAATGAATAATCAACCTTGCTTAACAAGAGCAGCACAAAATGTGTTTCTGCCATCTCCCGTGATGGATAGACTCAGGGGTGCTTCAAAGATGGTGTCCTCACCACACTGGTGGCCCACGGCTTATTAACAGCAACCTGCTCTAGATGATGAAGTGTGAAATTGATGAGCCCCGCAGGGAATTTGATCTGAGCTTTCCAGGCTGTCTTACAATATTCAATTGCTGTGTTCATTGGCTCACTGGTTTCCCTAAGGCCTCTCTTCATGATGCTCTGGAAAATTTTTCCTGGCTAAGTTAACATATGTGCTACTGTATCTGGCTAGCAACCAGATTGCTAGGATCAAGCTTCTAGGAAATTTTACTAGGTTCTTTTCCCCAGCTGGTAACAGGAAGTCTGAGCCTTATAAACGCTGATTGGACAGAGACAAATGGATGAAATATTTGAGTGGGTCATTATGAGAGAGCATAGCATTATGAGAGACCAAGAAAGATCAAAGGAGAAAATGTACTGTTATCACCTCCAACCCTTTTTTCCAAAGCTTTTACAAATTACTTTGTTAGTGATTCATACAGTTAACACAAGTCTGAACAGTTTGAGAAGGATTAATTTGTAATTTTCATTGATTTATGAAATTGGTCAATTAGCTGAGTTACACATAGATAAATTTGGCAGAGAGTCTGAAAATACAGTATATATTACATTGCTAAAATTCATTTCAGAAATTTTTATTTCTAGAATTATTTTCCTTGTGGTTTATTTGAAAAGTCAAGATATTCTTATGTTCCTGTAGTAGTAGTAGAAAAATCCCAGGGAGGCAGGACAGAGGCTTGCAAATGTAACCCTAGTTTTTAAGCTAATCTCTCCAAGCCTTAGATATCTCAGCTCAGAAAATTATATTTATTTACCTCCCGTGGTTAAAAAAAAATAATATGTAAACTATCTTGCACAGTGCTTGGCTTTACTTTCTCCTCTCACCCAGTACTGTGATATTTCTTTTGAGATGTAGAGAATGGAAAATAAATGTTAGCATTACCTGGTATTTTATTTTATCATGATATTTTTTCCTTTGAACTTCTGAAATTTAATTTTTCTTCATTTTGAAACAAAAGTGGCTCCATGGATCTATTCGCATTCTTAGTCAATATTCAGCAGCAGAAGAGAAGTTGAACAGGCAAGCAGGGAAAGGTGAAGATATTTCTATAGGTAAGGGAAGGGAGAATTAAAACATGAACATATATTTGGTAAGGGTTTGAAAAATGAAATCTAAATTTTCCAATTTTTTTTTGTCATTTATAACCTGACTCAGCTTCTAAAACTATTTATGTTTTGCTTTGATAAAGGTAATACAGGTGTGGGAGAAGGAGCTCTGAGTCAAAATGAGCCTTTCACACAGCTGCCAGGGATTGCCTTCGAGAAAGGTGTGCAGCATCTCAGTGGGGGGCAGTGCACATTTTGAAGCCCGGAGACGCTTCCCAGCAGGAATTGTTTTTCAGTGAGATGCCTTGAAAGATGTTTTTGCTTCATTTAAATGCCCTGTCAGAATAAATGTGCCACTTCCTGTACAGGCCTTGTACAAGGTCAGTGACCTCTCCAGCTCTGACTGTCCCTGGCAACACGAAGCAGTGGTCGTAGTTAACCCACACAAGCAGAGTAGTTGAGAGGAAAAGAAGGGAAGAGGAGACTGTAAGGAGGCGGGGAAGAGAAAAGAGAAATAAAAAGGAGACAGACAAAAAAGTCACTTGTGGCTTCCTAATACATGCAAATTATGTTAGCTTCAGAATTCTTAATAATCACCTCTGATCTTTTGTTTTAATAAATATACAAAGAATTTATTTCAAATTTTTCATTTCAAGCTATATGGAAAGAATTGCTGTGTTTTTTTGTGTTTCTTGCGTATTAAAAAAGGACCCTACCACTTTGGCCTACCCTCAAGTAATTTTTTTTTAATGTCAAAGTCATCTCGCCTTTAATAGCAACTGTGCCAGAACATAAATTCACCTTATTTGTACAGAGCACTTTTCACATTCTTTCCTTCTGTTCGAGATAGACAATTTGTTCGAATTTTGACCTTTCTTGCTCTTAGAGGCATAAGTTTGGACTGATTTATTTGGATAAGATTGGATATTGCACCTGGTGTGGATAATGCTAGATTACATCTTCAGGAAATTGAACTTTTCTTTTTACCCTTTAGAACAAACAGCTTTCTGAAATGAATATGTTAGGGACAGTGTTAGCGTTTTTTTTTTTTTTTTTAACTTTCTCTGTTGAGAAGAATCTTTTACTTTTACCAAAAAAAATAGTTTCCTATTGCTTTAGCAAGATGATGTATACATTTTCTGAGACTGAATTTCCTGGTATGTTCTTGACAAAATTCAGTGCGTTTTGTTGCGTACATGTATGCTTTAAAATTTTTTTACTTTAGTATAAGTCAAACTTAATGGAAAATTGCAAAACTAGTGCAAAAACTCAAATTCACCAAGGTTTACATTTTGGTGCATTGGCTTTATTATTCATGCTCATTTTCCCTCTCTTTCTCTCCCTCTCTGTATCTATGTGTGTGTATGTATATGTTGTTTTTCCTGAACCAGTTAAAGTTTCATTGTAGGTGTTTTGTTCCTTTAGCCCTTATATTCTTTTACATAATGACAATATAATGATCAAAATCAGGAATTTTTTCATTGATACTATAGTACTATCTCCATAACCTATATTAAAATTTCATCAGTTTTTCCAATAATGTCTTTACATTTATTTTTTTTATCTGGTTCAGGAATGCAATCCAAGATCAAATTATATTTAGTTTTCATGTCTCTTTAGTTTTCTTTAGTCTGGAATGATTACGGGTTTTCTTTGTCATTTATGACCTTATGATATTTTTTTGAAGAGACATTTTTGAAGAGGACAAGCAAGCTATTTTGAAGAATATTTCCGTCGCTAGGTTTACTTGACATTTTTTAAATAATTAGACACAGATTAGAGATTTGGGGCAGGAATGCCACGGAAGCAATATGCCACAGAAAAGGTACATGTTGTCAGTTTATCCCATTATTGGTAATGGTGATGTTGGTTACCTGGTTAAGATGGCACATGGCAGGTTTCTCTGCTGTAAAGTTACTATTTTTTTTCCCTTCGTGATTAATAATTTGCAGGGCAGTACTTTGAAACTCTGTATCTTATTCCTCATCACATTTCATTAAACATTCATTGATTCTTGCCTGAATCAATTGCTATTAATTACTGTAATTATTAATATAATAATAATGTTTACAAGATGGTGATTTTCTAGCATTCATTGTTCCTCTATATTAATTGGAAAACGAAGGAATATGCTTATTTATGTATTATTCTCTGTATTTATATCAGTATGAATTCCTGGATTCTTATTTTTCAATGGATTACCTTCCATTATTATCATTATTGATTTTGATACTCAAATTGTCCTATTTGGCCCGCAGGAGCGCCTTCCAACTGACTCCTACATCCTTTTGACAAGTCCCCATCATTCTTGGAGTACTTCATTAATTTCTGTCACCATAAAGTGGCCCGTAGGCCTAAATACTCATGACCCAGGATTATGCAAAGCCTTCTGAGATACAACACCAAAATCACAAGCAACAAAAGAAAAAATATATAAATTAGACTTAAAATTTAAAAACTTCTGTGTTCCTAAAAGCATCATCATCTCTCTTACTATATATATAACTACATAATGCTAGACATAATGGGAGAATATTATTGCAAATAATATATCTGATAAGGGACTTTAATCCAGAATATATAAAGAACTATTTTCTCAATAATCGGAAAGTCAAATAACCCAATTAAAAATGGGCAAAGAAAAATATAAGCAGAGAATCTGAGTAGATATTTCTTCAAGGAAGATATACAGATGAACAATAAGCACATAAAAATATGTGCAATATCATTAGTCATTAAGGAAATGCAAATCAAAAGCACAATGAGATACCACATTCCACCTAATACAATGGCTGCAAAAAAAAAAAAAAAAAAAACATAATAGCAAATGTTGAAGGCTAAATTTGACCCTTGAACTATATGGGGAATTAGGAGCACAGATCATCTGTGTGCCCTACCATCCCACCCACGGAGTCAAAAATCCATGTGTATTTTTTGGTTCCCCTAAAACTTACCTAATAACCTTCTGTAGACTGGAAGCCTTACAAATAACATAAACAGTCCAGTAACACATATTTTGTATATGCATTATATAGTGTATTCTTACAATAAATTATGCTAGAGAAAAGAAAATGTTATTAAGAAAATCAAAAGGAAGGGGGTACCTGGCTGGCTCAAATCAGTAGAGCATGCAACTCTTGATCTTGGGGTTGTAAGTTTGAGCCCCACATTGGGTGTGGAGATTACTTAAAAATAAAATCTTTTTAAAAAATTTTAGGGGCGCCTGGGTAGCGCAGTTGTTAAAGCATCTGCCTTCGGCTCAGGGCATGATCCTGGCGTTCCGGGATCGAGTCCCGCATTGGGCTCTTCCGCTGGGAGCCTGCTTCTTCCTCTCCCACTCCCCCTGCTTGTGTTCCCTCTCTCGCTGGCTGTCTCTCTGTCACATAAATAAATAAAATCTTTAAAAAAAAATTTTTTTTAAAGAAGATATAAAGGAAGAGAAAATTCATTTATAGTACTGCTACATTTATAAAAAAGAAAAATCCACATATAAGTGCCAGTGCAGTTCAAACTCATGTTGTTCAAGGGTCAGCTGTGTATAGAGAAATTGGTATCTTCCTACACTGCTGTTGGAAATGTAAATGGAGCAGCTGCTCTGATAAGCAGTTTGACAGTTCCTTGAAAGGGTAAACATGATCATATGACCCAGCAATCCCACTCTTATGTATATGGCCAAGGGAAATGAAAACATATATCCATATGAAAACTTACACAGTGAATGTTCATGTGTGTGTGATATGTGATATATGGATTAACAGTAATATATTTATGTTACTTATATATATTGAGAACCTGAAACATGCTCAAAATATTTTTTTACTGGTAAGGGATTAAGTGTTCAGAAAGGTTTAGAGAGCATGACCTTAGAGCAGTGGTTCTCATACTTTTGTGTGCACCAGATTTAACAAAGATGTTTGTTAACACACAGATTTCTGGGCCCCAACCTCAGAGTTTCTAGTTCAGTAGGCCTAGGATGGGTCCTGAAAATGTGCATCCAGCCAATTTCCAGATGATACCATGCTGCTGGTCCAGGGGCCTGCTTTGAGAACTTAGTGTGTTGTCTTTTGTTATGGTAAAGCTTTCCTAGGAGGCTTGTTAAAGTCCTTGTTTTCAGGACCCATCCCTAGACTAAGCATCAGTAGGCCAGGGTTTGGCTACAGATTTTGTACCAACAGCGACCACAGGTGATTGTGACTGAGCAGGCCTGAGGATCATCACTTTGTAAGAAACACTGCTCTGGGGCTCACAGGGTAGAGTGATGGGATGCCTGTGTCAGGCAGGGAGGAATAGCATTGTCCCTTGTGGGAACCGGGAAACTCTTCCTCAGCCTCACAGACTGAGAATAAGTTCAGAGTCAGGAAAACTCTCTTAAGATTTCCTCTTAAAGGACATTGAAAGAAACATGAATGAGTGAGAAGCATCAAATAATAAAAAAGAAGTATTTGGGAGCTGAACTCATACTTCAGTTTTGCTTGCAAACACATTTTCAGGACTATAGCTATTATGTAAAGTATCCTTTTTGTACCATTATTACATATTAAAATGTAAACAGTTAAGACTGACTCTTTTTCATTAGGACATCATAATTTTTACATGCATTTATTGGCTAAACCATTGGCAAAGTCAAAGGAGGAAAAATATTCATCCCTGGCCTCACTATAATTGTAAAACTTCTGAATTTCTTGACAGTGTTTCTGTTGGTTTATTTGTTTTTGTTTTTTAAGGCAGAGTTGTATTGTTACTGATTTGTCGGTTTCTTTACTCTGTATTAGTGATGAAACTATATATGCATTTTTATTTCCTTTCCCCCCTGAATTATTTATTTGTCATAAATTAGTTCCCTGTGGCTTTATGAATACTTTATAAGCATAACCTATTGGATTATACTTGTACCACCATTTATTTTATATTTTTAGATACTTAGGAGTAACAGTTCATACATTTTCATCAGATTCCATAGAATATCATAACTGGAAGTTTCCAAAGTTGATTTCAACTTCCCCATTTTAGAGATGAGTAAACTGACTTTTCCAAAGTCACAAAGTTAACAAGTGGTAGAGAAAGGGCTAAAACCCCCTTTTCACTTCTATTCTGCTAATTATTCCACGTTGTACTGTTTTCTTTAGTACCTTAAAGTTGACTAGAAAGAGAGTTAAATTTAAATCTATCACTTTGCTAGTTATTTTCTATCTGTCCAAACTGATCTTTGTTTCTTTTTCCCTTTTTTTTTCCTACCTGTTTTTTGAATTCAGAGTATTTTTTTATAGTTCCATTTTTATCTCCACTATTGACTTGATGGTTATATCTTACCTTTTAAAAAATGTTAATAGTGGGACGCCTGGGTGGCTCAGTCAGTGAAGCATCTGCCTTCGGCTCAGGTCATGATCCTGCAGTCCTGGGATTGAGCCCCTGGGATTGAGCCCTATGTCAGGGCTCCCTGCTCAACGGGGAGTTTGCCTCTCCCTCTCCCACTGTCCCTACCCCCCACCCCCGCTCATGTGCTCTCTCTCTGTCTCTCACAAATAAATAAATGAAATCTTTAAAAAAATGTTAATAGTTTCCCTAAGGTTTAAAGTATACATCGTATACGTCTTTAGTTTGTCACAGTCTACCTGCAAATACTATTTTCAGAAAAGTATTTTAGAGTGAAATAAATTCAGGCACGTGACAGACACATAGTTTGAATAAAATATATCTTGTTGACTTAGCGTTTTGTACATTGTTGACATTTATAATAATAAAACAAATACATTTCTTATGTAATGACTGAATTTTTTTTTTAATGCGAAGGCTACCAAGCCCGTTGTATTCCCAATATGTCAGATTTCTGAAGTGGACAAATGTGAATATTGGGATATTTAATTAGCCTTTATACACATCCTGTTAACAATATATACTTTATAAGGAAAACGTTTTTCAAGTTTTTCTTCTTAATTGCAGTGCTGCTAATAAAGCAGACTTGGGACCATAGCATAACCAGGGGCAAAGGAACAAATCTTGAATATTACTTCAAAACTAACATGGATTTTTGGACTGTGAATTTTACTGTAAGAACGTGAAATTGTAGTTTATGTCTGTGTGATTTCTCTTTTTATGCATTTACTACCAACATTAATATTGTCTTTGAAACTTAGAGCTTCTAGAAAGGAACTCAAAAAAATCATTTAATCTAAACTGTTTTTTTAAACAGAGAAGAAAATAGATTGTACCACTAGTTATTTATTGCTGTACCCCCAAAACTTACTGGCTTAAAACAACTAACATTTATTATCTCAGTTTCTGTGGTTTAGGAATCCTGGCAAAGCTCAGTTGGGTCCTCTGGCTCAGAGCCTTTCACAGGCCTGCAATTACTGTGTCAGCTAGGCTGTGGTCTCACCTCAAGCTCCGTTGGAGAGGTTTCTCTTCCAAGCCCATTTGCATGTCTGTTGGCAGGATTCATTTTTCAAGAACTGTTGGAATGAGGGTCTTGAGTCCTCACTGGCTCTTGGCTGGAAGCATTAGTTCCCATAGGCATCTTCATAGGGCGACTCACAGCATGGCAGCTGGTTTCCCTCAGAGTGAGCCAAAAAGCAAGCTAAAGAAGGAAACCAGTCTCTTTATGACTTAAACTTTGGAATAACATCCCATCACCTTCACTGTATTCTGTTCATTAGAAATGAGTCACTAGTTTCAGCCTACAGTCCATGGGAGGCGACTACACAAAGGTGTGAATACGAGGAAGGAGGGATCATTGAGACCCATCCTGGAAGCTGCCTAGCCCAGAGACCCAGAGAAGTAAAGTACCCAAAGTCATACATACATTTTTTCATGGTAAAGCAGGGTCGGCTGTCGGATATCTAATCTAGGCCCACTGTGCTTTTACATGTTTATCATGAAAAAGGAATCGATGACATGATAACCCTTTCTCTCTGAGAGGAGAAACTGCTTTTAATTCTCTCCAACCCATGAGATTATGTATAATATTGCAATAAGGGAAAGATGAAGGGAGGGAAGGCATAGCCTACTATCATTAGTGATTTTGCTTTCCTACTCAGTAGAAATCTGTGCCACGTATAGAAGCAAATTTGTAAGGGAGAACTTTGAGATCTCCCAACTATGAACCTTCAAAACACCAGACCTGGATATCTTTTGGGGTGTGTCTATAGTAAACTCACATTTTAAAAGAAAATGATAGATATGAACATGAGTATGCTGTACAAGTTTTACATAAATTGTGTTATGGTACAAATAAAGTACCTTGATGCCAAGGGGAGGTGTTAATATGATTTTAAAATGTGAAAAAGATCAGTAGTACTGTACTCAGATCCAGTAGTGCTATTGTCATCAAATACTGGGGAATGAATGTTCTCGAGTTGTAGGGACTGGAGAACAAGGAAGGACACACCCAATTGGTGGTTTGGTAAAAGGATGTACAAGGAAATAAGCAACATGAATTATCACCATTACCCTCTTAATTTTATGTACTTACAGCACTTGTTAGTTCCAAAAGAAGTTATAAGAATCAATCTCCAGTCATTCTTATTGTTTTATCACTATAGTAAAGTGTGGCTCACTAATATATGCCTGGCAAAGAATGATTCGTTAGGTCTCTACTCAAGTTCCATTTTCACATTTAGCCTAAAAATTAGTCCAGGACAAAATTAAAAGACAGTCATTTCTCTGATACAGACTGTGACATCCGCTAAGAAAAAAAGAACAAGAAATGTTAAGGTATAGAACTATTCGGTGGTTGATGAGTAGAACATCTTCTTTAAAAAATGCTTTCGAATGGCTTCCTCTTGTCATTGAAATGTCGTAGTGCAACAGTTACTTTTTCAGAAGGCCATTCCCCGACCACCCTGTCTAAACTTGCTCCTGCCTCTCCTACTGTCATTGTCAGGTTCTCCTGGGTAATGTTTTGTAGCCCCATCGATTTTTTAAATTGTTTATTATCTTTCCTCTCTCCCCACGAGAATTTACATACCATGAAAAGAGGTACTTTTTCTTTCTCGCATACTACGAGATTTCTAAAACTTTTAAGTTCCTGAAACACAGTAGTTGTTTAATACTTATTTGTTGAATGAATAAGTAACTATCCCAAATACATAGAGCAAAAGAATGTAGACGTCAGATCCTTGCAAACGTTAACCTTAGTGTGTCTGTACGTTGTTTTTCACAAGACTCCTAAACCACTGACATGAATGTGGCAGGATTTACTGCTGAAACCTATGGACTATCTTATCTAGTAGTTTGTGCAGCATCCAACAGATGTCCGTGCAGCTGTATTTCCTTTGGAAATTTAAAATACCCTATGAGTGCCCCTGGGAATTTGCTATAGCTTCCTGGGGAACCATAATCTAAAATGGTTTATCATATTTTTTTAATGCCATAAATTGAAAGCCCGGATGTTCAGGGAAGAGGCTCAATCTCTTTGATGAAGTCATGAGGTATAGGGAGGAATCCAGCATCAGAATCGTTAGCAGGTCAGGGTCAGAAGCATCGACCTGGAGGAATCAATCACAGTAAATACTTAAGAAGTTAGAATCAGGACATATGTAAAAATACTAGAATAGAGTCAGTACATGCAACAAAGACACTTCCGGGGTTTTTTTTGTTTTTTGTTTTTTTTCCCATTCAGTGGCTGAGGAATGCCTCACACTTCATCTCCTAGTAGGTCTTTTCTTCCCTAACTCGTTATAGATATTTCACCCCAGATTGTTCAGCACCCCCTGGTTCTGCACAGGCCCTTGCTTTGGGGTGAGGATCAAGATAGATTGAAATTGTTTACAAAACATAAGAATTAAAGCTTATATTTCTAAGCACTCTGTAACACCAAGAGCTTTTTAAGACATTGTTTGCCTATATTCAATTTTCAGGTTTTAATAAGATGTCAAATAAATATTCAGCTTTGTATTCAAAGCACTTTAAGCTATTTATAGTTTCATTTCTTTCCCTTCTAACAGTTTGATTGCTAAAGGGTCTTTAAGGGTTATATGAGTATATATCTTAATAATTATATTAATTTATCTGTATTAACTTAAAGTTAATGTATATCTTAACTTTTCTAAGGATTAACTATGACTCACAAATATGTAATATTTTAAGGATTCAACTGCATTGAGTCAAGACAAGTGAAATAATTTTAACTCTTTCCCAGAGCCAAGTTATAAATATATTTTGCTAGGAAAAAAAGAACTTCCAGAATTAGAATTTTCAGACAGATGCACACTGGTGTGGTAGAAGGAGTTTGTAGAAGATAGAAGATCCATGTCCTTGCTCAGCTCTGCTGCTCATTAGCGGCGTAACCTTGGGCATGACTGTAAACTTGCATAATTTTTCTCATTTGTAGAAATTGAGGACAGTTTTCCTACCTTCACAGGATTATTAATAATTTTTTGAAAGTTTCTACTGTGTTGTATAAATGACATATAATATGCTTTTAGAAGCATTTGAGAAGTGACATTCTTTTCCACTTACTTTGTAATTCAAGCTAGCCACATTATCTCACAGAGCCTCAGTTTCATATCTATAAAATGGACTTGCTAATACTATTCTCATAGAACTATTGGTAATAATATTTGGGACTAATGCCTTGTAAACTGTACCGGAGTAGGCTAGTGTGAGTTGATTTTAGTATCAAGACTGTCGTCTTAGGTATAAGGTATTATTATCATGTCGAGCAGGATTTCCTTGCATTGAAAATGGGCCAGATGACCCATAAGATCCCTTGTAAATCTCTTGTAAGACAATCTACATAAAATAGCACTATTTTTGGACTTAGAAACTTTTACTGCTGAAAGGAAACTTAGAAATCATCTCCTTAAATGTCCTCTACCTTATTCTAGCTTTAATGATGCTCAGTCCTGCAGCCAGTTTTATGTGCAAAGGCAAAACACTCATTCTGAAGCTCAAAAGGCTTGTTTTTATGAACAAGAAAAGCCTACAATTTTCATGGCATAAAGCTTTTTAATGTTGAGATCAACGGTGTGGTAAAAGCTGTAATTTTAATGTATATAGATCTAAATTAGAATTTGTTAAAATAGCCAAGCTTCTGATGAATATTTTTTTGTAACAGCTTAAGAGCACTGCTAACTGGTATATATTAAATTCTTATCATATGTGAGGTTTAAGAATTGTTATCTGATTCTTAACCCTCCTCTAATCAGTCACTACCCATTAATTGAAGGTGAAACATCCCTAATCTGTAACAACCTATAATAATTAGGTGCTCATCAGTATGTTTAGTATGTGCTAACACCAGACTGCTGTAATTTTAGCAAGACCTTAGTAAGGACTGCTTATATTCTCTAAGCTTATTGACGAAGCTCTCTCTCTGATCGAAATGTATTCAAGTGAGCAAATAGATTTTGAATGTTTTTTTCACTTGGGTCCTTGAGCATTCTTCTTTTTAGCCACCTGGTAGCTTGGTAAAATAGGGCAACAAAAGATGGAGGGAGGTTGAAAGGTATCAGTTTTCCTCCTTGTATCTTTTTATACTTGGGAATTCAGAGCCCTCATCCCTAATCCCAGTGTCTTTTAAGAAAGTTTCTGAATAGTATCTCCATTGTCATCCTCTGGAAAACAAAGAAAAGGTAAAAGAATATATAATACTTTGTTTGAAATGTTGCCTTGATTTCTTCTCTAAATGATAAATCAGTTGGTTGCCAAGTGATTACTGAACTACTTGGAAGAGTAACTGCTGAGTTACCGGAAAAGTAAATAAGCAGAAAGCCTGAATGGCAAAAGCAGGAGATGTTGTTGTCAGTTGGTTCCTCTCAGCAGTATAATCCACTTTTACTTAAAATTCATCAAAAATAGCCATAAGAAAAATGAATAGTAAAAGTTAGCCACTCATGTGAGAAAAAAAAAAGGAATGAGAGAAGGGGTAACTGTTGAAGAACGAAAGATATAAGAGACACATTGACAATTTGAGGAACTTGTTTCAGTCTTGACTCAAGTAAATCAGTTACAAAAGGATATTTTTGAGACAGCTGAGGCATTTGCACACAAACTGAGCATTAGGTGATATTAAGAAATCGTTACTAACTTTGTTGGGTGTGATATCATGATTTTGTTAGAAAAAAGAAAGCCTGTATCTGTTAGAGATACATACTGAAATAGTTTGAGGTGAAATAATATGACTGGGGTTTTCTTTAAGTTTACTTCAGGGGAAATATTCAGGTATGGGATAGATGGAACAAGATTGGCAAAATAATGCTTTTTTTTGAAGCTGGATGATAAGTAACATAGAATTTCGTCATGCTATTCTCTCTACTTTTACATACTTTTTTAAATTCCCATATTAAATTTTTAAAAAATTAAGAGAGAAACAATGTTAGCCACTTCCTCCCAGCAAAATATTGGTCATGGTTGTTGGTGATTATCAGTCGCAAAGTTAATTATGCCACTGGATGGTTTCCGAGTTGAAGAATGTTGCCTCAGATTTTCTACAGCATCCCTTTGTGGAAAATGTCTAGTTCTTTCTCTTAACGGCCCCATATTCTTGGTAGAGAGCAGAATCGAAATCCCAACTATCAACTCTGCATGAAAATGTCCTCCCTTCTATTAAGTAAGTTTTCAAAAGCTATCTTTGTGTGTAATCTTTTCATCTTCAAATTTAATGTGGATAAAATAGAATAAAATAAAGAATAGACAAAATTATAGTTACCATGGAGAGAGAAAAGCAAGAGCAGATGGGAATGCATGGTGAAAGGGAATTAAATTGCACAAGGTATCACTGACCAGAACCAAATGTAATTATATTATCAGGGGAGAAAATTCTCATGAAGGAGCTAATTTCATATGTAGTAAAACTAGAGACACAGGATAAAAAATATTGTGGAAGATATTACCCAAGATCTCCTTTGGTCAACTCAAAAAATTAAGTCTAGCTGTTATTTTGCATTCTTTCCAAAGGAAATATTTCGTTTTCTAAAAAAAAGTATATTTCAGGTTTTATTTTAAAATTATGAAAGTGACATGATAATATACCAGAAAGCTTTTGAAAAGAGACATACTAGGGGCACCTGGGTGGCTCAGTCGTTAAGCGTCTGCCTTCGGCTCAGGGAGTAATCCCAGGGTCCTGGGATCCAGCCCCGCATTGGGCTCCCTGCTCAGTGGGAAGCCTGCTTCTCCCTCTCCCACTCCCCCTGCTTGTCTTCCCTCTCTCGCTGGCTGTCTCTCTCTCTGTCAAATAAATAAATAAAATATTTTAAAAAGAGAGAGACATACTATACAAATCCAACAACTGGTATCATTTGTGTTTCACTCTTTCCAGTCTTTTTATTTGCATGTGATGCAGTCATGCAGACAGAATACATGGCCTGATTTTTTTGCATATAAAGTTAATTAATTAGCATCTAACGTATTTAAGTCTTAAATCCTTTGCAATCTCACAGACTCTCTGAAAAGTATCTTTTGTTCATGAATACAGTAACAAAGACGTTCTCAGAAGTCCTAATTATGCTTTGGATCTTAGAGAATAATTGTCCATTGGTTTCTTAGTTCCCTTAAATATATTTGATTAGGACTAACTCTGACACCCAATTCATATAAAATATATTTGCTTAAAATGGGTATGTGCATTAGCAAGAGCAACACAGAGGCAAGAACAACAACAACAACAAAAAGGGTGGAATCAGTGAAATGGGGCTCCGTTTTGTGCACCAAGTTTGTGCTTTGACACGGTCATGTCTTCGGCTGATCCACAGTTAGAAAGTTTTCATTCCAATACTCTTACATGAGATAAACCCTCTTGAATGTATTACATGGTTCAAATGGCTTGCTTGTCCAGAGATCTCACTGAAACCAGTGGTGTGATTCACAGTTCAGTGATCCACATGGGAGATTTGCCTCTGTAAGCTCTAGGTAAGAAGGTAAATTTTCCAGGAAAGCAATTGCTCTTCTTTTTATGTTGAAGACAGCTGCCCATCTCATCTTTGGAGCATTCCTTATTTGCAGTTGTAAGAAGAACCCTGCTGAGCCACTAAAAATATTTAAGTAGTGATCGCTACCAAAGAAGGTTCAAAAGAAGAAGTAGGAATTATGGTGGGAAAAATTAAAGACAAATTATTTGTTTTTTGATTCGAAGTTGGCTTGGACACATGAGAGCTACAGCCCCCTTCCGCACCCCACTTATGGTTTTAAAGACATAGATTGTGTGTTTTCTCTTGATTATAATTTCTAAATGAAATATTCTTAACCCTCAGAAAAGAACATTTGGCCATACCTCGAGTTTCTACATCAGCCCCACTCTGAAACAACCTGTTGCATTAAAACAAGTCTCATGAGAGTTGGATTGTACATAAATATGCAAAATATAGCTTTCTTATATCTAAGGACACCATAAAAGGTTTTTTTCTTCCCCTTCTCTTTAATAGACCTTTCACCTAAAATTTGAATTTGCACCAAGATTTTTCTCAACAAAATCAAAATAAGTAAATATTATACCTGACATTTCAAAAGCATAATGACTCATTAGAATGGTGGTGTCCTTTTGCTCTGATGGTGCCACATTTTCCTGATGTTTCTACTGCCTCTTGGTAGTTCCTTCCAGATGTCTCTTTCCGGCTCCTTCCCTACAGGGTGCTGTCCTTGGCCCTCTTTGCTTCTAATCCTGCTTTCTCTCCTCTCTCTCTCTCTTTTTTCCTCCCACTTCACAGCTTTGATTCATAAATCTCTCTCTCTTTTTTCCCCCCACTTCACAGCTTCGATTCATAAATCTCTCAAATCTATATTTTCTTTCTTTCTTTCTTTCCTTCCTTCCTTCTTTCTTTCTTTCCTTCTTTCTTTCTTTCTTTCTTTTTCTTTCTTTCAATATTTTATTTATTTATTTGACAGAGAGAGAGATAGCCAGCGAGAGAGGGAACGCAAGCAGGGGGAGTGGGAGAGGAAGAAGCAGGCTCGTAGGAGAGGAAGAAGCAGGCTCGTAGCAGAGGAGCCTGATGTGGGGCTTGATCCCATAACGCCGGGATCACGCCCTGAGCCGAAGGCAGACTCCCAACCACTGTGCCACCCAGGTGCCCCTCTCAAATCTATATTTTCAACCAGATCTTTGAACTCCGGACTGAATATCCAGTTGCCATACGGAATTTCTCACTGATCTTCTACCAGAACTGCTCTTCCTTGACCCCTGACTCTGTAAATGACTCTTCCTCCTGAGCCATACCAGAATCCTAGTGGTCAGGGCACAAGCTTGGGAGCCTGTGAAACCCAGGTTCAGTTTTGTCTCCACTACTTAGATGTTTGATCCTGGGTAAGTTGTGAGCCTATGAAAAATGAGACTTAATCCCAGCTACCTCATCAGATTGCTGCGAGGTTGACATGAGATAATGTACATAGAACACATAACTCTTAGCATATGGTGAATACTAGAGAAATGGTAACTGTTACCCTTGGTTTCCTCCTTCCCTTCATTTCATTTTACTCTTCTACAATTAGTCACTTAATCTTATGGTTTTGTTGGTTTTTGAATAATATCTCTCATATCCTTTCACACCCCATGTCCTCTGTCACTCCCTTGTTAAAGGCCACCATCGTGTTTCATATGGATTATTGCGACAGGCTGCTAATAGGTTTCTCTACCTGTTGTCCTTTCTCTGCTTCACATCTAGAATGCTTCTTAAAAGCACAAGTATAGATATATCTTTCTTCCACTTTAAGATTCTTCAATACCTTCAATACCTTTAGATAAAAACCTACTTCCTTCCTGGCTTCTGTGTCTAGCCCCTGACTCTTACCATTCCCCAACCCTGTCAGAGCTTTATAATAAGCTATTTTCGATTCCACTGCCTGAAACATTCTTTCTCCCCCTTCACCCTATGCTTGGGTTTGCTTCTCCTAGAAGGTCCCTTTGTTCTAGGTATTTTAGTTTATTTCTAGGTATTTAGTTTATTTATTTACCATAGTTCTAAGTACTATATATTTTAATTATATGTTTCCTTGTCAGTGCTTTACCCTCTCCAGGACCGTAAGCACCTTGATCTGAGACTGTTTGCCTTATTGGTTAGGAGCTTGATAAATATTGGAGGGGAAAAAAAGTAAGAGAGGGAGAGGAGGATGGAGGGGGAAAAGAACAGAATTCATTCTAACACATGCATTATTTGGGTGTTACTGAATTGAATTGAGTTGCAAATAAATTTTGCCTTGATTTTAAATTCAACTTCTATTTCACAGTACTCTTCCTAATACCGTACTGTATTTTTACATGCACAATTAAGGGGCGGCACTTTACAATGTGCATCTTCTATCTCAAATCTCAGCACACTACATAATCTTGTTTCTCATTCTCCCCGTGCCACCAGCCCAGCAAAAATCTGCCTCTTTTCCACAAGCCAGTAAAAGGGATGAATGGGTTTCTGGCTATTTCTTATCTGTATAAATATGTGAATAGCGTGAAGCCCACCCTGACAGAACTTTGCTGTGCTCTTTTTGAAGTTGGATTAAGGGCTCACTAAGCAGGGTGTGCCCGTTAAATTATAATGTTGTAAAGCCTGAATCCTGGAAACAAGTACTGTCGATACTTTGGGTTTTAATAGGATTAGCTTTACTATGAAAGAATTTGAGAACATATGTTATGTTCCTGTAAAACTGTGTTTGTGGGTTAATTTGGTATGAAAAGAGTTTGTTTGTACTCTGGGGATTTGAGGAATATACTGAAAATTAGCATCTCATAAGGTATTTTAGTCCTTATTAATCTATATAATAGTATTTTCTTATTCATGTTCTTGAAATAAAACATTAAAAATTGTGACATTCTGGAAAAGGCAAAACTATAGAGATAATAAAGAGATCTGTGGTTGTCAAGAGGTGGGGATGGGGGAAGGGATGAATAGGAGGAATATAGAGGATTTTAGAGGAGTGAAACTAGTCCGTATGTCCCTACAAGGGTGGATACATGTCATTATACATTTGCCAAAACCCATAGACTGCACAACACTGAGGGTGAACCCTGATGTAAACTAGGGACTTTGGATGATAATGATGTGTCAGTGTAGGTTCATTAGTTGTAACAAATGTGCCCTCTGGTGTGGGATGTTGATAGTTGAGGAGGTCATGCGTGCGGAGGGCAGAGGGTATATGGGAACTGTGTAGTTCCTGCTCAATTTTGCTGTGAACCTAAACTACTCTAAAAAACAGAGCCTATAAAAAACATACTCATTTTGCTATCTTTAGTGTGTTTTTTCCTAAATTGTCTAAATGTTTAACAACTCTGTGCTCTATAGAATATATTCTATTGTTAAATATAGCCTCACTAGCAAAGCATATTCATATCTGGAAATGTTTTATGGGAATATTTCACATTTCCAGAATTTGAATTGAATTTTTCTTTTTATTTCACAATGGTCACTTTTTTTTTTAGTTTATTTTTTCTCCTTTTTTCTAATTATTTTCTTCCTTATATATTGTGGTTGTTTTTTACTTCATTTCTTGGATCAAATCCTTAAGTCATTTATATTTCTATGCTTCTTATTTTCCAATAAATTTAGTTCAAATAAAGACTCGACTTCTTTCTGAGACCTGCTTTGGCTGTATTCATAAGTTTTGATATATAGTGTTCTCACTGTTATTCATTTCTTAATAAGATGTGGTTCAGTTTTGAGTAATATTTTCATTCTAGAGTTTTTATGGATTATTTTAAATTTCTAGGTGCTCAATGCTTGTTTGTTTTGATGGCCTTATGACAGCTTTTATTGCATTTTGATCAGAATTTCTAATTGAGTGCATGACCACTTTTGTAAAATATTCATTTAAAAGTGTGTATTTGGTCTCTGCAAGATACAAAGTTTATATGTGTGCATATACATGTATTCATAAGTAAAATATCTTAAGGTTCTTTAGAAACATCTGGAAGCATTAGGCCTGTAGCCTCCCTGGCAATCACTGGTTGCTGCTAAGCAGGAAGTCTGTCTGCACAGACATTTAGATAGGCTCCTGGGCTCCAGCTAATTGACTGGATAGGTACACAAACAT
The DNA here is from genome assembly GCF_017311325.1 of Ursus maritimus. Lineage (NCBI taxonomy): Eukaryota > Metazoa > Chordata > Mammalia > Carnivora > Ursidae > Ursus > Ursus maritimus. Next base: position 2,097,256 of record NW_024423453.1, read on the forward strand.
ATTAACAATCTATAGGTGGTTCCCCTTTGTAAGGGGCTTCAGTCCCCTTACTGATATTTTGTTGATTGAATCTCAAGTGTGTATTATAGTTTCCACTTTGATAATAGCATGTCAACGTCTTCCTTTTTTATAAATTACCTGATACATTTCGATACTTTGTTATTCTATGCATAAAAACACAACTGCTGCGTCCCGGTAGAGTCTACCTTTCATCAGTGTACACTGAACTCTTTTATCTGATTTTAGTATTGCAACTTTTTGCTAGCTTTTTACCTGGAATATTGTTATTCACCCCTTCATTCCTATTTTTTTCTTATCTATTTTAGTTGTTGTCTTTTTTTATTATTATTGATTTTGAGCATTTGTATCTTATGGTAGCCAAATATAACATTTACCATATTTGATCTTATTTAGGATGTCTATCTGTTTTCATTTATTCATCATGGTTTCTTATTTTCTTTAGTCTTCTCTTTTTCTCAATTTTACTAGTTTCATCACATTTTCTTGCCCTTTCCCCCCCACCCCACACCCTTTTTACTTTTGGCCTGTGTAAAGGCCACAAACTGGTGGTCCTTAGACACACAACAACACACTTGTATTGCTTGGCCTACACATTGCTAAAACATTTTTTAAAAAATATCTGCCAACTTTTAAAAAATTATGTATTTGTATATGGATATTTTTTGGAACTGGATGAGAGGAAGCTGGGTTGAATATACATTTAGTTTGGATTTGGGGGCTATATTTATGTGGCTTATGTTCACTTCTGTGTAAGTTGAGTTCTTGCCAGCCATGCTGGTGGAGGCTTGGCTTCCGAGAAGTTCCTACAGCCCACTGTGCTGACTCCATTCCTTTCTAGACAAGAAAGTTTCCAGCACTTCAAAAAGATCGATTGGAGTTAGGAGGAGGGTAGAGGAGGGGTGGTAAGAGAAGGGAGATACGTGTGTATGTGTGTTTGAAATTGAGCAAAAGGGGCCTAGTTTGTCAGTAGAGGTTCACAGGCAGCAGCACATCTGTCAGGGGTTTGGTACGCATACTGAGTTTGTTAGAGAATGTAACTCTACGGCACTGGTCCGTTAAGTGTCTGCCTTCGGCTCAGGTCATGACCTCAGGGTCCTGGAATCGAGTTCCACATCAGGCTCCCTGTTCAGCGGAGAGTCTCCTTCTCCCTCTCACTCTCCCTCTCTCTCACATACATAAATAAATAAATAAATAAATAAATAAAGTCTTTCAAAAAAGAAAAAAGAGGGACACCTGGGTGGCTCGGTTGGTTGAGTGACTGCCTTCAGTCAGGTCATGATCCCAGGACCCTTGGATCGAGCCCCACATCAGGCTTCCTGCTCTGCAGGGGAGCCTGCTTCTCCCTCTCCCTCTCCCTCTGCCTGCCTCTCCCCCTGCTTGTGCTCTCTGTCTCTCTGTCAAAGAAATAAAATCTTTAAAAAAAAAGAAAGAAAAAGAATGTAACTCAAGTTCTTTCCCACTACTTGGACTTGTTTTCTTACTTTTGAAATTCCTACACTTCCTTCACTTTGGAATATATAAATAAATAATTGGGGTACTAGCACCTGAAGATAGTTTTATTAGCATACTGTACTGTAGAAAGGAATGAGATTCTAAAAAATGTTTGCTAAGAGTGCAGAGCATGAGATTACTATGTTGAAAAACAGGAACTCCTGGGGCCGCTGGGTGACTCAGTCGGTTAAGGTTAAGAGTCTGCCTTAGCCTCAGGTCGTGATTTCCGGGGGTCCTGGGATCAAGAGCCCCCACTGTGGCTCCCCACTCAGCGAGGAGTCTGCTTCTCCCTCTCTGTCTACCCCTGCACCCCATTCGTGCTCTCTCAAATAAATAAATAAAATCTTTTTAAAAGAAAAGAAAAGAGAAACGGGAACTTCCTCACCTTGCATGTCGTTCCTAGCTCAAAAACAGTGTCTTCTGTCCCAAGCTAATCCCATCCAGTAAACTCATGATGCATCCCTATCATTTCCTGGGTGTCTTACCATCAAACCTCTTCTCTGCTGTGTCTCTGCTTTCACTTCAAAGCTTAGCTGTTTGAAAGTGGCGTCTACCCTGTGTCACTACTTCCCCATGTCTCATTTCCTGTTAACCCTCTGCTGTGTGCCTGCTGTCTGCGTCACTTTACTGAAACTAAGCTGTCTAGAGTCATCTCTCTAGGGTGACTTTCCCTCTGTCAAATTCACTGAAGGTGTTTCAGTCCTTAAGTCACTAAGCTTCCTGCACAGTGTATCACTGTTGTTCAGCCCCTCCTGGGAGGCAATCCCAGCACTTGCTCTTGCATCTGTATTAGTATTCTCTCCTGAGTCTGGCTTTACCTTCGTCTCCTCTGGTGACTTCTCTTCCTCCCCGTGCTCTTTAAACACTGATATTCCTGGGGTGCCAGTGCAGCTGTCACTTAAGCGTCTGACTCATGATTTGGCTCAGGTGGGATCTCATGGGTTATGGAATTGAGCCCCGTGTTGCGCTGCACACTCAGCAGGGAGTCTGCTTGGGATTCTCTCTCCCTCTATCCTTCCCCCCCTCCAATATGTATGTGCCGGTGCTCTCTTTCTTTCTCTCTTTTCTCAAATAAATAAATCTTTAAAAAATATGTTGATATTCCCTAGGGTCTGTCTTCCACTCCCTTCTCTTCTAAATCCAACATTCTCCTTGGGTCACTTCATCTTACTTGCATGGGTTCGGTCACCACATATGTGCTGATAAATCCCAAATTCATGTCTCTCCTAAGCTCCTGAGCTGTATTTTCAAGAGTGTTTTGGTCTCTCTAGCCAGAGGTCCCATTGTACCAAAAACGGGACATGCCCATAGCTGAACTCATCCTTCCCTGTCCCTATATGGTCGGCTCCATTCCTGTGTTCTCTCCTTCCTCTCAAAGCTCTTTCCCTCTTATCCTTTTTTTTTTTTTTTGGAGGTAAAATAATAACTTTTCCTTTTCTTTTTTTTAATTGATTTGGCGTAATGGTTTGTTCAAAGTATATTTGATTACGTATGCTTATGGGTACATTATATATGTATGCATAAGCATATATAGAAATATATAAATATATAAAATGATTCTGGTTTTATATTTAAAGTGGGATTTCTGATAGAAAGTAGACAGTTGGGTCTTGCTTTTTTATCCAATTAAAAAATATCTGTTTTTTGATTTTGGTGTTTAGACCTTTTGCATTTAATGGAAATTGTTGGTAAGTGTAAAATACCATCTTGATGCTCGTGTTCTTTTTGTGCCATCTGTTCTTTTCTCTTTTTCTTCTTTTTAGATTTAGTATTTATTTTATTTTTTATCTTTTTTTTTTCAATTTAAATTCAGTTAATTAGCATATAATGTATTATTGGTTTCAGAGGTCAAGGTCAGTGTTCATCAGTCTTATATAATACCCAGTGCTCATTACATCACATTCCCTCCTTAATGTCTATCGCCCAGTGTTTCCCTTTTATCTTAATGGAGAATACAGTGTTAACGTCTCCTTAATTTCCCTAGTTAGAAACATGGAAGTCCTCTTCAGTTCTTCCCTCTTCCTCATTCTAATTTAACCCTTCTGCTTTCTAAATATTTCTCAAATTCTTCATCTTTTTGCTATCCCTTCTACCACTTTTCTGTCTAGCTATCACTTTTTCAGGTTTAATCACCCTCAGAAGTCCAAGATTTCCCTCCTTTTCTCTCATCCCTTATAGCCCCACCTGCAACACACACACACACACACACACACACACACACACACACAGACGCCCAGAGGAGAGTACTTCTCAGATGTGGTTCACAGCACTCATTGTGTTGCCATGTTTTAGGACTCTTCACAGTGTTTTATAATGGTCTGTTTACCTGCCTGTCCTATATGCTGCC